>NC_083405.1:10557684-10857684 GCF_020745735.1 Hemiscyllium ocellatum | reverse complement strand
GCAACAGCGTCATCCTCAAGATGATTTGTATCTGCAGGACAGAGAGGTGGAGAGAAAGAGAATCTTACAACAATAGACTGGAATGTTCCAACGATGGATCAGAATCTGGGAACGTTAGAGGGGAATGCTCCAACAATAGATGAGAATCTGAGAACATTAGGCTGGAATATTCTAATCATGGACAGGAGTTTATCCTTGTGTCTTTACTAACTTGTTCAAGATTGGCCATGGTTAGAGTTGCTGATAGAAACCGTACTGATGATTATTCAGGCAGGTTACTACCCCATCCGCATTATTTTTGGTGTTCCTGGTAAGCCTTTACCTGTCAATTCTATAAACAATGGTGAACGTTATTGCTATACAGTTATTTATATTTAACAAATACATAAACTTTTATTCTTAGTTTCAGTCACAAAATCCATTTCCTTCAATTTCAGACTCCTCACTCATAAACATTTAAGAAGGAACAAGGCTACTCAGACCCTTAAGTCTTCCTTTAGCCCTGAACTGTTATGTGTCTCTGTATTCTCTCAGCCTCAGTACTGTTGCTGAATTAGCTGTCATCTGTCCCCTTGTTAACTTCCAATTTTACGGTTCCAGTTTTCTTCTGACCACTCTTCCAGATAAAAATATTTTGACAATAAACTTTTCCTTGTCTCTCCAGTTATTTCATAAAAAGGACACCATACCAGAGGAATAAAGTAACTGGATGGGCAATTCAGAGGCACAAGTTGTGACTGTAAAGGCATTGTTTCAAATCCTACCAGATCCATTGATAAACTTAAATTCGTATTACTTACAGCAAGCATAAACCATCAGGATTTCTTTTGTTATTTCACTCTTAGCCTTTGGTAAAGAATCTAAGTGTGATTGCAGACCTACAACAATATGGTTGGCTCTATATTGACTTGACAAATGGCCTCACATTCAAGAGCAATTGTTGATGGACTGAAAATGCTGCCCTTGCCAGTGATGCTCGCATCCCGGTAAATAACAACACTAAAAGTGAAATAAACCAAGGAAAAGTGGATGATGGAGATTTGAAATAAAATCCCCCAGCATCTGAAAATGTTGGAGAATCTCAGTGAGTATGGCGGCCTCTTCCAGGAGAAAAGCAGGTAAAGTTTCGAGTGTAGTAACCCTGCATCAGAACTGAAAACAACTGGCAAATAATATTTTTATATCCGGGATGGCTAGATGAGTGAGGGGGAGATTAGATGAATGGATGGATAAATGTTCAGCGAGAGAGAGAGAGGAGGAGAGAGAGAGAGAGAAAGAGCGAGAGAGAGAGAGAGAGAGAAATGAAAAGCAAACAAAGGGAATGATGATGAAGGAAAATAAAATGGGAGCATATTCTAACATTTTCCCTTTTCCTATATTCCTGAATATCATGCCAATTTAGGTGGGTCCCTATTAACATTGAGTTATATTCTCTATCTCTGTTCCCTGCGTATGCTGATCAACTCCATCGGAAATGCCGGTGCTGTCGTTATAGTTGCTGAGATGCAGAGAAATGTAATTTGGAAAGAGCAACTGTTACTGTCGGACAGTGCAGTCATGTAACGGCTTTTTTCGCTCAGAAGAGAAATATTTTCAACACCGAATGTGTGCACCCTTTGTGGGGGGATTTCACTTGCTCCTGTCATTACAGAGTAAGGGGAGGTTCTGTGGATGTTTTTGTCAGGTTTGTATTGTCTGCTGCTGGGTTCATTCAGAGAGACCTGAGGGTTTGGTGACCCCACTCTGGATGAGATATGAGCACTGCATGGTAAACAAATGGAGCTGAGACTGCACAGAAGGGAAGCGCTGTATACAAGGAGGGGCAGGGCACTATACTGTCCTCCCCTGGATTTCCAGGAATATTTTTCTAAGTTAGACCCATTCCAAGTATAACGTGTGAAACCAGTTTGTTTAAAAATGAGGTGGCCACTGAGCTGTGGCCCCTCCTTCAGTATAACCTGTAGCCTCACACGAGGGACAGGACTGTGCTGACATTCACCGTGACATGAACTGCATTGATTCTGTAACATTCCAGGCAGGAGTGGGTAAGATATCCACTATCTCTGGAGTGCAGTCCTCCGATATATCAGTAGCTGATAGAAACCCTCTGCCGATGTGAGGAAGTATTGGTTCTGTCTCCAGAGGGGAAGGTACAGAAAATAACTTTCAGAAACACTAGGGAACGGGGGACTGGTCAAAATGAGGAACTGCAGGAAACTAGAATTAATGAAGAGTATGTTTTTGAAAATCTAATCAAATTGAAGTTTGGTATGTTGCTGCATCTGATGAGCTACATTCCAGAGTATTGAGGAGGTGGGAACACAGCGAGTGAAAGAATTACTGATTATTCTTCAAAGCTGCTTAGATTCTGGAAAGGATGCTGAAGACTGGAGAGCAGCTATTGTAAACCTAAATATTTAAAACAGTACGGAGAGGGAAAACCGAAAATTAAATAGTTTGGTGTCAGCTGCGAGAAAAGCATTGGAACCTTTTATAAGGAATTTGACAACGAGACAATTGGAGAACAATGACATGATTTGGTAGATTCAGCCTAGATTCGGGAAAGGGAAGTGATCTTTGCTAAACCTTCTGCAGTTTGTGGAGATTGTCGTTCTGACATCGATAGTTGAGAAGCAGTGGAAGTGGAGTGTTTGAATTTTCAGAAGAGGTTTGACATTGTTGAATACAGGTGAGTAGAGACTATTAGACTCATGGGTAGGTAGGGTGAAATACACTGAATAGATTAAAAATTGGATAAGGGACAAAATGTGTGGAAGGCTTGAGGTGTATCAGAAGGATCAGTGCTTGGGGAATAGCGATTCACAAGGTATAAAATGAATCAGATCGGAACAACAAACATGATGATTCTCATTATTGTTTATTAAATGGTGAGAGTTTGGGAAGTGCTGTTGTTGAAAAGAACCTGGATGTCCTTGGTTATAAGTCAATAATAGAATTCATATGGGTCAGCAAGTAATTATAACTGTAAAGGATATATGGTCTGTTGAGCAAAATTATTAAAGTAAGAGAGTAAATATATCTTACTCAATGGTCGTGTTTTTTTTAAAGGGTATTTGTGGTATTGTATACAGACTGAGTCTGCTTTATAAATAATGATCTCCATGTCACCGAGACAGTGTAAATGATTTTCACCAGACTGAACCCTGGCATGATGGGACCATCAGGAGGTAGTGCAGGAACTATGTGTTTAACCTGTAGCACTGTGAGAGAATGAGAATTTGAAACTTGATGAGTATGGACAGACACTCATTATGATGTTTCAAACAACCATTGGTAAGGTGAGAAATTACAGATTTTCCATAGGATTCCAGATTCCCAGTAGTTTACGCGCCTGTGCAGAACACGCATTTCGATTGACAGAGATGTCTAGGCTCTGAATGCACTTTAATGCGCAGTTACTGTGTGACGCTGCACTCAACGTTACATTGTTCACAATCCTGTCAGAAGCTATAATACCTTCAGACTGAAACAGTCAGCCATTCCTCACCTACTTGACTTTCATAAAGAACATCACTCAGCTGTGGAAGATGCTTTTGAGTCTGGTTTAAAAAAATGGCTTCATTCCCACTGACAAACAACCACACTAACATAACACGGATGTATCATAGGTAATGACGCCACGAGGAATAACATGGAACAGTCCCTCTGTGCAGATCCTGCTCCATGTGTTTATGATGTTGGAGCATCTTTGACACCTTCCTGTTCCTGTGTTAGTGATTTGAGAAGCTGAATGGCCTCTTCCTGTTCCTTTGTAAGTAACTCCAGGTTTATAATGGCCCCGTTCAGATCCCGTGTATGTGACGTGTGGGGCTAAGCAGAGTCCTTGTCTTTCTGTGTATCTGCCGGGAGGGACTGAATGGGCTGTCCTTCTTCTTGCCCAGTTTTGATGGGCTGAATGGCTTCCCCACATTCTTGTGAAGGCAGATTGATGTACTGATTGAATTCGTCCTTTTACTGTAGAAATATGCAGCACTCTTCCATGAATGTTACCGACAGCTTAACAGCACAGGCTTGAATGTTGTCTCAGTCTTGTTGCAACCAAGACTGAGGGATAATGAAGTGTTCTGAATATTAAATATTGTGTAACCTAGAGTGAATCTCCCCACTTCGGATTGATGCGAACGCAATGGACTGAGTAGCCTGCTTCCACACTGCAGGAATTCCCTGTTGAAAAACTGGAGATGTCTGGGCTGAGGGAGCTACACTGAGGATCTCCTGCAGTGATTTCCCACGGCTGAGATGATTGATGCCCACTATTGAGAAATATTTCCCCTTGTGCTGCGAATGATTCCAAACACTGGAGAGTTTGCAATGGAATCTGATGACCAGCCTCCTTGATGTTATCCTCAGTTAAATACTGCCTTGATATCATGACCATTCATTCTTAGCTTAGACCTTTTATTCAACTCTATCGCTCATATTGATAGTTCATGATGTAGGAACAGGCAGTGAATTCTTCAAACAGAGAGTGGTGAATGTCAGGAATTCTCTATTCCAGAGAGTCTGGGGAGCTCTGGCAGTACGTTGCCTCTAACTGCTCCTGTCTAGCAGGTTTGAGGGTCTGGATGGAACATCGGAACATCAGACTCAGAACCAGGATTAGGTCGTCAAACACTCTGAGCCTTCTCCACCAGGCACTAAGTTTGTGGATGTTCAGGTTATTATCTCAGCCCCACTATCCTGTTTGTATCCCATTATCCATGAGTCAATCCCTGTCAAATACTTAACCATACAGTTTGAATAAATGTAAACAAAGAGGCACCACATACCTCTGGGGAAGAGCATTCTCACTCCAAAGGCCCCTTTGGAATTTCTTCTCATCTCTCTTACAGTGTCGTACAGCAGGCAACTCTGTCTATGCAAACCAAACATTCCAATCTGATCTCAACCCACTTGCCAGAATTAGGCTCATATCCTCTAAATCCTTCCTATTAATATGCACACCCAGATGCCTTTTAAATGTTGAAACTGTACCAGCCTCCATCAGTTTCTCTAACAGCTCATTCCATACACACACCACAATCTGCATGAAAATTTTGTCCCTTTACGATCTTTCTCCTCTCACCTTAAGCCTTTATCCTATAGTTTTGGACTCCCGGATGCTGGGGAAAAGACTTTGCTATTCAGATTGTCCATGTCACTCACGATTTTATCAACTTCTGTAATGTCACACCTCGCCTCCGTTGTTCCAGAGTAACCAAGCCCTAGTCTGCCCAGCTTTTCCCTGTAGCTCATTCCCTCCATGCTCGACAATATCATTGTAAAACTTTTCTGCACCCTCTCATGATTAAAGGCATCCTACAGCAGACAGAACTGAATTAAACATAGTATTCTAAATCTGGCCTCACCAATATCCTGCCCTGTCGAAACATGACCTCCCAACTCGCATTCTCAATGCACTGACCAATAAAGGAGGGGAAAGTGAGGGCTGGAGATGCTGGCGCTTTTCCAGCAACACATTTTTCAGCACTGACCAATAAGGGCAAGCATCCCAAACCCTTTCTTCGCCACCCTGTCTACCTGCAACTCCACTTTCAAGGATCGATGAGCCTACACCCTTTTGTTCGACAACACTCCCCAGGGCTCCACATTAATTATGTAAATCCTGCCCTGTTTTATCTTATCAAAATGCAACACTACACATTTGTCGAAATTTAACTCCATTTGACACTCATTGGTCCATCTGATCGAAGTCCCATTAAACTCAGAGGTAAATCTTGCTGGCCACTGCACATCCAATTTTGATATCATCTATAAATATAATAAAAAGACAAATATTTATATTGAAATAATTTATATAAATGACAAATGCAGTGGACTCAGAACCTTGTGTTACACCATTGGTCACAGTGCTCCAGTCTGAAAAGCTGTTCCCTACCACCCTCTGACTCCTATCTTCATTCTAATTTTGTAGTAATTGGTTAGCTCATCTTGGATCCATTTGTTATCTAACCTTACTAACATGTCTGCAATGTGGAATCCTGTCGAACACCTTGCTGAGGACTGTATGGATAGCGTCTACCAAACTGCCTTCATTTTTTCTCGCCACCTCTTCAAAAAACGCAATCGACTTTGTTAGACATGATTTCCCATGTTGACTATCTCTAATCAGTAGTTGCATCTGTAAATGCATGTAACTCCTATCCCTCACAATCCTGTCCAACAACGTACCCACGTCAGGCTCACCAATCAATAGTTTAGGTCACTATGCCCTTTCCTCGTCCCATACTTCCACTGAACACTGTAAATGTTAATATAAATAACTTGGTAATATGGCCAACAATATAGGTCTCAGACTGGGTCAGAGTTAGGAACAAGTCAGGAAGGATTCTTTAATCTGCTACAATTGACAAGTTTATGACCCAAGGAAAGTTCCTCAAACTACGATGGAAAGATGAATGACAAACATTTTGGATCGTGCAAATCTGAGTACCGATGTTTCCCTCTCTAAAAATACTGACACATGCACACGTTTGATGAAAAACTGAAAAACAAAATCTATGCAGAGAGTTAACTTGAAAGAACTTTGACCAAATATTTATTGAAGTCATGATGACAGAAAACATGAGTGATTGTTCCAAATATCATTCAGCTTATGGAGCTATTGTGCTCTTACAAGCTACTGGTAATGGGATAACTTCCTGGAACAGGTGGATTTAGCTGAATTCCCTTTACTTCAGGCAATGGGGTGATTCCAGTGATTCCTTGAAAGGAATCCTCCATGAGTGGTAAAGATGACTGAGGAGTTTTCAGCTCACACACATTGCTGGGAAAAGGAAGACGGAGAGAGAGGGAGCAACAGGCTGTTCCTTCTCAGGAAGGTTACATTTCCCCACTCTCTGAGTTGAATCACATATTAACGTTATCCAGTCGCAAACTGGACCAAATGAGGTCTCTTTGAACAGTATCTGAACTGTACGACTCCATCACGTTCCCTGCTCTATGTAGGTACATCATTGCTGTCGTCGGACACACAGTCATTTCTTTCATAACAAATCGCCCCATTAGATTTGAAGATGTGTTTCTATGTTCCCGTACACTTTTATAATACAACTTTTAATACCTTCACAATATCCGTACTTAAATGAATGCATTTTATTCTTAAATTACTTACCCAGTCTTATTCTCCCATAGAAGATAAAATATTCATCAGGTATTCAACAGCTCAAAATCGTATATGGTCAATAAGAACATTTCTCATTGTCAAGCCGAAACTTCTGATTGTACAAAACATAATGCCTTCATCGCAAGAACGAATAAAGAGAAACATCTTTAAAAGGTTTCAAAAGCAATTTGTTTTTTACTTCAGTGGAATTGCAACCCACACACATTACATCAGATGCCGTCTCAGCAATGGCCTGTTCAGATGCAGTAAAACAACTTTAAAATCATACCCGATACCCTTTGCAAGAAAAAGTATCATTCCATTAATTTTCTAAATCACGTGCTGCATGTATGTGGAATGCTCTGCCCCAGAGGGCAGTGGAGGTCCAGTCTCTTGATTCATTTAAGGAAGAGTTAGATAGAGCTGTCAAAGATCGTGGAATCAAGGGTTATGGAGATAAGGCAGGAAGAGGATACTGATTAGGAATGATCAGCCATGATCATATTGAATGGCAGTGCAGGCTCGAAGGGCTGAATGGCCTACTCCTGCACCTTTTGTCTATTGTCTATTGTCTATTATCTATAGATGAACTTGTTACGATGTATGTACCAGGACACACGAATCCCTTTGTACCACCGAATTCGGCATTCTGCCTCCAGGGATACAATTTACTTCCTCCAAAACAAACTTCCCATTACTGACATTGTACACTTTTTTTGTGCGTAAGGTTTGCTCACGACCCTGCCCTGTCTGTATCTCATTGCAGACTCTCTTCCACCACTTCATATCTTATTGAATGTTTATCCTGTTGTATGAGCAAACTGAGCTCCAATACATTCAGCCCTTCATCCAAATCATTAATCTTGATTGTAAACTGTTCAGAAACTCACACTGATCCCTCAGGAGTTCCACTAGTTACAGCTTTCCAACCTGAAAACAAGTAATTATCTCTACTCCATATTTCCTGGCAGCTAACCAGGGCTCCCTTAGAAAATTTGCATGGCCTCCAGCTATACGGTGTAGTTGGTTGTCGATTTGTTCCAGAGCTAAGCTGTCCTCCATTCTGGTCATTTGTTGTCATATGATCAGGTGGAATTCGTACCATCAATGATCCTGATCCCTGACTGTTTAAAAGTTGAGCACTGAATATAGACTAATGTTTGACGGGATTGCTACCAGGTCAAAAATGCTGTCTTTTAGATGCAGTAATGGAACCATTCTGCAATATCAGACATGTGCTCAAATTTCACCAGACAGACACTGATGAGGTGGGGAGGTTTCCTGTTAGCTTGATTAGCACTCATCCATTTAAAAACACAAACAAATTGCTGCAGTCACTACACATTAAAATAAACTATTGTCTTTGAGAGGGGACCTGATAGAGGTTTATAAAATCTTGAGGGGCATGGATAGGGTAAATAGCCAAAGTATTTTACCTGGGGTAAGGGAGTCGAGAACTAGAGGGCATAGGTTAAAGGTGAGAGGGGAAAGATATAAATGGGACCGAATGTGCAATTTGTTCACGCTGAGTATGATGCGTGTATGGAATGAGCTGCCAGAGGAAGTAATGGAGGCTGGTGTGATTACAACATTAAAAAGTAATCCAGATGGATATATGGAAAGGAATGATTCAGAGGGATATGGGTGAAATGGTGGCAAATGAGACAAAATTACTTTGGGACATCTGGTTGGCAAGGATGAGTTGGACTAGAGAGTCTCTTTTCCTGATGTATATCTCTATTACACTATGTTCAAATCCTTCATTCTGTTCCTGTGTACCTCATTAGAGGGACAGAATGATCTCCTCCTGCCTCATTGCAGAGATACTGACTGGATGAATAGGGTCTCCCTCTCCCATTCTAACAGCCTCAATGGGAGCAGTGAGAGAACATGGGATAGGTGCTCCAGCTAGCTGCTCAGTTTATAAAGTTTATAAAGATCCTGGTTGTTCTGTTTGCGACTGAAAAGCCCTTTCCTGTCTATTGTCAATAAGCACTGACTTCCCTGTCCAACAAAGGTCAGTCAAGGTCAGACTTGAATATCTTCAATGACCGAGTCTTCACTGTTCCTGGGGGATGAGAATACCACAGACAACACATCCATAAGGAGATAGGAACATCCGTTTCTCAATCTTAAACGGGGGAACCTTTAAATTTAAAAGTGTATGAATTCAGAGCAAGTCACCTTCTCTTTTGTTTTAGAAATGACGACCCAACCAATTGGAAAGATGTAGACTAACCAGTCCCTCAAACCTATCCCACGTTCCTATTGACTCTGTTCATTAAATATTTATCAAACTCAGCCTCCACTGCTCTCTTGGGTCAACATTTCCGATTGTGTAAATCATGAACTGGACTGTTTGGGCCATCGAGTCTGATCAGCTGTTCGATCATCACTGATATGTTTCTCAACAAAATGTTCCCACTTTCTCAATGCAACCCTTGACCCCCTTATCAATCAAAACGTATCTACCTCTGACTGAATAAATGGAACTGTGTCTGTGTCTCTGCATGTCTGTATGCGTGCGAGTGTTTCTGCCAATTGAAAGTAGACAGAGTGTTGTGGAGGAGGATTGTCTTTTGGACGGGAGGCCTGTGACCAGCGGCGTTCCACAGGGATTGATGCTGGATCCCCTTTTGGTTTTCAATTATATCAATGATTTAGATGAGAATTATAGAAGATATGGTTAGCATGTTTACGGATCACACCAAAATTAGTTATATAGTGGAAGGTGAAGAAGGTTACATAAGATTACAAACAGATCATGATTAATTGGATCAATGAATCACAGAGATGTGCAATACAGAAACAGAACTTTTGGTTGAACTCATTCGTGCCAACCAGCATTTCTTCCATATCAATCTAAACACTTCCAATTCATGTCCCCACCCAGATCCCTTTTGAATGTTGTAATTGTACCAGCCTCCACCACCTTTTCTGGCAGCTCATTGCATATATGCACCAGCCTCTGCATGAAAATGGTCCCCTTAGGTCCTATTGAAATCTTGTCCAACTCACCTTAATTCTATGTCCTGTAGTTCTGGACTTCCCTACCCTGGAATAAAGACCCTGACTATTCACCCTATCCATCGTCTTCATGATGTTATAAACCTGTAGAAGGTGCAGATGCGACTCCAAACAACACAAATGGCTGTGTTTTCAGTCATCCCAGGCCTAAATTCTGAAATTCAATTCTGACACCTGTTCCTTCTCCATCACATCACAATTCTCAAATTAGTTTAATCAACTTGTTGAGCCACATTATGAAACACCTCTGTGGGATTGGAATCTAGACTTTTGGGCTTACACTACCACCACTTGGCAATAGTCCCAAAAGCTGCAACATTATTCTCCTGTGCGTTTGTTCATCAGCCTGTTTTGAAATACTGTGATATACCTACATGACAAGCAGGACTTGAATCCAAACCTCCTGGTCCAGAGTGAGAGACACTACCACGCAATTTCAGGTATTGGAATCTAACCCAGGGCTCTGGCCCAGCTGTATGGGTCTTGCGCAATACACAACTCTTAAACCAGTCCCAGATTTTGGGTCACATTTTAAATGTCAGCTTTCAGCTCTGTGTGGATTCATCAAAATTTGGTTCACTTTTACTGAGTTACACAGTTAAAAGAATTACATTGTTTAACAAATGATGGGTACTCACCACAATTCTAGGATATTGAGTTTATGTGCTCTGCCTTCGAGACAAACTATGAAGATCTTTGATTGTTTGGCTATGATTTCCATCTTAAGTGGCTATTATCTGACATCTGCAATATGAGAGAAAGACACCCTGCAGACACACTGCACTATACAGGATCTGGAACAGATACTTATCACTGAACACCAGAAATGAAGAAAGAGCGTACTTTCTGGATCAAAAACACCAATCACTCTTTCCCACCCGGAACTTGTGAGGGCCCTCTCCTTAAAACCACGAAATGATCCAAAGCAGCGAACTACTTTCAAACCTTTCTTCCCCAGTACTATTACTCACGGGGCTGAGGAGTGGCAGATGGAGTTTAGTTTCGATAAATACAAGGTATCAGAAATTGGTAAAACAAGCAACGAGAGGACATATACAATTCAATGTCAGGCCATTGGTAGTGTTGTAGAACAGAGGGATCTAGGGGTTCTGGTATATTTCTTTGAAGTTTGCATCATGTGTAGGCAGGGTGGGTATGAAAGACTTTGATTTGCTGTTGTTCATTGCTCAGACCTTTGAGTACAGGAAATAGAAGTTTATCTTCAGGTTGTGCTGAACATTCGTGAGGTTTCTCCTGAAGTACTGTGTCCAGTTCTGGTCACCCAGTCACATTGAGGAAATTATTAAACTGGAGATGGTTCAGAAAAGATTTACCAGGATATTGCTGGGAATGGAGTGTTTATGTTATAAGAACAGGCTGGATGGACTTGGAAATTTCCCACTGCAGCGTAGGAGGTTGAGACCTTATTAGAGGATAATAAAACAATGAAAATTATAGATTATGTTGAATGGCAGGTGTCCTTTCCTTAGGTTGGTGAATTTCAAGAATAGGGTATGATTTTAAGTTGAGAGGAGTAGGTTTTACAGAAGACATAGTGTCATAGAGATGTCCAGCATGGAAGCAGACTTTTCTATCCAACTCGTCCCTACTGACCAGATGTCCTACAGTAATGCAGCTCCATTTGCTAGCATTCGACCTATATCTCCCTAAACGCTTCTTATACATGTTCCATCCAGATGCCTTTTAAATGTTGTAATTGTACCCGCCTCCACAACTTCCTCTGGCAGCTAGTTACATACACAGCACCCGCTCTTTGAAAACGTTGCCCCTTAGATCCCTTTTAGTTAGTTCCCCTTTCACCTTCAACCTGTGCCATTTAGCTTTGGAACGTGCTACCCTGGGGAAAAAGATCTTAGCTATTCACACTATTTATTCAACGTATGACTTTATAATCCGCTAAGATCACCTCTCCACCGCTGGTGTTCCGGGAAAATAACACCGGCCTATTCAGCCTCTCCATAAATCACAAAGCCGCCAACCCTTGCAACATCTTTGTCAATCTTTTCTGAACCCTTTCAGGTCTCACACATCCTTCCTCTATGAGCGAGACAGTAATTGCATGAAGTATTCAAAATGGCCTAACCAATGTCCTGTACAGCCGCAATATGACCTCCCAACTCCTATATTCAATGTACTGACCAACAACCGCAAGCATATCAAACACCTTCTTCACTATCTTATATACCTGCGACTCCACTTTCAAAGTATTATTAACCTGCACTCCAAGGTCTCTTCGTTCCGCAACACTTCCTCAGGACTTAACATTAAATGTTTTAGTCAAGCCTTGATTTTCCTTTCCGAAATGCAGCATCGCATATTTACATAAAGTCCATCTGTCTCTCCTCAGGCCATTGGCCAATCTGATAAAGATCCTGCTTTAATCCAAGGTAACTTTCCTCTCTGTCCATTGCACCTCCAATTTTGGTGCCATCTATGAACGTACTAACCATTCCATCTATTTTCACATCCAATTTATTTATATAAATGATGAACAGCAGTGAACCTAGCACCAATCCACTGGTCACAAGTCTCCACTCTCAAAAGCAACCCTCCACCAACACCCTCTGCCTTCTACCTTCGAGCCAGTTCTGTATCCAAATGGCTAGTTCTCCCTGCATTCCGTGAGATATAAGCTTGCTAACCAGTTTCCAATGTGGAACCTTGTCGGACGCCTTACGGAAATCCATAGAGATCACGTCTACCACTCTGCCTTCATCAATCCTCTTTGTTAGTTCAACAAAACAAAAATCACGTTTATGAGACTTGATTTCCCATCACAACACCATGTTGACTATTCCTAATCAGTCCTTGCCTTTCCAAATATATGTACATCCTGTCCCTCAGGATTCCCTCCAACAACTTGCCCACCTCTGATGCCAGGCTCACTGGTCTACTGTTCCCCGGCTTTTCCTTCACAGTTTTTTTAATAATATCACCACGTTGGTCATCTCGTATCTTCCAGCACATTACTTGTGGCTATTGATGATAAGAACATGTCATCAAGTTTCCCAGCAATCAATTCCCGAGCTTCCCACAGAGTTCTTGTATATACCTGATCAGGATCCATGAATTGCATTATTATTACACATCACTTGGTTCGTAAATGGAATGAACGTCCTGAGAAATGATGGATGTGGGTAAAGTCACAACAATTAGAAGACATTTTAAAGTAAAATAATACGATAAGGTTTGGAAATATACGGTCCAAGCCAGGAACGTGGGCCTAGTCTCGTTTCAGGTTATCGTTAGCATTGTGTTTATGGGCAGATAGGTCTTTTTCCAAACCCCCTGTATAACTCTACGACATCATGTGTGTTTGTGTGTCCAAGGTTCTATCTGCATATTTCTGTCTGCGCTTGTACATTTGTGTGTGTCTATATGTGTCTCTGTGTGTATCTATTTCTCTGTGCATGTTATGTGTGCTCCTGCCTTAGTGTGTGTATATATGTTTGTGTCTCTGTCTCTGCATCTCTGTGCAATGGGAACTCTTTTGTTTTGGGAGTGAATCATTGAAATGGGGTTCAAAGCCTCTCTCCCTCCCTCTCCCTCTGTCTGTCCCACTTTTGTTTAAAGAGATATAATGCCACACTCTGCTGGTCTGCTTTCTGACTTTTCAATCCTTTCTCACACATAAGATTATATGGAAGAGTAAGTTACTAAACATTGCATTTTACAGGAAGTGTATGTGGCGTGTGTCAATGTATGTCTGCCTCTGTGTGTGCATGTCTGTGTATCTGTGTTTGTGTGTGTCAGTGTGTCCATGTCTCTGTGTATCTCTGTGTGTCTGTGTGATAATATATGTGTTTGTTTTGTGTGTGCAAGTGTCTGTGTGTCTGCCTGTATCTGTGATTCTGCGTGTGTGTGAGGAGTGTGGGTATCTGTGTATAGGGGTTTTGTAAGGGTGTTTTCTATGTATCAATGTGTGTATGCCTCTGCCTGTGTGCCTGTGTATGTGCATATCAGTGTGTATCTGTGTTCCTGTGTGTGTCTGTGTTTGTGTCCGTGTGTGTTTCTTTGTGCATGTATGTACGTACTTGAGTTTTTTGCGTGCCTGCATGTGTGTTAGTTGTGTGTCTGGCTGAATGTGTCTGTCCGTGTATGAGCATACGTATGCATTTGTGGGGAGTGTGCGTGACTGTGTGTGTTAGTGTGCATGTCTGTTTGAGTGTGTGTGTCTGTCTCTGTGTGTGTCTGTATGCGAGTGTATGCGTGTGTGGGGGGAATGTGGGAGCCTGTGTGTGTTAGTGTGTGTGCATGCTTGAGTGTGTATGCCTGGCTGTCTGTGTCTGTGTGTGAGCGTATGTGGGTGTATGTGGGCAGTGTGGGTGTCTCTGTGTGAGGAGTGTGGATGTTTTCGTGTGTGGGAAGCATGGCTGTCATTGTGTTTGTGTGTGAGTCTGTGTGTGTGTTTCTGTGTCTGCATGTGCGTGTGTGTCTGTGCCAAAGAGTGTGGTGCTGGAAAAGCACAGAAATTCAGGAAGCATCCAAGGAGCAGGAAAGTTGAAATTTTTAGCATTATCCCTTCATTAGTAATGAGGCTTGTGGACTAAGTGGGCTGAAAGATAAATGGGAGGGGGTGATGCTTGGGGGAAGGTAGCTGAGAAGGCGACAATTAAATGAAGGTGGGGTGAAGGTGATAGGTTGGAGCAGAGAGTGAAGTGGATAGTGGGAATGAAGATGGACAAGTAGTACAATTCAAGAGGGAGGTGCCAAGTTGGAAGGTTGGATCTGCGATAAGTTGGGGTGGGAGAGTGGAAATGAGAAAACAGGTGAAATCAGTGGCTGTGTGCGTTTTGCAGATGTGTGTGTGTGTGTCTGCGTGAGTGCATGCATATGTGTGCGTTTATGTATATATGTCTACATGAGTGTAAGCATGTGTGTGCGTGTGTGTGTGTGTGCTTCTGTGTGACTGTCTGCGTCTGGGTGTGTGTCGGGTGTGTGTGTTTGTAAGTGCGTGCGTAGGGTTGCTATGAGTATGTGCATCTGGTTGTGCGTGTCTGTGTGCAGCTTTATATGTCAGTGTGTACGTGTCTCTGTATGTACGCGCGTTTATAGTGTGTGTGTAAGTGTGTGGGGGGGTGGCTATGAGTGTTGGTATCTGTGCGTGAGTGTCTGTGTGCTGCTCTATGTGTGTACATGTCGATGTGTGCGTGTGCGTGTTTGTAGTGTGTGTGTGTGTGTGTGTGTGTGTATGTGTGTTGATGGTGCTCTCAGTTTGGATGGTTCTGTGAGCTGATACACTCCCTCTGTCCTTCCTAAACTGAATCCCTGATGATTTTCACACTCCATTACCAACTGTGCAATGGTGTGGGGAGATCAGCAGAGACTGACAGCAACAGAAAGCTCAGCAAGTCTGTCAGCATCTGTGGACAGAAACGAAAGTTAATGTTTCCTCAGAAACTCATGTCAGGGGGATAGTGCATCACATGAACACCACAGAAATTACCAGACTCGCCCCACGCTGATACACACACTAACACAGAGACATAGAGACACTCACTCATATACTGACACTAATACAGACATGGAGTGTCTGTCAGTATTTATCTTGCTCCAGTAAATTTGTTAATATATCACTTGCTCTCTGGCATGTGCCACTTTTTTCAGTCTGTTCTTGGGGAGTGTGTTCATATTGCGCTTGTTCACATTGTGAGTGAATCAGTATTCATGTGTGGAATGTATTTGTAGGGCAATTTCAATGCTTGCAGAAACCGAACCTGGAAGAATTGTAAACTGTGTGGAGGACAGTGTGGAACTCCAAAAGGGCAGTGACAAATTGGTGTCGTGTTCTGTTTTATGGCAGATGAGCATCAATGCAGAGCAGTGTGAAATGATGCACTTTGGTAGGAATAACATTGACAGACAATGTAAAACTTCTGTACCGTAATAAAAGGGCTGCAGGAGCACAGGATGCTGGATGTATATGAGGACAGATTATTGAACATGGCAGGACAAGTAAGGAGAGCAGTAAATCTCACAGATTATTTTCAGTATCTGAGCTTTTTACAGGAGGAGGTATAGCAGGGAGCCTCCGTGCAACCTTCCTGGGAGATAATGGTGACGATGTGATGTGAGCCGACCCTCCTGCGCACCGAGACGGTGGCGTTTCCATTTCTATCAGCTCGACACAAAAGAGAGATGGCATCAGGGCAATGGCTTCTAAGTTGTGCCAGGGGAAACGGAACCGCCAGTGGGTTTAAAGTGAGAATTGCCCTTCACTGAACATTGCTGCTTACTCGGTTGCTGGGACGTGATTGTTTCAAAATCACCACACGAGGCATACTGGTTCTCTCCAACTCGTAACAGGGTCCTGCCCATGTGGCGCGGGAGGGCGGGGTATGAGGGAGCGGATACGGGCACTCCATCACCCGGCTTTACCCTTTCTGTCATATTCCAGGCTGTTTCTCCTGGAATGGGACAAAGAGAGGGAGGGAGGGAGGGAGGGAAGGTTGCAGTGGGTGGCCCTGTTCTTAGTGCTGGTGTAGGTGTGGTAGAGGAAATAGTGAGGTGGCAGGAGGGTGTCAGTACGTAGTGTTATGTTCATGCTGTGTTATTAGTGTAGGTGGTATGTTGGATGGAAATTGGGGGAGAGAGAGAGAGAGCGAGAGACGGTGCAATAGTGAAAGTGGTGGAGCATGAGCCTTGTTTGGTGGTCGGTGCTATAACAGATATACAGTGAGTGTGAGGGAGCAGAGAGAATACAGTGACCCTTATTCTGACAGAGCGGGGAAGGTTATTGATGCTTGTCCTGTATTGCTGGACATTTCCTCAGATCACAGCTACTGCACTGAGCTGGGTGGTGAGCTCAGCCCATGCTCAGTGGGTCTGGTGGTGTGGTTCCCTCTTGGAAGAGAATGGATCCCCTCTGTACTATCCCATCCGCCAGGACCTCCAAAACCCTGTCAAAAACCGTGGTGTAATTGACTCTTATCTGCCATGCACAGGATAAACTGTGCAAGGCAACGCCTAACTAAGGAAGTTCAACTGTGTGCCCATTGGCCTTTTGAAGATGGCATCAGTGCCAGGTATCGCGGAATATCCAGGGGCATCTGAGCGATGGTGTGTACGTCCAGCCATGATGGATGGGAGAATCGGGCTGGTATTGAATAAGAGGGACATCATGGGATGGGGTGGATAGTTAATGAGGTGAGTTTGATAAGACAGCATCAGGAAACTAGCTCAGCCTTGTACTGACAATCCCTCTGTCACATCCAATGAAAACATCACTGAGGCAAATTATTGTTAGATTCAGCCAAGTGAGTCATAGATTCTGTTGAAACCACTAACAGTCACAAAGCTGCAGTTGCTTGTCCAATGCTCTCCATCACAGAGAAGGACATAGACTTGACCTATCCTTGGGAAATAAGGTAGGGTAGGAGATTGAGTTATCAGTGGGGAAGCACTTTGGAACAAGTAATCATAATTGTATTAGTTTTAAAACAGAGATGGAAAAGGATGAACTGGGTCTAAAAGATAATGTTTTAAATTGGACGAAGGCTAATTTGATGATATTAGGCAAGAACTTGGATAGGGTAAAGGACAAAGTCTTTTCCCTGGGGTCCGAGAGTCCAGAACTAGGGGGTATAGGTTTAGGGTGAAAGGGGAAAGATATAAAAGTGACCTAAGGGACAATGTTACACACAGAGGGTGTTACGTGTATGAAATGAGCTGCCAGAGGAAGTGGTGGAGGCTGGTACAATTGCAACATTTAAGAGGCATTTGGATGGGTACATGAATAGGAAGCGTTTGGAGGGATATGGACCGGATGCTGGCAGGTGGGATTAGATTGAGTTGGGATATCTATTTGGCATGGACCGAAGGGTCTGTTTCCATGCTATACATCTCTATGACACTATGACTATAACTTCCAAATTGGATTGGAATAGATAGTCACAGATAAGGGGCCAGCTGAGAAGAAGGAAGCCTTCAAAAATGAGATACCAAGAGCCCAGAGACAGTATGCCCTTTTACGGTGAGGGGTAAGGCTGGAAGGTGTAAGGAATGCTGGCGGACTGGAGAAATTGATGGCCTGGTCACGGGTAAGAAGGACGCCAATGTCATATAGAGATATCAGGAGTCGATGTTTTTACAGTATTCATTCACGGGATGAGAGTATAACTGGCTTAGCCTGCATTTATTATCCAACACTAATTGCCCAGAGGGCAATTAACAGTTAACCATATTGTTGTGGGTCTGGAGTCACATGTAACCTAGACCAGATGAGGACGGCTGTTTGCTTCCTTCAAGGGCATCAGCGAACTAGTTGGGTATTTCAAACAATCAGTAATAGATATATCATCGTCATCAGCCTCTGAATTCCAGATTTAAAGTGACTGTCGAGAAGAGTCTATTGCCAGTAGGAGCATAGTTAAAAGGGAAATCCGAAGGCCATAAAGGGGCCTTGAGATAGGTTTGACAAATAGGGTTAAAGAGAATTCAAAGGTATTGTACAAATACATTAAGGACGAAAGAGTAACTCGGGAGAGTTTTGGGACACTTAAAGATCAGCAAGGCTGCCGATGTGCAGAACAGCCGGAGATGGAGGCGATACTAAACAAGCACCTTGCATCAGTATTTACTGTGTAGAAGGATATGAAAGCTAAAGAAGTTCCGAAATTAACAGTGACATCTTGAAAGCTGTCTGTATTACAGAGGAAGAGATGCTGGAGTTCGTAAAGCCTATAAAGATGGAAAAGTCCCCAGGACCTGATCAGGTGTAACGTCGAACTGTGTGGGAAGCTAGGGAAGGGATTTCTGGGCCGCATGCTGAGATATTTGTATCATTTATTGTCACAGGTGAGGTGCCAGAAGATAGGAGGTTTGATAACGTGATGTCATTACTTTAAAAAAATTAAGAAGGATGGTAAGGAAAAGCTGGTGAGCCTGACGTCAGTGATGGGCAAGTTGTTAGTGTGGATTATGAAGCACAAGGTCTGCATGTATTTTGAATGGCAAGGACTGATACGGAATCGTCAACGTAGCTTTAAGCATAGGAAATGGTGTCTCACTAAATTGACTGAGATTTTGTGAAGAACTGACTAAGAGGATTCATTGAGGCAGAGGTGCACATTGCGATATAGACTTTAGTAAGGCATTTGACAACTTTCTGCATAGTAGACTGATTAACAAGGTTAGTTCACATGGAATGCAGGGAAAACTAGCCATGTGGATACAAAATTGGCTCGAAGGGAGGAGTTAGAGGTGATAGAGGATTGCTTTTCAAACTGGAGGGTTATAACCAGTGGTGTGCAACAAGTACCAGTGATGAGCCCACTGTTTTTCATTATTTATATAGATTATTTGGATGTGAACACAGCAGAGATAGTTGGTTAGTTTGCGAATGACACCAAAACTGATGTTGTAGTGGGCAACGCGGAAGGTTGACGTCAGAGTGCAATGAGATCAGGTGGGCTGATCGGCTGAAGAGTAGCGAATGGTGCTTAGTGTAGATAAATGTGAGGCACTGCATTTTGGAAATGCAAATCAGGGCAGGATGTATACACTTAATGGCAAGGTCCTCTGGAGTGTTGCTGAACAAAAAAGTCTTGGAGTGTAGGTTCAAAATTCCTTGAACGTTGTGTTACAGTTCGACAGAATACTGTAGAAGCCATTTGGTATGCTTGCCTTTATTGGTCAGTGCTTTGACTATATGAATTGGGAGGCCATGCTGCTGCTGTACACCACATTAATTCGGTTGTTTTGGAGTATTGTATTCAATTCTGGTCTCCCTCCTATCAGAAAGATATTGTGAAACTTGAAGGGAGTCAGAAAAGATTTACAAGGATGTTGCCAGTAATTGAGCTATAGGGAGACGGTGAGTAAGTTGGGGTGATTTTTCTTGGAGAATGAGAGGCATATATCGGGTGAATAGCCAGGATCTTTTTCGCAAAACTAAAGGGCATGGATTTCAGATGAGACCCAAGGACCAACATTTACTAACACAGAAAGGTGCATGTATGGAATGAGCTGCCAGTGGAGGTGGTGGTGGCTGTTACGATTACAACATTTAAAAGGCATTTGGATGGGTACATGAAGAGGAAGGGTTTACATCGACATGGGCCAAGTGCTGGCAAATGGGACTAGTTTAATTTGGGATATCCCATCGGCATGGACAAGTTAGACTAAAGGGTCTGTTTCTGTGTTGTACATCTCTGAGAGTCTATGATTCTGTCTGACCTCACACCAATATCCCATTTATTCACCATTGCCAGAAATGCCAGCCTATGTTACTTGATACTACCGAAATGTCTTCACTTCAGCATTTTTAAACCTGCGAACATAACCTTCCACAGCACTGATTCTGAGTCGATCTCCATTCGTCTATTTCCCAAATCCCTCCCATTTGTTGCTAGTTAAGCTGTTGGTATTTAAATTGAGCATCAGCTTCCAACATTAAGAAGCTTAGAAACAATGTTCAAAAAGCATAGCGTGTGTTTTATTTGACTTCCCGGTGTCCTGCCCTGTGCTCCATGTTGGATAATGGAGTTTCAGCAGTTTTGACGTACACCTTTCTAACTTGCTCTGCGCCGATCAATTGAACACCTGCAGTAATCAGTCTCTACTGATCATGTGCTCGGTAACACACGGAATTGCTTGCACTGTTGCTGATCCCGACCAGACTTCGCACTAGCACCTGAGTGACATTTGACTTAATTCTAGTTTTGGAACGTTAGTGAAAAGGCTGGGGACGGTTTCCTGGAGGCTGTGCTTTAAGCTGCCGTGGAAATTCAGAAAAACCAGATGATTTGGTGACCCACTCTGGATGAGTCATGGTGACTATGGTGACAGCATCTGGATCTGCAACATAACCATCAAAAGGACCAGAGACTGCAGAGAGGGGAATCTCTTCAAAATGGAATGAGGGAATCATAATCAGATCAGAAAATACCTGCCTCCTATCCCTGTGTCCCAGTCTCGAACAGTTGAGTGATGGTCTCCTGTTCCTGTGTCCCAGTCTCGATCAATTGAACGACTGCCTCCTGTTCCTGTGACCCATTCTCGAGCAGATAGGTGACAGCCTCCTGTTCCTGTATTCCAGTCTCGAGCAGTTGAGTGACTCCCTTCTGTTCCTGTGTCACAGTCAACAGCAGTTAAATGACTGCCTCCTGTTCCTGTGTTCCAGCTTCCACCTGCTGCACCTGAGTAACAGGCTCCAAAACCTGTGTGCTGCGCTCCCGCTGCCCCTGAATAACAGGCTCCAATAGCTATGTGCTCACATACTACTGCCCCTGAGTAACAGGCTGCAATAGCAGTGTGCTCTCCTCCTGCTGTCCTTCAGTAACAGGCTCCATTAGCTGTGTGCTAACCTTCTGCCCCTAAAGAAAATGATCCAGTTGTTGTGTGCTCACAGCCTGCTGCCCATGAGTATCAGGCTGCAATAGCTGTGTATTAACCTCCTCCTACCCCGAGTAACAGGCTCCAATATCTGCGTGCTCACTCCCTGCTGCCCGTGAGTAACAGGCTCCAATAGCTGAGTGCTCTGCTCCTGCTGCACCTGAGTAACAGGCTCCAATAGCTGTGTGCTCTGCTCCTGCTGCACCTGAGTAACAGGCTCCAATAGCTGTGTGCTCACCTCCTGCTGACCCTGAGTAACAGGCTCTAATAGCTGTGTGCTCACACTCTGCTTCTCCTGAGTAACAGGCTCCGATAGCTATGTGCCCTCCAGCTGCTGCTCCGCAGTAACAGGCTCCAATAGCTGTGTACTCTCCACCTGTTGGTCCTGAGTAACAGGTTCTAATAGCTGTGTGCTCTACCACCTGCTGCTCCTGAGAAACAGGCTCTAATAGCTGTGTGCTCACACTCTGCTTCTCCTGAGTAACAGGCTGCGATAGCTATGTGCTCTCCACCTCCTGCTCCTGAGTAACAGGATCCAATAGCTGTGTGCTCTCCTCCTGCTGTCCCTGAGTAACAGGCTCCAATAGCTGTGTGCTCTCCACGTACTGGTCCTGAGTAACAGGCTCCAATAGCTGTGTTCTCGCCACCTGCTGCTCCGGAGTAACAGGCTCCAATAGCTGTGTACTCTCCTCCAGCTGGTTCTGGGTAATATGCTCCAATAGCTGTATGCTCATACCCTGCTGCTCCTATGTCACAGGCTCCAATAGCTGTGTGCTCTACCACCTGCTTCTCCTGAGTAACAGGCTCCAATAGCTGTGTGCTCTCCTCCTGCTGTCCCTGAGTAACAGGCTCCAATAACTGTGTGCTCTCCACGTACTGCTCCTGAGTAACAGGCTCCAATAGCTATGTGCTCTCCACCTGCTGCTCCTGAGTAACAGACTCCAATAGCTGTGTGCTCTCCACCTGCTGTTCCGGAGTAATAGGCTCCAATATCTGTGTGCTCTCCGCCTGCTGCTCCTGAGTAACAGGCTCCAATAGCTGTGTACTCACATCCTGCTGCTCCTGAGTAATAGGCTCCAATAGCTGTATGCTCACACCCTGTTGCTACTAAGTCACAGGCTCCAATAGCTATGTGCTCTTCTCCTGCTGCTCCTGAGTAACAGGCTCCAATAGCTGTATGCTCACACCCTGTTGCTCCTAAGTCACAGGCTCCAATAGCTATGTGCTCTCCACGTGCTGCTCCTCAGTAACAGGCTCCAATAGCTGTGTGCTCTTCTCCTGCTGCTCCTCAGTAACAGGCTCCAATAGCTGTATGCTCACACCCTGCAGCTCCTATGTCACAGGCTCCAATAGCTATCTGCTCTCCACCTGCTGCTCCTGAGTAACAGGCTCCAACAGCTGTGTGCTCTCCACCTCCTGCTCCTGATGTAACAGGATCCAATAGCTGTGTGCTCTCCTCCTGCTGCTCCTGAGTAACAGGATCCAATAGCTATGTGCTCTCCACCTGCTGCTCCTGAGTAAAAGACTCCAATAGCTGTGTACTCTCCACCACCATCTCCTGAGTAACAGGCTCCAAAATCTATGTACTCTACTCCTGCTGCCCCTGAATAACAGGCTCCAAAATCTCTGTGCTCTCCACCTCCTGCTCCTGAGTAACAGGATCCAGTACCTGTGTGCTCTCCTCCTGCTGCTCCTCAGTAACAGGCTCCAAGAGCTGTGTGCTCTCCTCCTGCTGTCCCTAAATAACAGGCTCCAATAGCTGTGTGCTCTCCACCTCCTTCTCCTGAGTAACAGGCTCCAATAGCTTTGTGCTCTCCTCCTGCTGCTCCTGAGTAACAGGCTCCAATAGCTGCGTGCTCAACCCCTGCTGCCCCTGAGTAATGGCTCCAATAGCTCTATGCTCACACCCTGCTGCTTCACAGTAACAGGCTCAAATAGCTGCGTGCTCTCCTCCTGCTGCCACTGAAAGACAGGCTCCAATAGCTGTGTGCTCTTCACCACCATCTCCTGAGTAGCAGGCTCCAATAGCTACGTGCTCTCCACCTGCTGCTGCTGAGTAACAGACTCCAACAGCTGTGTGCTCTCCGCCTGCTGCTCCTGAGTAACAGGCTTCAATACCTGTGTAATCTCCTCCTGCAGTTCCTAGGTAATAGGCTCCAATAGCTGTATGCTCACAACCTGCTGCTCCTAAGTCACAGGCTCCAATAGCTGTGTACTCTCCACCACCATCTCCTGAGTAACAGGCTCCAATAGCTATGTGCTCTCCTCCTGCTGCTCCTCAGTATCAGGCTCCAATAGCTGTGTGATCTCCACCACCATCTCCTCAGTAACAGGCTCCAATAGCTGTGTGCTCACCCCCTGCTGCCCCTGAGTAACAGGCTCCAGTAGCTTTGTGCTCTCCTCCTGCTGCTCCTCAGTATCAGGCTCCAATAGCTGTGTGCTCTCCACGTGCTGCCCCTGAATATCAGGCTCCAATAGCTGTGCGCTCACCCCCTGCTGCCCCAAGTAACAGGCTCGAATAGCTGTGTGCTCTCCGCCTGCTGCTCCTGAGTGACAGGCTTCAATAGCTGTGTACTCTCCTCCTGCAGTTCCTGAGTAATAGGCTCCAATAGCTGTATGCTCACAACCTGCTGCTCCTAAGTCACAGGCTCCAATAGCTGTGTACTCTCCACCTGCTTCTCCTGAGTAACAGGCTCCAATAGCTGTGCGCTCTCCACGTGCTGCTACTCAGTAACAGATTCCAATTGCAGTGTGCTCTCCTCCTGCTGCCCCTGAATAACAGACTCCAATAGCTGTGTGCTCTCCACCTCCTGCTCCTGAGTAACAGGATCCAATAACTGTGTGCTCTCCTCCTGCTGCTCCTGAGTAACAGGCTCCAATAGCTGTGTGCTCACCGCCTGCTGCTCCTGAGTAATAGGCTCCAATAGCTGTGTGCTCACCGCCTGCTGCCCCTCAGTAACAGGCTCTAATAGCTGTGTGCTCACACTCTGCTTCTCCTGAGTAACAGGCTCCAATAGCTATGTGCACTCCACCTGCTGCTCCTGAGTAACAGACTCCAACAGCTGTGTGCTCTCCATCTGCTGCCCCAGAGTAACAGCCTCCAATAGCTGTGTACGCTCCGCCTGCTGCTCCTGAGTAACAGACTCCAATAGCTGTGTGCTCTCCACCTCCTGCGCCTGAGTAACAGGATCCAATAGCTGTGTGCTCTCCTCCTGCTGCCCCTGACTAACAGGCACGAGTAGCTGTCTACTCTCCAGCAGCTGCTCCTGAGAAACAGGCTCCAATAGCTATGTGCTCACCTCCTGCTGCTCCTGAGTAACAGGCTCCAATAGCTGTGTGTCTCCACCTGCTGCTCCTGAGAAACAGGCTCGAATAGCTGTGTGCCCACACCCTGCTGCTCCTGTGTAACAGGCTCCAATACCTGTGTGCCCTCCTCCTGCTGCTCCTGAGTAACAAGCTCCAATAGCTGTGTGTCTCCACCTGCTGCTCCTGAGAAACAGGCTCCAATAGCTTTGTGCTCACCCACTGCGGCCCCTGAGTAACAGGCTCCAATAGCTGTGTGCTCTTCTCCTGCTCCTCCTCAGTAACAGGCTCCAATAGCTGTATGCTCACACCCTGCAGCTCCTATGTCACAGGCTCCAATAGCTATCTGCTCTCCACCTGCTGCTCCAGAGTAACAGGCTCCAATAGCTGTGTGCTCTCCTCCTGCTGCTCCTGAGTAACAGGCTCCAACAGCTGTGTGCTCTCCACCTCCTGCTCCTGATGTAACAGGATCCAATAGCTGTGTGCTCTCCACCACCATCTCCTGAGTAACAGGCTCCAAAATCTATGTACTCTACTCCTGCTGCCCCTGAATAACAGGCTCCAAAAGCTCTGTGCTCTCCACCTCCTGCTCCTGAGTAACAGGATCCAGTACCTGTGTGCTCTCCTCCTGCTGCTCCTCAGTAACAGGCTCCAATAGCTGTGTGCTCTCCTCCTGCCGTCCCTAAATAACAGGCTCCAATAGCTGTGTGCTCTCCACCTCCTTCTCCTGAGTAACAGGCTCCAATAGCTTTGTGCTCTCCTCCTGCTGCTCCTGAGTAACAGGCCCCAATAGCTGCGCGCTCAACCCCTGCTGCCCCTGAGTAATGGCTCCAATAGCTCTATGCTCACACCCTGCTGCTTCACAGTAACAGGCTCCAATAGCTGCGTGCTCTCCTCCTGCTGCCACTGAAAGACAGGCTCCAATAGCTGTGTGCTCTTCACCACCATCTCCTGAGTAGCAGGCTCCAATAGCTACGTGCTCTCCACCTGCTGCTGCTGAGTAACAGACTCCAACAGCTGTGTGCTCTCCGCCTGCTGCTCCTGAGTAACAGGCTTCAATACCTGTGTAATCTCCTCCTGCAGTTCCTAGGTAATAGGCTCCAATAGCTGTATGCTCACAACCTGCTGCTCCTAAGTCACAGGCTCCAATAGCTGTGTACTCTCCACCACCATCTCCTGAGTAACAGGCTCCAATAGCTATGTGCTCTCCTCCTGCTGCTCCTCAGTATCAGGCTCCAATAGCTGTGTGATCTCCACCACCATCTCCTCAGTAACAGGCTCCAATAGCTGTGTGCTCACCCCCTGCTGCCCCTGAGTAACAGGCTCCAGTAGCTTTGTGCTCTCCTCCTGCTGCTCCTCAGTAACAAGCTCCAATAGCTGTGTGCTCTCCACGTGCTGCCCCTGAATATCAGGCTCCAATAGCTGTGCGCTCACCCCCTGCTGCCCCAAGTAACAGGCTCGAATAGCTGTGTGCTCTCCGCCTGCTGCTCCTGAGTGACAGGCTTCAATAGCTGTGTACTCTCCTCCTGCAGTTCCTGAGTAATAGGCTCCAATAGCTGTATGCTCACAACCTGCTGCTCCTAAGTCACAGGCTCCAATAGCTGTGTACTCTCCACCTGCTTCTCCTGAGTAACAGGCTCCAATAGCTGCGCGCTCTCCACGTGCTGCTACTCAGTAACAGATTCCAATTGCAGTGTGCTCTCCTCCTGCTGCCCCTGAATAACAGACTCCAATAGCTGTGTGCTCTCCACCTCCTGCTCCTGAGTAACAGGATCCAATAACTGTGTGCTCTCCTCCTGCTGCTCCTGAGTAACAGGCTCCAATAGCTGTGTGCTCACCGCCTGCTGCTCCTGAGTAATAGGCTCCAATAGCTGTGTGCTCACCGCCTGCTGCCCCTCAGTAACAGGCTCTAATAGCTGTGTGCTCACACTCTGCTTCTCCTGAGTAACAGGCTCCAATAGCTATGTGCACTCCACCTGCTGCTCCTGAGTAACAGACTCCAACAGCTGTGTGCTCTCCATCTGCTGCCCCAGAGTAACAGCCTCCAATAGCTGTGTACGCTCCGCCTGCTGCTCCTGAGTAACAGACTCCAATAGCTGTGTGCTCTCCACCTCCTGCGCCTGAGTAACAGGATCCAATAGCTGTGTGCTCTCCTCCTGCTGCCCCTGACTAACAGGCTCGAGTATCTGTCTACTCTCCAGCAGCTGCTCCTGAGAAACAGGCTCCAATAGCTATGTGCTCACCTCCTGCTGCTCCTGAGTAACAGGCTCCAATAGCTGTGTGTCTCCACCTGCTGCTCCTGAGAAACAGGCTCCAATAGCTGTGTGCCCACACCCTGTTGCTCCTGAGTAACAGGCTCCAATACCTGTGTGCCCTCCTCCTGCTGCTCCTGAGTAACAAGCTCCAATAGCTGTGTGTCTCCACCTGCTGCTCCTGAGAAACAGGCTCCAATAGCTTTGTGCTCACCCACTGCGGCCCCTGAGTAACAGGCTCCAATAGCTGTGTGCTCTCCTCCTGCTTCGCCAGACTAACAGGCTCCAATAGGTGTCTACTCTCCACCTGCTGCTCCTGAGAAACAGGCTCCCATAGCTATGTGCTCACCTCCTGCTGCTCCTGAGAAACAGGCTCCAATAGCTGTGTGCCCTCCTCCTGCTGCTCCTGAGTAATAGGATAAAATAGCTGTGTGCTCACACCATGCTGCTCCTGAGTATCATGCTCCGATAGCTGTGTGCTTTCCTCCTGCCGCTCCTGGGTAACAGGCTCCAATAGCTATGTGCTCTCCACCTGCTGCTCCGGAGTAACAGGCTCCAATATCTGTGTGCTCTCCTCCTGCTGCTCCTGAATAACAGGCTCCAATAGCTCTGTGCTCAACCCCTGCTGCCCCTGAGTAATAGGCTCCAATAGCTGTATGCTCACACCCTGCTGCTTCACAGTAACAGGCTCCAATAGCTGCATGCTCTCCACCACCATCTCCTGAGTAACAGGCTCCAAGAGCTTTGTGCTCTCCTCCTGCTGCTCCTCAGTAACAGGCTCCAATACCTGTGTGCTCTCCACGTGCTGCTCCTCAGTAACAGGCTCCAATAGCTGTGTGCTCTCCACCTGCTGCTCCTGAGTAACAGGCTCCAATAGCTGTGTACTCACCTCCTGCTGCTCCTGAGTAATAGGCTCCAATAGCTTTATGCTCACACCCTGCTGCTCCTGAGTAACAGGCTCCAAATACCTGTGTGCTCTCCTCCTGCT
Organism: Hemiscyllium ocellatum; assembly: GCF_020745735.1. Lineage (NCBI taxonomy): Eukaryota > Metazoa > Chordata > Chondrichthyes > Orectolobiformes > Hemiscylliidae > Hemiscyllium > Hemiscyllium ocellatum. The sequence goes on along the minus strand of NC_083405.1, from coordinate 10,829,633 downwards.
GCCCCTGAATAACAGGCTCAAATAGCTCTGTGCTCTCCACCTCCTGCTCCTGAGTAACAGGATCCAGTACCTGTGTGCTCTCCTCCTGCTGCTCCTCAGTAACAGGCTCCAATAGCTGTGTACTCTCCTCCTGCTGACCCCAAATAACAGACTCCAATAGCTGTGTGCTCACCCCCTGCTGCCCCTGAGTAATAGGCTCCAATAGCTGTATGCTCACACCCTGCTGCTTCACAGTAACAGGCTCCAATAGCTGCGTGCTCTCCTCCTGCTGCTCCTCAGTAACAGGCTCCAATAGCTGTGTGCTCTCCACCACCAGCTCCTGAGTAACAGGCTCAATAGCTTTGTGCTCTCCTCCTCCTGCTCCTCAGTAACAGGCTCCTATAGCTGTGTGCTCTCCACGTGCTGCCCCTGAATAACAGGCTCCAATAGCTGTATGCTCACAACCTGCTGCTCCTAAGTCACACGCTCCAATAGCTGTGTACTCTCCACGTGCTGCTACTCAGTAACAGATTCCAATTGCAGTGTGCTCTCCACCTCCTGCTCCTGAATAACAGGATCCAATACCTGTGTGCCCACCGCCTGCTGCTCCTGAGTAATAGGCTCCAATAGCTGTGTGCTCACCGCCTGCTGCCCCTGAGTAACAGGCTCTAATAGCTCTGTGCTCACACTCTGTTTCTCCTGAGTAACAGGCTCCAATAGATATGTGCTCTCCACCTGCTGCTCCTGAGTAACAGACTCCAACAGCTGCGTGCTCTCCACCTCCTGCTCCTGAGTAACAGGATCCAATAGTTGTGTGCTCTCCACCTCCTTCTCCTGAGTAACAGGCTCCAATAGCTTTGTGCTCACCCCCTGCTGCCCCTGAGTAACAGGCTCTAATAGCTGTGTGCTCACACTCTGCTTCTCCAGAGTAACAGGCTCCAATAGCTAAGTGCTCTCCACCTGCTGCTCCAGAGTAACAGACTCCAACAGCTGTGTGCTCTCCACCTGCTGCCCCAGAGTAACAGGCTCCAATAGCTGTGTACTATTCGCCTCCTGCTCCTGAGTAAAAGGCCCCGATAGCTGTGTGCTCTCCACCTCCTGCTCCTGAGTAACAGGATCCAATAGTTGTGTGCTCTCCACCTCCTGCTCCTGAGTAACAGGCTCCATAGCTGTATGCTCACACCCTGTTGCTCCTAATTCACAGGCTCCAAATATCTGTGTGCTCTCCACCTGCTTCTCCTGAGTAACAGCCTCCAATATCTGTGTGCTCTCCTCCTGCTGCCCCTGAATAACGGGCTTCAATAGCTGTGTGCTCCCCACGTCCTGCTCCTGAGTAACAGGTTCCAATAGATGTGTGCTCTCCTCCTGCTGCCCCTGACTAACAGGCTCGAGTAGCTCTCTACTCTCCAGCAGCTGCTCCTGAGAAACAGGCTCCAATAGCTATGTGCTCACCTCCTGCTGCTCCTGAGAAACAGGCTCCAAAAGCTGTTTGCCCACACGCTGCTGCTCCTGAGTAACATGCTCCAATGCCTGTGTGCCCTCCTCCTGCTGCTCCTGAGTAACAGGCACCAATAGCTGTGTGCTCTCCTCCTGCTTCTCCAGAGTAACAGGCTACAATAGGGGTCTAATCTCCATCTGCTGCTCCTGAGTAACAGGCTCCCATAGCTATGTGCTCACCTCCTGTTGCTCCTGAGAAACAGGCTCCAATAGCTGCGTGCCCTCCTCCTGCTGCTCCTGAGTAATAGGATACAATAGCTCTGTGCTCACAGCTGCAGCTGTCCCTGAGTAACAGGCTCCAATATCTGTGTGCTCTTCTTCTGGTTCTCCAGAGTAACAGGCTCCAATAGCTGTGTGCTCACCTCCTGCTGCTCCTGAGTCACAGGCTTCAATAGCTGTGTGGTCCCCACCTCCTGCCCCTGAGTAATAGGCTCCACTGGTTGTGTGCTCACACCCTGCTGCCGCTGAGTAACATGTTTCAATAGCTGTGTGCTCACACCCTGCTATCCCTGATTAAAAGGCTCCAATAGCTGTGTGCTCTCCTCCTGCTGCTACTGAGTAACAGGCTCCAATTCCTGATGAAGGGCTTATGCTCGAAACGTCGAATTCTCTATTCCTGAGATGCTGCCTGGCCTGCTGTGCTTTGACCAGCAACACATTTGCAGCTGTGATCTCCAGCATCTACAGACCTCATTTTTTACTCCAATAGCTATGTGCTCACCTCCTGCTGCTCCTGAGTAACAGGCTCCAATAGCTGTGTGCTCTCCACCTGCTGCTCCTGAGACTCAGGCTCCAATAGCTGTGTGCCCACCCCCTGCTGCTCCTGAGTAATACGATCCAATAGCTGTGTGTTCTCCTCCAGCTGATTCTGAGTAACAGGCTCCAATTGCTGTGTGCTCTCCTCCTGCTTCTCCAGAGTAACAGGCTCCAATAGCTGTCTACTCTCCACCTGCTGCTCCTAAGTAACAGGCTTAAATAGCTATGTGCTCACCTCCTGCTATCCCTGATTAAAAGGCTCCAATAGCTGTGTGCTCTCCTCCTGCTGCTACTGAGTAACAGGCTCCAATAGCTATGTGCTCTCCACCTGCTGCTCCTGAGTAACAGACCCCAAGAGCTGTGTGCTCTCCACCTGCTTCTCGGGATTAACAGGCTCCAATAGCTGTGTGCTCTCCACGTGCTGTTCCTCAGTAACAGGCTCCAATAGCTGTGTGCTCTCCTCCTGCTGCTCCTAAGTAACAGGCTCCAAATGCCTGTGTGCTCTCCTCCTGCTGCCCCTGAATAACAGGCTCCAACAGCTGTGTGCTCTCCACCTCCTGCTCCTGATGTAACAGGATCCAATAGCTGTGTGCTCTCCTCCTGCTGCTCCAGATTAACAGGCTCCAATAGCTATGTGCTCTCCACCTGCTGCTCCTGAGTAACAGGCTCCAATAGCTGTGTGCTCTCCACCTGCTGCTCCGGAGTAACAGGCTCCAATAGCTGTGTGCTCTCCTCCTGCTGCCACTGATTGACAGGTTCCATAAGCTGTGTGCGCACCCCCTGCTGCCCCTGAGTAACAGGCTCCAATAGCTGTGTGCTCTCCTCCTGCTGCTCCGGAGTAACAGGCTCCAATAGCTGTGTGCTCTCCTCCTGCTGCCACTGATTGACAGGTTCCATAAGCTGTGTGCACACCCCCTGCTGCCCCTGAGTAACAGGCTCCAATAGCGGTGTGGTCTCCTCCTGCTGCTCCAGAGTAACAGGCTCCAATAGCTGTGTGCTCTCCACCTGCTGCTCCGGAGTAACAGGCTCCAATAGCTGTGTGCTTTCCTCCTGCTGCCACTGATTGACAGGTTCCATAAGCTGTGTGCTCACCCCCTGCTGCCCCTGAGTAACAGGCTCCAATAGCTGTGTGCTCTCCTCCTGCTGCCACTGAATGATAGGTTCCAATGGCTGTGTGCTCTCTTCCTGCTGCTCCTGTGTAACCGGCTCCAATAGCTGTGTGATCTCCTCCAGCTGCTTCTGAGTAACAGGCTCCAATAGCTGTGTGCTCTCCTCCTGCTACTCCAGAGTAACAGGCTCCAATAGCTGTCTACTCTCCAACTGCTGCTCCTGAGTAACAGGCTCCAATAGCTATGTGCTCACCTCCTGCTGCTCCTGAGTAACAGGATACAATACCTGTGTGCTCTCCACGTGCTGGTCCGGAGAAACAGGCTCCAATAGCTGTGTGCCCTCCTCCTGCTTCTCCTGAGTAGTAGGCTCCAATAGCTGTGTGCTCTCACCCTTCTGCTGCTGACTAACAGGCTCCGATAGCTTTGCGCCCTCCTCCCACTGCTCCTGAGTAACAGGCTCCAATAGCTGTGTGCTCTCCTCCTACTATTCCTGAGTCACAGGCTCCAATAGCTGTGTGCACCCCACCTCCTGCCCCTGGGTAACAGGCTCCACTGGTTGTGTGCTCACACCCTGCTGCCCCAGAGTAACAGGCTCCCATAGCTGTGCGCTCACACCCTGCTATCCCTGCGTAAAAGGCTCCAATAGCTGTGAGCGCTCCTCCTGCTGCTACTGAGTAACTGGCTCCAATAGCTATGTGCTCTCCACCTGCTGCTCCAGAGTAACAGACTCCAAAAGCTGTGTGCTCTCCACCTGCTGCTCCGGTGTAACAGGCTCCAATAGCTATGTGCTCTCCACCTGCTGCTCCTGAGTAACAGACTCCAACAGCTGTGTGCTCTCCACCTGCTGCCCCTGAGTAACAGGCTCCAATAGCTGTGTACTCTCCGCCTGCTGCTCCTGAGTAACAGGCTCCAATAGCTGTGTGCTCTCCACCTCCTGCTCCTGAGTAACAGGATCCAATAGTTGTGTGCTCTCCACCTCCTGCTCCTGAGTAACAGGCTCCAATAGCTGTGTGCTCAACGCCAGCTGCTCCTGAGTAATATGCTCCAATAGCTGTATGCTCACACCCTGCTGCTCCTAAGTCACAGTCTCCAAATATCTGTGTGCTCTCCACCTGCTTCTCCTGAGTAACAGCCTCCAATATCTGTGTGCTCTCCGACTCCTGCCCCTGAATAACGGGCTCCAATAGCTTTGTGCTCCCCACCTCCTGCTCCTGAGTAACAGGCTCCAATAGCTGTGTGCTCTCCTCCTGCTGCCACTGACTAACAGGCTCGAGTAGCTGTCTACTCTCCAGCAGTTGCTCCTGAGAAACAGGCTCCAATAGCTATGTGCTCACATCCTGCTGCTTCTGAGAAACAGGCTCCAATTGCTGTGTGCCCACACCCTGCTGCTCCAGAGAAACAGGCTCCTAAACTGTGTGCCCTCCTCCTGCTGCTCCTGAGTAATTGGATACAATCGCTGTGTTCTCACACCTGCAGCTGCCCCTGAGTAACAGGCTCCAATAGCTGTGTGCTCTCCTCCTGCTGCTCCTAAGTAACAGGCTCCAAATGCCTGTGTGCTCTCCTCCTCCTGCCCCTGAATAACAGGCTCCAACAGCTGTGTGCTCTCCACCTCCTGCTCCTGATGTAACAGGATCCAATAGCTGTGTGCTCTCCTCCTGCTGCTCCAGAGTAACAGGCTCCAATAGCTATGTGCTCTCCACCTGCTGCTCCTGAGTAACAGGCTCCAATAGTTGTGTGCTCTACACCTGCTGCTCCTGAGTAACAGGCTCCAATAGCTGTGTGCTCTCCTCCTGCTGCCACTGATTGACAGGTTCCATAAGCTGTGTGCGCACCCCCTGCTGCCCCTGAGAAACAGGCTCCAATAGCTGTGTGCTCTCCTCCTGCTGCTCCGGAGTAACAGGCTCCAATAGCTGTGTGCTCTCCTCCTGCTGCCACTGAGTGACAGGCTCCAATAGCTGTGTGCACACCCCCTGCTGCCCCTGAGTAACAGGCTCCAATAGCGGTGTGGTCTCCTCCTGCTGCTACAGAGTAACAGGCTCCAATAGCGGTGTGCTCTCCACCTGCTGCTCCTGAGTAACAGGCTCCAATAGCTGTGTGCTCTCCTCCTGCTGCCACTGATTGACAGGATCCATAAGCTGTGTGCTCACCACCTGCTGCTCCTGAGTAACAGGCTCCAATAGCTGTGTGCTCTCCTCCTGCTGCCACTGAATGATAGGTTCCAATGGCTGTGTGCTCTCCTCCTGCTGCTCCTGTGTAACCGGCTCCAATAGCTGTGTGATCTCCTCCAGCTGCTTCTGAGTAACAGGCTCCAATAGCTGTGTGCTCTCCTCCTGCTACTCCAGAGTAACAGGCTCCAATAGCTGTCTACTCTCCAACTGCTGCTCCTGAGTAACAGGCTCCAATAGCGATGTGCTCACCTCCTGCTGCTCCTGAGTAACAGACTCCAATACCTGTGTGCTCTCCACGTGCTGGTCCGGAGAAACAGGCTCCAATAGCTGTGTGCCCTCCTCCTGCTTCTCCTGAGTAGTAGGCTCCAATAGCTGTGTGCTCTCACCCTTCTGCTGCTGACTAACAGGCTCCGATAGCTTTGCGCCCTCCTCCCACTGCTCCTGAGTAACAGGCTCCAATAGCTGTGTGCTCTCCTCCTGCTATTCCTGAGTCACAGGCTCCAATAGCTGTGTGCACCCCACCTCCTGCCCCTGGGTAACAGGCTCCACTGGCTGTGTGCTCACACCCTGCTGCTCCAGAGTAACAGGCTCCAATAGCTGTGTGCTCTCACCCTGCTATCCCTGCGTAAAAGGCTCCAATAGCTGTGTGCGCTCCTCCTGCTGCTACTGAGTAACTGGCTCCAATAGCTATGTGCTCTCCTCCTGCTGCTCCAGAGTAACAGGCTCCAATAGCTGTGTGCTCTCCACCTGCTGCTCCGGTGTAACAGGCTCCAATAGCTATGTGCTCTCCACCTGCTGCTCCTGAGTAACAGACTCCAACAGCTGTGTGCTCTCCACCTGCTGCCCCTGAGTAACAGGCTCCAATAGCTGTGTACTCTCCTCCTGCTGCTCCTGAGTAACAGGCTCCAATAGCTGTGTGCTCTCCACCTCCTGCTCCTGAGTAACAGGATCCAATAGTTGTGTGCTCTCCACCTGCTGCTCCTGAGTAACAGGCTCCAATAGCTGTGTGCTCAACGCCAGCTGCTCCTGAGTAATATGCTCCAATAGCTGTATGCTCACACCCTGCTGCTCCTAAGTCACAGGCTCCAATATCTGTGTGCTCTCCACCTGCTTCTCCTGAGTAACAGGCTCCAATATCTGTGTGCTCTCCGCCTCCTGCCCCTGAATAACAGGCTCCAATAGCTTTGTGCTCCCCACCTCCTGCTCCTGAGTAACAGGCTCCAATAGCTGTGTGCTCTCCTCCTGCTGCCACTGACTAACAGGCTCGAGTAGCTGTCTACTCTCCAGCAGTTGCTCCTGAGAAACAGGCTCCAATAGCTATGTGCTCTCCTCCTGCTGCTCCTGAGAAACAGGCTCCAATTGCTGTGTGCTCACCTCCTGCTGCTCCAGAGAAACAGGCTCCTAAACTGTGTGCCCTCCTCCTGCTGCTCCTGAGTAATTGGATACAATCGCTGTGTTCTCACACCTGCAGCTGCCCCTGAGTAACAGGCTCCAATAGCTGTGTGCTCTGCTCCTGCTTCTCCAGAGTAACAGGCTCCAATAGCTGTCTGCTCTCCATCTCCTGCTCCTGAGTAACAGGCTCCAATAGCTGTGTGCTCACCTCCTGCTACTCCTGAGTAACAGACTCCAATAGCTTTGTGCCCCCCTCCCGCTGCTCCTGAGTAACAGGCTCCAATAGCTATGTCCTTTCCACCTGCTGCTACTGAGAAACAGGCTCCAATAGCTGTGTGCCCACACCCTGCTGCTCCTGAGTAACAGGCTCCAATAGCTTTGTGCCCCCCTCCCGCTGCTCCTGAGTAACAGGCTCCAATAGCTATGTGCTTTCCACCTGCTGCTCCTGAGTAACAGGCTCCAATAGCTGTGTGCCCTCACCCTGCTGCTCCTGAGTAATAGGATTCAATAGCTGTGTGCTCTCCTCCAGCTGCTTCTGAGTAACAGGCTCCAATAGCTGTGTGCTCTCCTCCTGCTTCTCCAGAGTAACAGGCTCCAATTGCTGTCTACTCTCCACGTGCTGCTCCTGAGTAACAGGCTCCAATAGCTATGTGCTCTCCACCTGCTGCTCCTGAGTAACAGGCTCCAATAGCTGTGTGCTCTCCTCCCGCTGCTCCTGAGTAACAGGATCCAATAGCTGTGTGCTCTCCACCTGCATCTCCTGAGAAACAGGCTCCAATAGCTATGTGCCCACACCCTGCTGCTCCTGAGTAATAGGCTCCAATAGCTGTGTGCTCTCCTCCAGCTGCTTCTGAGTAACAGGCTACAATAGCTGTGTGCTCTCCTCCTGCTTCTCCTGAGTCACAGGCTCCAATAGCTGTGTGCTCCCCACCTCCTGCCCCTGAATAACGGGCTCCAATAGCTTTGTGCTCCCCACCCTCCTGCTCCTGAGTAACAGGCTCCAATAGCTGTGTGCTCTCCTCCTGCTGCCACTGACTAACAGGCTCGAGTAGCTGTCTACTCTCCAGCAGCTGCTCCTGAGAAACAGGCTCCAATAGCTATGTGCTCACCACCTGCTGCTCCTGAGAAACAGGCTCCAATTGCTGTGTGCCCACACCCTGCTGCTCTGGAGAAACAGGCTCCTAAACTGTGTGCCCTCCTCCTGCTGCTCCTGAGTAATTGGATACAATCGCTGTGTTCTCACACCTGCAGCTGCCCCTGAGTAACGGGCTCCAATATCTGTGTGCTCTGCTCCTGGTTCTCCAGAGTAACAGGCTCCAATAGCTGTCTGCTCTCCATCTGCTGCTCCTGAGTAACAGGCTCCAATAGCTATGTGCTCACCTCCTGCTGCTCCTGAGTAACAGACTCCAATAGCTGTGTACCCACACCCTGCTGCTCCTGAGTAACAGGCGCCAATAGCTTTGTGCCCTCCTCCTGCTGCTCCTGAGTAACAGGCTCCAATAGCAATGTGCTCTCCACCTGCTGCTCCTGAGAAACAGGCTCCAATAGCTGTGTGCCCACACCCTGCTGCTCCTGAGTAATAGGATTCAATAGCTGTGTGCTCTCCTCCAGCTGCTTCTGAGTAACAGGCTACAATAGCTGTGTGCTCGCCTCCTGCTTCTACAGAGTAACAGGCTCCAATTGCTGTCTACTCTCCACGTGCTGCTCCTGAGTAACAGGCTCCAAAAGCTATGTGCTCTCCACCTGCTGCTCCTGAGTAACAGGCTCCAATAGCTTTGTGCCCTCCTCCCGCTGCTTCTGAGTAACAGGATCCAATAGCTGTGTGCTCTCCACCTGCATCTCCTGAGAAACAGGCTCCAAAAGCTGTGTGCCCACACCCTGCTGCTCCTGAGTAATAGGATTCAATAGCTGTGTGCTCTCCTCCAGCTGCTTCTGAATAACAGGCTACAATAGCTGTGTGCTCTCCTCCTGCCGCTCCTGAGTAACAGGCTCCAATAGCTGTGTGCTCCCCACCTCCTGCCCCTGAGTAACAGGCTCCAATGGTTGTGTGCTCACACCCTGCTGCCCCTGAGTAACAGGCTCCAAGAGCTGTGTGCTCTCCACCTGCTGCTCCTGAGTAACAGACTCCAATAGCTGTGTGCTCTCCACCTGCTGTCCAGAGTAACAGGCTCCAATAGCTGTATACTCTCCGCCTGCTGCTCTTGATTAACAGGCTCCAACAGCTGTGTACTCACCTCCTGCTGCTCCCGAGTAATAGGCTCCAATAGCTGTATGCTCACACCCTGCTGCTCCTAAGTCACAGGCTCCAATAGCTATGTGCTCTCCACCTGCTGCTCCTGAGTAACCGGCTCGAATAGCTGTGAGCTCTCCACGTGCTGTTCCTCAGTAACAGGCTCCAATAGCTGTGTGCTCTCCTCCTGCTGCTCCTAAGTAACAGGCTCCAAATGTCTGTGTGCTCTCCTCCTCATGCCCCTGAATAACAGGCTCCAATAGCTGTGTGCTCTCCGCCTCCTGCTCCTGATGTAACAGGATCCAGTAGCGGTGTGGTCTCCTCCTGCTGCTCCAGAGTAAGAGGCTCCAATAGCTATGTGCTCTCCACCTGCTGCTCCTGAGTAACAGGCTCCAATAGCTGTGTGCTCTCCTCCTGCTGCCACTGAATGACAGGTTCCATAAGCTGTGTGCACACCCCCTGCTGCCCCTGAGTAACAGGCTCCAATAGCTGTGTGCTCTCCTCCTGCTGCCACTGAATGATAGGTTCCAATAGCTGTGTGCTCTCTTCCTGCTGCTCCTGTGTAACCGGCTCCAATAGCTGTATGCTCTCCTCCAGCTGCTTCCGAGTAACAGGCTCCAATAGCTGTGAGCTCTCCACGTGCTGTTCCTCAGTAACAGGCTCCAATAGCTGTGTGCTCTCCTCCTGCTGCTCCTAAATAACAGGCTCCAATAGCTGTGTGCTCCCCACCTCCTGCCCCTGAGTAACAGGCTCCACTGGTTGTGTGCTCACACCGTGCTGCCCCTGATTAACATGCTCCCATAGCTGTGTGCTCACACCCTGCTATCCCTGCGTAAAAGGCCCCAATAGCTGTGTGCTCTCCTCCTGCTTCTACTGAGTAACAGGCTCCAATAGCTATGTGCTCTCCACCTGCTGCTCCTGAGTAACAGACTCCAATAGCTGTGTGCCCTCCACCTGCTGCTCCAGAGTAACAGGCTCCAATAGCTGTGTACTCTCCGCCTGCTGCTCCTGAGTAACAGGCTCCAATAGCTGTGTACTCACCTCCTGCTGCTCCTGAGTAATAGCCTCCAATAGCTGTATGCTCACACCCTGCTGCTCCTAAGTCACAGGCTCCAATAGCTATGTGCTCTCCACCTGCTGCTCCTGAGTAACAGGCTCCAATAGCTGTGTGCTCTCCACGTGCTTCTCCACAGTAACAGGCTCCAATATCTGTGTGCTCTCCTCCTGCTGCTCCTGAGTAACAGGCTCCAAATGTCTGTGTGTTCTCCTCCTGCTGCCCCTGAATAACAGGCTCCAATAGCTGTGTGCTCTCCTCCTGCTGCTCCTGAGTAACAGGCTCCAATAGCTGTGTGCTCTCCACCTGCTGCTCCGGAATAACAGGCTCCAATATCTGCGGACTCTCCTCCTGCTGCTCCTAAGTCACAGGCTCCAATAGGTGTGTGCCCTCCTCCTGCTGCTCCTGAGTAATAGGCTCCATTCGCTGTGTGCCCTCCTCCTGCTGCTCCTGAGTAACAGGCTCCAATAGCTGTGTGCCCACACCCTGCTGCTCCTGAGTAATAGGATCCAATAGCTGTGAGCCCACACCCTGCTGCTCCTGAGTAACAGCCTCCGATAGCTTTGTGCCCTCCTCCCGCTGCTCCTGAGTAACAGGCTACAATAGCTGTGTACTCTCCACCTGCTGCTCATGATTAACAGGCTCCAATAACTGTGTGCCCTCCTCCTGCTGCACCTGAGCAACAGGCTCCAATAGTTGTGTGGTCTCCACCAGCTGCTCCTGAGTCACAGGTTCCAATAGCTGTGTGCTCTCCTCCTGCTGTCCGTGAATAACAGGCTCTCATAGCTGTGTGCTCTCCTCCTGCAGCCACTGAGTCACAGGCTCCAATAGCTATGTGCTGTCCACCTGCTTCTCCTCAGTAACAGGCTCCAATAGCTGTGTGCTCTCCTCCTGCTGCTCCTGAGTAACAGGCTCCAACAGCTGCGTGCTCTCCACCACCTGCTCCTGATGTAACAGGATCCAATAGCTGTGTGCTCTCCTCCTGCTGCTCCTGAGTAACAGGCTCCAATAGCTGTGTGCTCTCCAACTGCTGCTCCGGGGTAACCGGCTCCAATAGGTGTGTGCTCTCCTCCTGCTGCTCCTTAGTCACAGGCTCCAATAGCTATGTGCTCTGCACGTGCTGCTCCTCAGTAACAAGCTCCAATAGCTGTTTGCTCTCCTCCTGTTGCTTCCGAGTAACAGGCTCCAATAGCTGTGTGCCCACACCCTGCTGCTCCTGAGTAACAGGCTCCAATAGTTGTGTGGTCTCCTCCTGCTGCCACTGAATGACAGGTTCCAATAGCTGTGTGCTCACCCCCTGCTGCCCCTGAGTAACAGGCTCCAATAGCTGTGTGCTCTCCACCTCCTGCTCCTGAGTAACAGGATCCAATAGTTGTGTGCTCTCCACCTCCTGCTCCTGAGTAACAGGCTCCAATAGCTGTATGCTCACACCCTGTTGCTCCTAATTCACAGGCTCCAAATATCTGTGTGCTCTCCACCTGCTTCTCCTGAGTAACAGCCTCCAATATCTGTGTGCTCTCCTCCTGCTGCCACTGAATAACGGGCTCCAATAGCTGTGTGCTCCCCACGTCCTGCTCCTGAGTAACAGGTTCCAATAGATGTGTGCTCTCCTCCTGCTGCCCCTGACTAACAGGCTCGAGTAGCTCTCTACTCTCCAGCAGCTGCTCCTGAGAAACAGGCTCCAATAGCTATGTGCTCACCTCCTGCTGCTCCTGAGAAACAGGCTCCAAAAGCTGTTTGCCCACACGCTGCTGCTCCTGAGTAACAGGCTCCAATGCCTGTGTGCCCTCCTCCTGCTGCTCCTGAGTAACAGGCACCAATAGCTGTGTGCTCTCCTCCTGCTTCTCCAGAGTAACAGGCTACAATAGGGGTCTAATCTCCACCTGCTGCTCCTGAGTAACAGGCTCCCATAGATATGTGCTCACCTCCTGCTGCTCCTGAGAAACAGGCTCCAATAGCTGTGTGCCCTCCTCCTGCTGCTCCTGAGTAATAGGATACAATAGCTCTGTGCTCACAGCTGCAGCTGTCCCTGAGTAACAGGCTCCAATATCTGTGTGCTCTTCTTCTGGTTCTCCAGAGTAACAGGCTCCAATAGCTGTGTGCTCACCTCCTGCTGCTCCTGAGTCACAGGCTTCAATAGCTGTGTGGTCCCCACCTCCTGCCCCTGAGTAATAGGCTCCACTGGTTGTGTGCTCACACCCTGCTGCCGCTGAGTAACATGTTTCAATAGCTGTGTGCACACACCCTGCTATCCCTGATTAAAAGGCTCCAATAGCTGTGTGCTCTCCTCCTGCTGCTACTGAGTAACAGGCTCCAATTCCTGATGAAGGGCTTATGCTCGAAACGTCGAATTCTCTATTCCTGAGATGCTGCCTGGCCTGCTGTGCTTTGACCAGCAACACATTTGCAGCTGTGATCTCCAGCATCTGCAGACCTCATTTTTTACTCCAATAGCTATGTGCTCACCTCCTGCTGCTCCTGAGTAACAGGCTCCAATAGCTGTGTGCTCTCCACCTGCTGCTCCTGAGAAACAGACTCCAATAGCTGTGTACCCACGCCCTGCTGCTCCTGAGTAACAGGCTCCGATAGCTTTGTGCCCTCATCCCGCTGCTCCTGAGTAACAGGCTCTAATAGCTATGTGCTCTCCACCTGCTGCTCCTGAGACTCAGGCTCCAATAGCTGTGTGCCCACCCCCTGCTGCTCCTGAGTAATACGATCCAATAGCTGTGTGTTCTCCTCCAGTTGATTCTGAGTAACAGGCTCCAATTGCTGTGTGCTCTCCTCCTGCTTCTCCAGAGTAACAGGCTCCAATAGCTGTCTACTCTCCACCTGCTGCTCCTAAGTAACAGGCTTAAATAGCTATGTGCTCACCTCCTGCTATCCCTGATTAAAAGGCTCCAATAGCTGTGTGCTCTCCTCCTGCTGCTACTGAGTAACAGGCTCCAATAGCTATGTGCTCTCCACCTGCTGCTCCTGAGTAACAGACCCCAATAGCTGTGTGCTCTCCACCTGCTTCTCGGGATTAACAGGCTCCAATAGCTGTGTGCTCTCCACGTGCTGTTCCTCAGTAACAGGCTCCAATAGCTGTGTGCTCTCCTCCTGCTGCTCCTAAGTAACAGGCTCCAAATGCCTGTGTGCTCTCCTCCTGCTGCCCCTGAATAACAGGCTCCAACAGCTGTGTGCTCTCCACCTCCTGCTCCTGATGTAACAGGATCCAATAGCTGTGTGCTCTCCTCCTGCTGCTCCAGATTAACAGGCTCCAATAGCTATGTGCTCTCCACCTGCTGCTCCTGAGTAACAGGCTCCAATAGCTGTGTGCTCTCCACCTGCTGCTCCGGAGTAACAGTCTCCAATAGCTGTGTGCTCTCCTCCTGCTGCCACTGAATGATAGGTTCCAATGGCTGTGTGCTCTCTTCCTGCTGCTCCTGTGTAACCGGCTCCAATAGCTGTGTGATCTCCTCCAGCTGCTTCTGAGTAACAGGCTCCAATAGCTGTGTGCTCTCCTCCTGCTACTCCAGAGTAACAGGCTCCAATAGCTGTCTACTCTCCAACTGCTGCTCCTGAGTAACAGGCTCCAATAGCTATGTGCTCACCTCCTGCTGCTCCTGAGTAACAGGATACAATACCTGTGTGCTCTCCACGTGCTGGTCCGGAGAAACAGGCTCCAATAGCTGTGTGTCCTCCTCCTGCTTCTCCTGAGTAGTAGGCTCCAATAGCTGTGTGCTCTCACCCTTCTGCTGCTGACTAACAGGCTCCGATAGCTTTGCGCCCTCCTCCCACTGCTCCTGAGTAACAGGCTCCAATAGCTGTGTGCTCTCCTCCTACTATTCCTGAGTCACAGGCTCCAATAGCTGTGTGCTCCCCACCTCCTGCCCCTGAGTAACAGGCTCCACTGGTTGTGTGGTCACACCCTGCTGCCCCAGAGTAACAGGCTCCCATAGCTGTGTGCTCACACCCTGCTATCCCTGCGTAAAAGGCTCCAATAGCTGTGTGCGCTCCTCCTGCTGCTACTGAGTAACAGACCCCAACAGCTGTGTGCTATCCACCTGCTGCTCCGGTGTAACAGGCTCCAATAGCTATGTGCTCTCCACCTGCTGCTCCTGAGTAACAGACTCCAACAGCTGTGTGTTCTCCACCTGCTGCCCCTGAGTAACAGGCTACAATAGCTGTGTACTCTCCGCCTGCTGCTCCTGAGTAACAGGCTCCAATAGCTGTGTGCTCTCCACCTCCTGCTCCTGAGTAACAGGATCCAATAGTTGTGTGCTCTCCACCTCCTGCTCCTGAGTAACAGGCTCCAATAGCTGTGTGCTCAACGCCAGCTGCTCCTGAGTAATATGCTCCAATAGCTGTATGCTCACACCCTGCTGCTCCTAAGTCACAGGCTCCAAATATCTGTGTGCTCTCCACCTGCTTCTCCTGAGTAACAGCCTCCAATATCTGTGTGCTCTCCGCCTCCTGCCCCTGAATAACGGGCTCCAATAGCTTTGTGCTCCCCACCTCCTGCTCCTGAGTAACAGGCTCCAATAGCTGTGTGCTCTCCTCCTGCTGCCACTGACTAACAGGCTCGAGTAGCTGTCTACTCTCCAGCAGTTGCTCCTGAGAAACAGGCTCCAATAGCTATGTGCTCACCTCCTGCTGCTCCTGAGAAACAGGCTCCAATTGCTGTGTGCCCACACCCTGCTGCTCCAGAGAAACAGGCTCCTAAACTGTGTGCCCTCCTCCTGCTGCTCCTGAGTAATTGGATACAATCGCTGTGTTCTCACACCTGCAGCTGCCCCTGAGTTACAGGCTCCAATATCTGTGTGCTCTGCTCCTGGTTCTCCAGAGTAACAGGCTCCAATAGCTGTCTGCTCTCCATCTGCTGCTCCTGAGTAACAGGCTCCATTAGCTATGTGCTCACCTCCTGCTGCTCCTGAGTAACAGACTCCAATAGCTGTGTACCCACACCCTGCTGCTCCTGAGTAACAGGCTCCAATAGCTTTGTGCCCTCCTCCCGCTGCTCCTGAGTAACAGGCTCCAATAGCTATGTGCTCTCCACCTGCTGCTCCTGAGAAACAGGCTCCATTAGCTGTGTGCCCACACCCTGCTGCTCCTGAGTAATAGGATTCAATAGCTGTGTGCTCTCCTCCAGCTGCTTCTGAGTAACAGGCTACAATAGCTGTGTGCTCTCCTCCTGCTTCTACAGAGTAACAGGCTCCAATTGCTGTCTACTCTCCACGTGCTGCTCCTGAGTAACAGGCTCCAATAGCTATGTGCTCTCCACCTGCTGCTCCTGAGTAACAGGCTCCAATAGCTTTGTGCCCTCCTCCCGCTGCTTCTGAGTAACAGGATCCAATAGCTGTGTGCTCTCCACCTGCATCTCCTGAGAAACAGGCTCCAATAGCTATGTGCCCACACCCTGCTGCTCCTGAGTAACAGGCTCCGATAGCTTTGTGCCCCCCTCCCGCTGCTCCTGAGTAACAGGCTACAATAGCTGTGTGCTCTCCTCCTGCCGCTCCTGAGTCACAGGCTCCAATAGCTATGTGCTCCCCACCTCCTTCCCCTGAGTAACAGGCTCCACTGGTTGTGTGCTCACACCTTGCTGCCCCTGAGTAACAGGCTCCAAGAGCTGTGTGCTCTCCACCTGCTGTTCCTGAGTAACAGACTCCAATAGCTGTGTGCTCTCCACCTGCTGTCCAGAGTAACAGGTTCCAATAGCTGTATACTCTCCGCCTGCTGCTCTTGATTAACAGGCTCCAACAGCTGTGTACTCACCTCCTGCTGCTCCCGAGTAATAGGCTCCAATAGCTGTATGCTCACACCCTGCTGCTCCTAAGTCACAGGCTCCAATAGCTATGTGCTCTCCAACTGCTGCTCCTGAGTAACCGGCTCGAATAGCTGTGAGCTCTCCACGTGCTGTTCCTCAGTAACAGGCTCCAATAGCTGTGTGCTCTCCTCCTGCTGCTCCTAAGTAACAGGCTCCAAATGTCTGTGTGCTCTCCTCCTCATGCCCCTGAATAACAGGCTCCAATAGCTGTGTGCTCTCCACCTCCTGCTCCTGATGTAACAGGATCCAATAGCGGTGTGGTTTCCTCCTGCTGCTCCAGAGTAACAGGCTCCAATAGCTGTGTGCTCTCCACCTGCTGCTCCTAAGTAACAGGCTCCAATAGCTGTGTGCTCTCCTCCTGCTGCCACTGAATGACAGGTTCCATAAGCTGTGTGCACACCCCCTGCTGCCCCTGAGTAACAGGCTACAATAGCTGTGTGCTCTCCTCCTGCTGATCCTGTGTAACCGGCTCCAATAGCTGTGTGCTCTCCTCCTGCTGCCACTGAATGATAGGTTCCAATAGCTGTATGCTCTCTTCCTGCTGCTCCTGTTTAACCGGCTCCAATAGCTGTATGCTCTCCTCCAGCTGCTTCCGAGTAACAGGCTCCAATAGCTGTGAGCTCTCCACGTGCTGTTCCTCAGTAACAGGCTCCAATAGCTGTGTGCTCTCCTCCTGCTGCTCCTAAGTAACAGGATCCAATAGCTGTGTGCTCCCCACCCCCTGCCCCTGAGTAGCAGGCTCCACTGGTTGTGTGCTCACACCGTGCTGCCCCTGATTAACATGCTCCCATAGCTGTGTGCTCACACCCTGCTATCCCTGCGTAAAAGGCCCCAATAGCTGTGTGCTCTCCTCCTGCTTCTACTGAGTAACAGGCTCCAATAGCTATGTGCTCTCCACCTGCTGCTCCTGAGTAACAGACTCCAATAGCTGTGTGCTCTCCACCTGCTGCTCCGGAGTAACAGGCTCCAATTGCTGTGTGCTCTCCGCCTGCTGCTCCTGAGTAACAGGCTCCAATAGCTGTGTACTCACCTCCTGCTGCTCCTGAGTAATAGGCTCCAATAGCTGTATGCTCACACCCTGCTGCTCCTAAGTCACAGGCTCCAATAGCTATGTGCTCTCCACCTGCTGCTCCTGAGTAACAGGCTCCAATAGCTGTGTGCTCTCCACGTGCTTCTCCACAGTAACAGGCTCCAATATCTGTGTGCTCTCCTCCTGCTGCCCCTGAGTAACAGGCTCCAAATGTCTGTGTGTTCTCCTCCTGCTGCCCCTGAATAACAGGATCCAATAGCTGTGTGCTCTGCCCCTGCTGCTCCTGAGTAACAGGCTCCAATAGCTGTGTGCTCTCCACCTGCTGCTCCGGAATAACAGGCTCCAATATCTGTGTACTCTCCTCCTGCTGCTCCGAAGTCACAGGCTCCAATAGGTGTGTGCCCTCCTCCTGCTGCTCCTGAGTAATAGGCTCAATTAGCTGTGTGCCCTCCTCCTGCTGCTCCTGAGTAACAGGCTCCAATAGCTGTGTGCCCACACCCTGCTGCTCCTGAGTAATAGGATCCAATAGCTGTGTGCTCACACCCTGCTGCTCCTGAGTAACAGGCTCCGATAGCTTTGTGCCCTCCTCCCGCTGCTCCTGAGTAACAGGCTACAATAGCTGTGTACTCTCCACCTGCTGCTCATGATTAACAGGCTCCAATAACTGTGTGCCCTCCTCCTGCTGCTCCTGAGCAACAGGCTCCAATAGTTGTGTGGTCTCCTCCTGCTGCTCCTGAGTCACAGGTTCCAATAGCTGTGTGCTCTCCTCCTGCTGTCCGTGAATAACAGGCTCTCATAGCTGTGTGCTCTCCTCCTGCAGCCACTGAGTCACAGGCTCCAATAGCTATGTGCTGTCCACCTGCTTCTCCTCAGTAACAGGCTCCAATAGCCGTGTGCTCTCCTCCTGCTGCTGCTGAGTAACATGCTCCAAATGTCTGTGTGCTCTCCTCCTGCTGCCCCTGAATAACAGGCTCCAACAGCTGCGTGCTCTCCACCACCTGCTCCTGATATAACAGGATCCAATAGCTGTGTGCTCTCCTCCTGCTGCTCCTGAGTAACAGGCTCCAATAGCTGTGTGCTCTCCAACTGCTGCTCCGGAGTAACCGGCTCCAATAGGTGTGTGCTCTCCTCCTGCTGCTCCTAAGTCACAGGCTCCAATAGCTATGTGCTCTCCACGTGCTGCTCCTCAGTAACAAGCTCCAATAGCTGTTTGCTCTCCTCCTGTTGCTTCCGAGTAACAGGCTCCAATAGCTGTGTGCCCACACCCTGCTGCTCCTGAGTAACAGGCTCCAATAGTTGTGTGGTCTCCTCCTGCTGCCACTGAATGACAGGTTCCAATAGCTGTGTGCTCACCCCCTGCTGCCCCTGAGTAACAGGATCCAATAGCTGTGTGCTCTCCACCTGCTGCTCCTGAGAAACAGGCTCCAATAGCTGTGTGCCCACACCCTGCTGCTCCTGAGTAATAGGATCCAATAGCTGTGTGCTCACACCCTGCTGCTCCTGAGTAACAGGCTCCAATAGCTGTGTGCCCTCCTCCTGCTGCTCCTGAGCAACAGGCTCTAATAGCTGTGTGCTCTCCTCCTGCTGCCACTGAGTAACAGGCTCCAATAACTGTGTGCTCTCTTCCTGCTGCTCCTGTGTAACCGGCTCCATTAGCTGTGTGCTCTCCTCCTGCTTCTCCAGAGTAACAGGCTCCAATAGCTGTCTACTCTCCACCTGCTGCTCCTGAGTAACAGGCTCCAATAGCTATGTGCTCTCCACCTGCTGCTCCTGAGAAACAGGCTCCAATAGCTATGTGCTCTCCACCTGCTGCTCCTGAGAAACAGGCTCCAATAGCTGTGTGCCCACACCCTGCTGCTCCTGAGTAATAGGATTCAATAGCTGTGTGCTCTCCTCCAGCTGCTTCTGAGTAACAGGCTACAATAGCTGTGTGCTCTCCTCCTGCTTCTACAGAGTAACAGGCTCCAATTGCTGTCTACTCTCCACGTGCTGCTCCTGAGTAACAGGCTCCAATAGCTATGTGCTCTCCACCTGCTGCTCCTGAGTGACAGGCTCCAATAGCTTTGTGCCCTCCTCCCGCTGCTTCTGAGTAACAGGATCCAATAGCTGTGTGCTCTCCACCTGCATCTCCTGAGTAACAGGCTCCAATAGCTATGTGCCCACACCCTGCTGCTCCTGAGTAACAGGCTCCGATAGCTTTGTGCCCCCCTCCCGCTGCTCCTGAGTAACAGGCTACAATAGCTGTGTGCTCTCCTCCTGCCGCTCCTGAGTCACAGGCTCCAATAGCTATGTGCTCCCCACCTCCTTCCCCTGAGTAACAGGCTCCACTGGTTGTGTGCTCACACCTTGCTGCTCCTGAGCAACAGGCTCCAATAGTTGTGTGGTCTCCTCCTGCTGCTCCTGAGTCACAGGTTCCAATAGCTGTGTGCTCTCCTCCTGCTGTCCGTGAATAACAGGCTCTCATAGCTGTGTGCTCTCCTCCTGCAGCCACTGAGTCACAGGCTCCAATAGCTATGTGCTGTCCACCTGCTTCTCCTCAGTAACAGGCTCCAATAGCTGTGTGCTCTCCTCCTGCTGCTCCTGAGTAACATGCTCCAAATGTCTGTGTGCTCTCCTCCTGCTGCCCCTGAATAACAAGCTCCAACAGCTGCGTGCTCTCCACCACCTGCTCCTGATGTAACAGGATCCAATAGCTGTGTGCTCTCCTCCTGCTGCTCCTGAGTAACAGGCTCCAATAGCTGTGTGCTCTCCAACTGCTGCTCCGGAGTAACCGGCTCCAATAGGTGTGTGCTCTCCTCCTGCTGCTCCTAAGTCACAGGCTCCAATAGCTATGTGCTCTCCACGTGCTGCTCCTCAGTAACAAGCTCCAATAGCTGTTTGCTCTCCTCCTGTTGCTTCCGAGTAACAGGCTCCAATAGCTGTGTGCCCACACCCTGCTGCTCCTGAGTAACAGGCTCCAATAGTTGTGTGGTCTCCTCCTGCTGCCACTGAATGACAGGTTCCAATAGCTGTGTGCTCACCCCCTGCTGCCCCTGAGTAACAGGCTCCAATAGCTGTGTGCTCTCCACCTGCTGCTCCTGAGAAACAGGCTCCAATAGCTGTGTGCCCACACCCTGCTGCTCCTGAGTAATAGGATCCAATAGCTGTGTGCTCACACCCTGCTGCTCCTGAGTAACAGGCTCCAATAGCTGTGTGCCCTCCTCCTGCTGCTCCTGAGCAACAGGCTCTAATAGCTGTGTGCTCTCCTCCTGCTGCCACTGAGTAACAGGCTCCAATAACTGTGTGCTCTCTTCCTGCTGCTCCTGTGTAACCGGCTCCATTAGCTGTGTGCTCTCCTCCTGCTTCTCCAGAGTAACAGGCTCCAATAGCTGTCTACTCTCCACCTGCTGCTCCTGAGTAACAGGCTCCAATAGCTATGTGCTCTCCACCTGCTGCTCCTGAGAAACAGGCTCCAATAGCTATGTGCCCTCCTCCTGCTTCTCCTGAGTAGTAGGCTCCAATAGCTGTGTGCTCACACCCTGCTGCTCCTGAGTAACAGGCTCCGATAGCTTTGTGCCCTCCTCCCGCTGCTCCTGAGTAACAGGCTCCAATAGCTGTGTGCTCTCCTCCTGCTGCTCCTGAGTCACAGGCTCCAATAGCTGTGTGCTCCCCACCTCCTGCCCCTGAGTAACAGGCTCCACTGGTTGTGTGCTCACACCCTGCTGCCCCTGAGTAACAGGCTCCAATAGCTGTATGCTCTCCTCCCGCTGCTCCTGAGTAACAGGCTCCAATAGCTGTGTGCTCTCCTCCAGCTGCTCCTGAGTAACAGGGTCCAATAGTTGTGTGCTCTCCACCTCCTGCCCCTGCGTAACAGGCTCCAATAGCTGTGTGCTCACACTCTGCTATCCCTGAGTAAATGCTTCAATAGCTGTGTGCTCTCCTCCTGCTGCTACTGGGTAACAGGGTCCAATAGCTGTGTGCTCTCCACCTGCTGCCCCTGACTAACAGGCTCCAATAACTGTGTGCTCCCCACCTCCTGCCCCTGAGTAACCGGCTCCTCTGGTTGTGTGCTCACACCCTGCTGCCCCTGAGTAATAGGCTCCAATAGCTGTGTGCTGTCCTCCTGCTGCTCCTGATTTACAGGCTCGAATAGCTGTTTGCTCTCCTCCTGCTGCTCCTGAGTAACAGGCTCCAATAGCTGGCTGCTCTCCTCCTGCTGCGTGCGCTCACACCCTGATATCCCTGAGTAACAGGCTGCAATAGCTGTGTGCTCTCCTCCTGCTGCTCCTGAGTCACAGGCTCCAATAGCTGTGTGCGCCCCATCTCCTGCCCCTGAGTAACAGGCTCCAATGGCTGTGTGCCCTCCTCCTGCTGCTCCTGTGTAACCGGCTCCAATAGCTGTGTGCTCCCCTCCAGCTGCTTCTGAGTAACAGGCTCAAATAGTTGTGTGCTCTCTTCCCGCTGCTCCCGAATAACAGGCTCTAATAGCTGTGTTGCCCCTGTGTAATGGAACTGAAGGACTGAATGGCCTTCGCACTTTCCATTCAGTTCGTATTGACCGAGAACCTTTCTGCTGTACCTGTAAAATATCATTAAAATCTGAATGTTGCATTTATATTTTATTTCTCTTTAGCTGAGCAATCATGCTAACTGACTCTGCTTTTGTTGTACAGGTCTGAGAAGCTGAACGAGTAATAGTTTCAAGAGGCTGTTCAGTTCCTCCTGTCTCTCTGTAACCGGCCGAAAGGGCTATGTCTTCCTATGTCTCTATAGCAGGCACTTGGGGACGGAATTGTTTTTTCCCTGTTCCTGAGCAGCAATTTCAATGCAATGAATGGTGCCTCGAAGTTATGAAATGGTTTGATGCCAGGGCATTTCAAACTACGAGCAGTGTTACTCAAGCTATCTAGAATCTTCCTTTCCATGCATTTTATACATCTGGTCTGTTATTCTACACATGTCTCCTTCTTTTTTTAAACAGGATGGAACATATACAATCCTACAATGTTCCAGCAATAGTCCTATATACAAGGAAGAAAGATTAAAAAGCTTGAGAGATTTATGATCTATCCCTCGGCAACAGTCATCCACTCAGTTCAGACTGAGTAAATGTTCCCTTTTATTGGGATGTGTAAAATGATGTAAGGAACTGGTTAACTGAACCTGTTTGTTTGGTGACTGTGATGAATGTCAGTCTCCAGAGATTGTACTTATCCCAGTGGAGCGTTTACATATTTTTATGATTCAATGGACACAGTTAAATGTGTTATCCCATAGTATGAGTTGGTGTATCACCGACAGCACTAACAGGGATCAGCAGTTACAGAGAGAGGGGAATGGGAGATCTCACTCTGAGAACATTTGACTGGAATGTAACCACAATGGACAGGAGTTTATCCTTTTTTATATGGATTCTTTCTACATTTAATTACCCGTCATTACCATTGCGGATCGAATATGCACTTTACATTATTCAATATTTTTATTATCCTACCCTGGCGATTGTTGGTGTACCTGGTAAGTTTCACTGTCCATTTATTATGTACATTAATCATGTGTGACTGTATTATTTTTCTTTACATTTACTCTACTCTGTAAACATTCACTCTCCAAACCACCACGACCAACTTTCCATCTTTCGTTCTGGCACTGTGCCTTGTCGGTTGACCTAATCAGTTTCAGCTATGGAACACAGTTCATTGTATCGCAGCCCTATTTAAATATTGAAAGCTTGGAGGTCACTGTCGTCTATTCTGGTTACAAACACCATTTCTTTCCTCTGACTTCATCTCATGCCTGGCCATTATCTGAGGCTGACACAGACGAGTCACAACTGTGGTGATCCTGTTGGCCATGAACTGATTCCTGACCCATTTCTTAACCATTCCTATTTGTAATGATTAACATCTCCTGAATATACTTCACTGACTTATTGCCGTTCTGTTGTACTGAAGTGTGTTGTGGCCCTTTTCAATAGTGTCCTGATGCAACTAGACGTGATGGTACAGAGAACACCGAACGGACAATTCAGCACGAAGGTATACAGAAAAACCACACACAGAGACCAAGTCCTGAACTATGAGTGCAATCACCCCAACACACACAAACGAAGTTGCTTCAGGACACTATTCAAAAGCGCCACAACACACTGCAGTACACCAGACCTGCAAAAAGAGGAAGAAGAACACCTATACAAGATATTCAACAAAAACGGATACCCATGCAATTTCATCAACAGATGCCTAAGGGAAAGACAACGGAACGAGGACATGCCGCATGCCAAAGGACTAGCCACACTACCATACATCAGGAGCATTTCCGAACTGACAGCCAGACTGCTGCGACCACTAGGACTCATAACAGCACACAAACCAACAGCCACTCTCAGACAACAACTCCCCAGGACAAAGGACCCCATACCCAGCATGAGCAAAACCAATTTAGTGTACAAAATCCCATGCACGGACTGCACAAAACACTACATAGGACAAACAGGAAGACAGCTAACAACCCGCATCCACGAACACCAACTAGCCACGAAACAACAGGACCAGCTATCCTTAGTAGCCACACACAGAGATGACAAACAACATGAATTCAACTGGGACAACAGTACTATTATAACGCAAGCGAAACAGAGAACAGGCAGGGAATTCCTCGAAGCATGGCACTCATCCACTGATTCTATCAACAAACACATCGACCTGGACCCAATATACTGGCCACTGCATCGGACAGCAACTGGCAACCGGAAGTGGCAGAGACAAGCCACTATAAATGCCGAAGGAAACATGACAGAAGCGCTTCACAGGCGGCTCCCAAGCACTGAGCATGTCACCTACAAAGTGGATGAAACGTTTGCAACAAAAACTCCCAGCTCGGCGAACACAACCATAACAACGAGGACTCGAGCTACAAATCTTCACCCAAACTTTGAATACAATTTGTATACAGTCAGTCAATGCAATATTTTATAAACTCATACTTCGGAAATAAAATCAGTCTGACTCCAGGAGAAGACAAAGACAGACTGTAAACAAGACCTCACGCCTCAATAACATAGCCTGTCTGGAGGGGTCCCTTCCTTTACATCAATAGTACCTTAAGTTATCTCCAAGCAGTGACTTGAAATAAATTCTCAAGTTTGCATATTAAGCGATCAAACCCGCACCTCCATTCTAACTGATAAAAGATTTGGGAGACATCTTAGGTGTGTGAAATTTATGTGCATGAGTTATCCAACCCTTTGATCTTTTCCGTATAAATTATATGTCTAAGTTCTTCTGCTCTCAGGAACACCTGAACAGCGGGAACAAAGCTAGTGTTTTTCAAAATGAAACTGTTGGACTATAACCTGGTATCTTGCCATTTCAGACGTTGTCCAACCCAGTCCAAACCAGCACCTCCATATCATGACTTTTATTTGTTAGCGCCTCTCCAACAAAATACATTTTCCTCATCCTATTTGCTTTTGTTTTGCATATTAATCTTTTATGAGTCACGTTATGCAATGCCTTCTGGAAGTCCAGAACTAAGACATCAAAAGGATCCCCTTTATCCACCTTGTTTGTCAGATTATTTTTTTAAAAACGTAAGTCAAAAAATTCAAACCTGATTTATCCTTCAGTAAATCATGTTAACTGCCATTGATTGTGGTTTGATTTGAACATTTCTTGTTATTAATTCCTTAATTGCTGATTCAAACAATCTGTCTTCAATTCTCAATAGTTTGTTCATCACTTTTCATTCCATAGTGAAGTTGGCTGTTCGAAGTTCTTCCCTTTCCAGAACCTAGATATTCCCCTTCAATTCACAAGGTTGTAAATGATCTGTTCCAATTGCTGTGTAAGAGGCATGAGTGGCTGAATGGACTCATTCTGTTCCTGCTTTACACACTTGAATGTCTGAATATCCTCACGGTGTTCCTACATTATCTTCTCGATGGCTTGCATGTCTTGCTCCTGTTCCTGACCAAGCTGCTCAAGGTCTCAATGTCCTCCTTCTGTTGCTCAGTGACAGGATTGGGGACTTACAGAATCTCCCTGGTGTTAAGTCACATTTCGAGGGCTGAATTGTGCAGGCACGTTGTGTTTCCCACACTGGATAGCTCAGTGGTTAGCACTGCTGCCTCACAGCACCAGAGATCCAGGTTCAATTTCAGTCTCAAGTCACTGTCTCACATTCTCCCTGTGCCTGCGAGGGTTTCAATCGGGTATTCCAGTTTCCTCCCAGTCCCAGGATGTGCAGGTAAGGTGCATTAGTCAAAGAAAATGCCAGGTTACAGAGATTGGGTTAGGGAGCAGTGGGGAATAGTGGGATTTAAATGTGCTGGTCATCGGGGGATTAATGTGCTGTTGATGGGTCAAATGGCCTGCTTCCATATTGTAGGAATTCTACGTTTAACACCGTCATTGCACAAATCAGTTGAGGGAATAATCTGAGTTAATTTCAATTTCGCCAGTGAGGAGATTAATTCTGTACACACTCCCCCAGATGTGATCTCGCCGAGATCCTGTACATCAGCAGCAACACTTAACCAGCCTGCTGTAAGGTTCCCACCCAGTTAGAGCAGGCTCAACTGTTTGGGGGAATACACAGCATTGTTGAAAGTTCATTGTCCTCCTTCACTCCACCAGCATAATGGGAGATCTGATGAAAATGTCATAATGACACTTGAGAGAAATGTGGAAGACGTGGTGAGATGACATCAATATTGAGCTATGCCTCACTAAACATCTCGTCTGAATCTGCCATTAATCTCCCCAGAGCCCATGTGACTCAGATTCCACAGAATCTGATATGGTGGAGCTTAGAAACAGCAAGTAGAAGCACACATTGATGGGAGTTATATCTCAAAGACAAAATTGTGATACAAATGCTGTTTATATTACAAATTAGGAAATTACACATCCAAGTTTTGTGGTTACTACAATAAAAATGGACAGCTTCAAGTTACATCTGAACAGTGTTAACCCAAGTGAATTTTAATGCTGGGGAAATGTATTTCATGAGGGTGTGTGAGATGGGTTGCTTTAACTGTATGTTGAGCACCGAGCTAGAGTTCAGACTGTTTTGAAATTGGTGTTGTGTAATCAGAAGGTGGTACTTATTGTAGAGAACAGAAAAAATGACAGGGAAACTAACCAGTTACTTAGTGCCTGTCTTCATGGAGGAAATGCCAAGTGATCATGGGACTTGTGTAACTAAACGCTAAAATCATCCATACCAGTGATGAGGTAGTATTTGAAAACACATGTGGATTGAGGATTGATAAGTCTGACAGACCTGATGTAATTCATACTGAAATTTCAGAGAACGTAGCAGTGCACAGATTGATTACATTGAGGATCATTGTATTTTTCCAGGTCCAATTTGGAAGATAATGAATGCGTTCCAAGGATTTAAGAAGGGATGAGGAGGGAGAGTGGAGATCTACAGACCAGCTAATCTGTTATCCACAGTAGAGAATGTGTTGAAATTTATTATAAAGTATCTGGTATTGGACACTTCGAGAACAATAGCAAACGTCAAGAGAATGATTCTAGATTTCTGAAAGGGTAGTCAAAATTTGCAAACTTTTTACTTGAAGATAACCCTTGTGAATGTGAACAATGGAAAACCAGTGAATGTGGTATAGTTGGTCACTCAGGAGATGGTCAAGAACCCATGCAGTAAGTTAACAGAGAAAATAACACGAAGTGCACTGGGAGAAACGTGTGCAAATTGAGAAAGGTAAAATTTAGGTTTGATTTTGTTTAAAGAGAATCAGTATATAGGCGGTGTAGAGCTCCATGCACCCACTCCACGGATGCTGTCTGACTTACTGTGATATATACCACGTGTGGGTTTCAGTACAGATTGCAGCTTCTACAGTAATTTATTCCGACTAGAAGTGAAGACATTCTGCACGAGTTACACAGTGTTGGTGACACTGTACCTGGAGTATTGTATATGGATCTGGTGTCCTGATCTAATTAAAATTTCTGACAGAACAGAGTCTATCCTCCTGTGACTGCATGGTGTGAACATGAATTGCTGGGTTTCTGAAATAAATTATTAACAAGAGATATAAGAGTGAACTATCCAAAGAAAAGGTAAGAGAAGACAAGTGTAGCTGCGTTACAGTCTGAACCCAGAGAATACAGCATTAAAGCAGCGAATGGCAGAACTATAAGCAAATACATTAGTTCTGTCTTCACAGAAGAAAAAAAAACAAACAAGTCAGAACTCCCAGCCAGACTGGGAAGCCTTAGTCTCGAGAGTTAAAGAATGAGATTACTAAGTAAATGCATTGGGATAAATTATTGGGACTGAAAGTATGGTTGAACTCAGTATACAGATGGAAGGTAAGAAGATTATATCAAATACCAGAGTATTGTGCTTAAACAAAGGAGACTACAATAGGATGAGGGAGGAGTTGGCTAAAGTTGGCTGGAAGCAAAGACTTTAAGGTGGAACCATTGATGAACACTGGTTGGCTATCAATGCAATTTTTCCAAGAGCTCAGCAACAGTATATAACAGGGAAATGGAAGGACTGTAGGAAAAGGGTAATCTGTCGTGGATGCCTCAGGAAATAAGGGAAGCTATCAAATTAAAATAAATAGTGACAAAGACCACTGGGAAAATAAAAGATTTGGAAAAATACAAACGTCAAAAGAAAGCACAAAAAAGCTACCAAAAACATAAAATAGATAATGAGAGTAAACTACCTCAGTATATAAAGACAGGTAGCAAAAGATTCGATAAATATATAAAACAAAAATAGTGGCTAATGTAAGCAATTGTCCTGTAGTGTGTGAGAAGTGGGATTCAGTAATGGAGTATGAGGAAATGACTGAGGACTTGAGCACATATTTGGTCGAACTTGTCTGTGAAATACATTAGTAACATGCCAGTAATTGTCAAAGCGATGAAGATAGGTGAGGGCTTGGAAGCGATCATTCCCACGAAAGAGATAGTGTTGAGGAAGCTAATGGAGCTAAAGGTAGATAAATCTCCTGATTCTGATGGAATGCATCACAATTTACTAACAGAGGTAGTGGATGAAATAGTAAATGCATTTGTGGATTTTTTTTCTAAATTCACTGGACTCTCGTGCAGTTCCATCAGATTGGAAAACAGGAAATCAGACACCACTGTTTAAAAAGAGATGTCGACAAACGTGAGGAACTATGGACCAGTTAGCCATTAAGTGTAGTGGGGAAAATACTTCAATCTGTAATCAAGAAATAAATAGCAATGCATCTCGATAGGAATCGTCCCATTGGGCTGACACTGCACCAGTTCATGAAAGGCAAGTCGTGCTTCACTAATTTACAGGAAATCTATGAAGACATTATGACCAGGGAGACCCAGTAGATGTGGTGTACCGAGATTTGCAAAAAGCATTTGACACAATGCTGTCAAAAAAGCTGCTACATCAGTTAAAGATGTGTGGCATTATTGGTAATGCATTAACATGGATAGAGGATTGGTTAACTAACAAGAAGCAATGATTTGGAATAAATGAGTGTTTTTTTTTCTGGTTTCTGATCATTGACTAGTGGTGTGCCTCAGGGATCAGTGCTAGGACCGTAATTATTCACAGATTACATGGACGATTTGCAGTTGTACACCACGTGTAGTGTTTCAAAGATTGCAGATGATAATAACATGAATGTCAGACCAAAGTGTGCAGAGGAATGTTAAACTTTACGAAGGAACATAAATAGTTTAAGTGAGTGGACAAAGGTCTGGCAGATGGAGTACAATTGTAATAAATGTGAAGTCATCCATTTCGGTAGGAATACCAGTGAAAAGGCTATTACTTGCATGCTAAAACAAATGCAGCATGTTTACGTGCAGAGGGTCTTGGGTGTCCTTGTGCATGAATCACAGAAGTTGGTCTGTCGGTGCAACAGGTAATTAATGAGGCAAATAGAATTGCTAAAGAAATTGAGTTTAAAAGCAGGGAGGTTATGTTGCAGATGTACAAGGTGCTGTTGAGACTACACCTGGAGTATTGTGTGCAGTTTTGGTCTACTCACTTGAGAAATGATGTCCTGGCACTGCGGTAGATGCAGAGGAAGTTTCTTATATTGGTTCTGGAGTTGAAGAGGTTCAGTTATGAGGAGAGTTTGAGTAGTCTGGAATTATATATTGATTGGAATTTGAAAGAAGGAGGGATGATCTGATAGAAACATATATATTTATGACGGAAATAGATCAGATAGAAATAGAGAGGACGATTCCAGTAGTAGGTGAAACTAGGAAAGGAGGGCAAAGTCTCAAAATTAGTTAGAACAGATTTAGGGCTGAATTCAGAAGGAACGTCTTAACCAAGAAGGTTGTGAATCGGTGGAATTCCCTGCTGAGTGAAATAGTCGAAGCTTTGTCATTGAATGTATTTGAAGCTCAGGCAATTTTTTGAGCAGTAAAGGAACTAATGGTTATGGTGAGCGGCCGGGCAAGAAGACCTGAGGCCATGAAATGATCAGCCATGTTCTTATTAACTTTCCTAGTTCTTATATAATGGGTCAACATGCAATGGGAATCATATTTGAGAAACTGACTGGTCTATACATACGGTGAAGCAATGGATGCGGTGCATTTGGATTTTCAGAAAGATTTTGGTAAAGACTCTGGCCTTGTGTGCAAACTCAAATGTTACAAGGTTGGGGCTAAAATATGAACATGGTTTTAGAATGGGAGAGCTGATAGGAAACAGTGAACAGGAATGGAA
Source organism: Hemiscyllium ocellatum (assembly GCF_020745735.1). Taxonomy (NCBI): domain Eukaryota; kingdom Metazoa; phylum Chordata; class Chondrichthyes; order Orectolobiformes; family Hemiscylliidae; genus Hemiscyllium; species Hemiscyllium ocellatum. Next base: position 10,799,910 of record NC_083405.1, on the reverse strand, counting down.
GAGTCTGTTTTGAAGTGCAAGGAAATTTGGGTGTCACAGGGATCGGAGTTTTGGCCCCAGCAATTCCCAATACATCACAAACATTTGGTTGAGAGAATTAAATGCCGTATATCACAGTCTGTTGACATCACTAAATGATGTCAGATTGTGAGTGGGCGAGGAGTATATTTTTAAAAAGCTCCAAAGTGATTGAGACAAGTAGAGTGAATGGGCAAATACGTGACAGATGAAGAGCAATGGGGGTGATGTGACGGTGTTTATTTTGGTGGAAAATAGAACAACAACATATCATTTGAGAATGGATCGGGTGAAACATTTTAATCTTAAATGGGATTTATGCCATGTTTTTGTTTCTTCTGCGCAGACTCCCCTGTGCAGGGCAGTGATTTCTGAACCCGAAGTCAATACTGGGAATGACATTGGCACATAAACCAGTGTATACAGACCCACCATGTAGGTAGCTGCAACATTGAAAATTTCAGGATCTTCCTGTACAACAGTCATGAATGCAATATTGCAGAAACACAAACCAGGTAGGAAGGTAAAGGGTGTGTTGATCATCCTTTCAGGGGGATTTGAACACAGGAGTAAGGGTGTCTTACTGCAATTGTACAGGCCCTTGGGGAGACGCCCATCTCGAACATATTGCAGAATTGTGTGCAGTGTTGGTCTCCTTACTTAATATAGGACAAACCTGACATTGAGGGAGAGCAGTGAAGGATGATCAGACCAATCTCTGGGATGACAGACATGTTGAGGGAGCAGACACTGGAAATGTATTCCTTGGGCTTAAGAAAATGAGTGGAGATGTCAATGAAATATTTGAAACACTGACAGGACGAGACTGATTGGAAGCAAGTATGATAATACCTCTGGCTGGGTTGTCTAAAACAAGAGGTCACAGTATTAGGTACAGGCAGGCCGTTGTCTACTGAGATGAGAGTTGTGCCCTCAGAGAGTGGTGACCCTGGGAAATTCTCTATGGCATCAGGCTGTGGAAGCCAAAACACGGGATATAACTAAGGATTTCTAGACACTAAACGGATCAGGAGACAGTTGGGGTAGGGCTGTCACAAGCTCAGAGATATTAGAAAGGTCGTCTCTTCGGGATCAACAGGACTGCGTTTCCCATTCCTTTTTCCGATACTGAGGATGCAGCTGGGTGTTCTGTGGATTTTATTCTTCCAAACATCGGAGCACATCAATACAATTTAGTGTCTTGCTTGACTGGTTTAGAGACCATTGAAAAGTTTATCATATGTCTGTGTGTCTGGAGTCAATTTTAGGCCAGGCCAGGAAAGCGTGGAATTCACCAGACCAGAATTTACTTCCATAAAGTACGTTGGGGAAGCAAATTGAAGTTTACAATCGACATTGATTTCAGGGTCACTGTTACTGACACCAGATTTCAAATTTCGATATTTTATTAGTTGTTTTTAACTTCCACCATCGTCCAGAACATTAGCCTGGTCAAGAATAGTAATCCAGTGACATTTCCACAACAGCACCATCTTCACATGGGGACCTATCGGAAACCACACTGAGCAGATTATTTCTGTGCTGCTTGACATCTCTGTCAAAAATAACTCCCACTAATTTGACGGTCGTGATGGCACTGAGGGGGTGATAATTGGTCAGATTATAAGGATTCCCCCATGAGAGGACTGGATATAACTGAGCAATTTTCCACATTGCCAAGGAGATGTCAGAGTTGGAGCTGGAATGAAACAGCTTCCCCAGTGAAACGGCTTGTTGTGCAGAACAAGTCTTCAGTCCTATTGCAGGAATGGGGTCAGGGCCCATTGCCTTTGTCGTAATCGACTGTGTTCAGTTGTTTCTTCATGTCACGTGTAGTGAATCAAATTAATTGAAGACTGGCATCTGTGATTCTTTTGGCATCATGATGAGGGTGAGGTGGATCATCCACTCAACACTTCTAGCTGAGAATGGTGCAGATACTGCATCCTTGTATTTTACATTGAGTTACAGGGCTGTTCCATTACTTAGGATGGAGATATTTGTGGAACCCTCTTCAACAGTGAGCTGTTTCATGGTCCATCGACAGTTATGACTGAATATGGCAGGACTGTTGGTCTGTTGGCCACGGGTGAATTGCACCCTATCTATCAGATGTCAGTTCTACTGTTTGGAATACATGCAGTCAATTGTGGTTGGTTCAGCGGGTTGCCATCAGGTTTAGACACACATTGTTCTGAAACTGGCATGTTCACTCAAACAGCACTGAAACATAGATTGGCTTGGTGGTAATGGTAGTCTGATGGATCATCCCAGGCAAAAAGTTACAGATTGTAGTTGAATATAATTCTGCTCCTGCTGCTGCTGTATTCGACAGCACCACATCAATGTCAGAAATTTTCTGTTTAAGAAAGCTCAGAAAGTTAGATCATTGAAAGCATTTGCAGGGGATTTTTGACTTAGAAATGAATTGAGGAGAATGAAGAATTAATGACAAACGATGAGTTACATAGTCATCGACTGTAAGAGTCATAAAATATGCAAACAGACCCTTCCAATAATCCACACAGAATTAGCCAACACCGTTCAGAATGGAAACTAAGACTATCAGCGAGCTGTACTCGGTCGGGCTTGGTTTGATGATGTTCTCCTTGAGCATGGCCTCCACCTCCTTTTGGACCTTTCTGGCTTTGAGAGGATTAAGATGATATGGGTATTGTTATATCAGAACAGTATTACCTACGTCTACTTCGTGTACAATAGCATTATTCCTCCTCATGTGATTCTTACATATGTCCTCATAGTGCAATAACAAACTTTTCAATTGTGTTCAATGCTCCTGAGACAGATAGTTTAGGAATCTGTCCCTTCTTCATTTTTAACATATTTTGAGGCATATCGAAATCCCCAACGTTTGGATTTCATTCCTCACTCTGTCAGGCAGTAAATAACATCTGTTTCTCCAGTTCTCCCTCTCCTCTGCTTTTCAGGAGGGGACCTATACACTCATTGATAACCCAAATGAAGGGGTCTGCGAATCTGGGAATTGGCAATAGAGATGCTACTTTCATTACTGCCTGTGGTCAACCTACCATTTGACATGTATGACATGCCTGCCAAACGTTAACTACATCTTTGTGCATTGCAGGTCAATAAAAATGTTTTTGTCCCTTAGCCTGAGTCTTTCTACCCGAGATGACCTACCACTGGTAGTTCATGTGCTACCCTAACGCTTCACTTCTCTACGTTAGCAGCAAAACAATCTCGGTGCACTTCGGCACATTCTGACTCTGCACTGACTTGCCATGGTCTATATTTCTGTCTTAGGATTCTATCTTTCAGCCACTAACCCTCAGGAATATCTTTCTTTCTTTTCAAAGTAGATCCACATATATATATTTTATCGTCTTGTCTGTCCTTTACAAATCCCTTCGCCTTATAGGACTAAACACTTCTGTCTGACACACTGCCTGTTCAAGTTTTCCCTGCATCATTCCGTCAAACAGGGTGTCCGCCAACTAAATCTCAACTCCTTCATCTTTGTCTTTAGTTTGTGTGCTTCCTGCTGTGACTTATGACAGTGGAACCGGCTTACTGTGCAGTCTGGGAAAATAGGAGGATACTTCTGTTTTAACTCCTCAGTTTCTTGGTCTTCCATGGACTTTTACACAACAAGCAGTGTCGCTCCCAACTTCCCTGCTAAATCATTCCCAAGAATAAACTGGATTTCTGAAACTCACACTCTGTCAGTCACTCGCACTATTTCCTTTAATACTTCCACTCATTCAAGTGGCTTAGCTTTTTTAATCACATATTTTTCCACAGTGCCTTTCTAAACGACCAGCACTGTGACCTTACGTATCCCACCTTATAGCAGTGATATAGCTTGTCCTAGTGTCCTTCTGAAACCAACGGCACTATCATTTTCCACGTCACACTCTATTACAGAGAAAACACCTTATGCCTTATGCCCACCCTCTTGGGCATCTTCTTCAACCTGTGATAAACTCTTATCCTGTACTCTTTTTTTAATAGTGTAACATCTCCACTACTCCCAAATTCAATCCCTCGCAGGACGAAATTTTGGTTGGAACCTTGTCCTTTGCAGCAAAATGTATTCATCTGCTAATTCTCCTGCCCTTCTCAATTCCTGAACTTTCCGCTCCTCCACGTGAATTCTTCTTATCTCTGGAAATGAGTTTTTCAACATCTTCAGCAGAATAATCTTCATTACAGCCTCATAGGTCATATTTATTTTTAAAACAAGCCTCCATCTATCAAAATGTCTCTCTTTAATTCTTTCAAACGCAACAAAAGCCTGACCTGTTTACTTCCTCATGTTCTGAACTGCTGTCTACATGCCTCTGGTACCAATTCGTGAGCACTTCAAATAGATTGTTTGACATCTTCAGGGTCTCTTGACCTTTCATCTGACAGCGGAGCAAATACCTCACTCGCCCTGCCTACCAGTTTAGTTTGAACTAACATTACCCATAATTACTTGGACAATTCCATCTGCCTAGCCAAGTTTTCAATGAAACAAAGAAGGCTTCAAAATCTTTCTCATCAAAATGTGGCAGAGTTGTGACATAGCTGTATGTATCACCACCTACCCTTTTAATCTCCATCCCGTTATCTTTACTTTTTTGACTAAATTGCAACTTCTCAAGTTCAAATTCTCGCTCTTTTTGCTCAACTAAAAACCTTCTCTCTCTTTTTTCTCCATTTCTTCCCTCTTTGCTCAGATACGAGCTTTCTCCTTCCCTTTTCCCCTCTCTCTTCTCTCATGCTTTCTGTTTCTTCTCTCTCTTTCTCTCTTCCTTTCTTTATCTTTAAACTCCATTTTACTCAATTGTAATTTAAGTTTTTCGCACTCTGCTCCACTTGACTTATTCTCTGATACACCTGAACGTTTGAGTCATTCCCTGGCAATTTCAGCTTTGCTTTTGTCCTTGGTGAAACGCAAAGCTATGTTCTTTGCTAATTCTAAATGTTTGGCCTTTATTGTCCTTTCTAAACTTCCTTGGAAAAATTGAGAATCATCTTCAAACCACTCTTAATTTTTTTAAGAGCCATTTCTCTCACTTTTAATTAAACCAACCACAAGTCATCGAAATTGAACAAGTTGCCTTACTGACGTTCTATTTAAAGACCTCGGACACGAACGTGCAAATGTTTTTATATACTGTGCTTTTTCTCATACCTCAAATCTATTCAAATCTGCCCGAATGTCAGTTTGGATCTGCCTAAACCAATTAAAATCGCGGACGAAAGCCCCCCCAAACTGTTACAACACAGGATTAACTACTCTCCTAATTTAAACGAGCCACACAGAAACCCTTCACCTCATGCCGTAATATCTTAAGTGTCGAGAGGCAAAGATCCATTTACAGAGTCACTTCGTAAAGTAAAATTAAAAATTTTGTTATTTAAGTCCTACAGAGAATAATAAAATAAACAACTATTTAGATCTCCCTTGGGTTAAACGTATCTTAAACCTCTCACTCTACAATACTGGTCTGATGAAACAAAAACCCCAATAAAGGTTTACAAAAGCTATAATCGTGTTTCAAAACCAGTCAGTATTGTCGATTCTCCTTTGTAGATTTTATCTGTAAATTTTACTCACGTTCGGCTTTGATGTTCTGCTGTGCAAATTTCTTATAGACAGGTGCCTTCTGGAAGCTCTTCAACTCGCAGTCTATCTTTGTGGATGTCTTTAGCAGTTCTCCCTCTAAATGTTCAAAATGTTCGGTTTCATGCCACAAAGCATCGGATCATTTCATTGGTATTGATGTCATCAAATACATTATATTTCAATCTCAATTTGATTTCCGTTTGTTGGTACATAATTTAAACTGTCTGGCTGAATTTGAATAGGTTTTTGTTCCATGGCAACGCAGCATCACTCTTGGTTTCTCAGTCAAATGTTACATTTTAAATTCTTTCAGAACACGTTGTGCCAGCTTCCTGTCTCCCTTAACTGTATAGTATACATCTACACCTTTCTAAGAAAATCTTTTTTCTGCCCTGCATAGCTTTTCATAAATTTGAGCAACTTAGTAAGTTCACATGAAAGTATTTTCTGTTCCAAAAAGATCAATTTTCTCTCATCTTTCCTTTACTTATTTCCTTTCCAGTTATCATTCAAATTACTTATAATGTTACTGTCATTCTTCGACAAAGTATTACATTGTGTGTGTGTGTGTGTGTGTTTGCTTGTGAATAATCATCTTTAATTGCACTAAGACGAAAGAATGAGATGTAATCCCACCCATATGAAGGAGTAAAAGTGCGGTGTATCTAAGCTTTCTGATACCAAAGAAGATGTAAAGAAAACATCTCCTTTATTCATTGATTGGGCCAAAGAGAAGTCACTTACTGAATCTTTACTGGGGTCATCGAACGACCAGATATTTAGTTTCTTCTCAGAGTTTAAATTCAGCTTTGTTTCAAGTCTGAGTTGTATACTGTTTTTAAATCAAAATGCAATCATCTTCGGTGACAAAACCAGACGTTGCTGGAAATGCTCAGTAGTTTTGGCAGTATCTGTTGTGAGAATGCAGATTCAACATAGCATAGCAGAATGGGTCTGGGTTATTTATTTTGCCAATAGTGTTTAGAGACTTGACGGTTAGGTACATTGGTCATGGGTAAATGCAGAGTAATAGAGCAGGGGAATGGGTCAGGGTGATTTACTCTTCAGAGGGTCAGCATGTATGTGCTGTGTGAAATGGCCTGCTTCCCCATTGTCGGAATTCTATGATTCAAAGATTTCTTCATAAAAAAGGGCGATCGGTGCTAGGATCAAGGGTGTCTCCGAGCATGCTCAGGGCATATTGAATTGGGAGGGGAAAGTGCCATTGGTCGTCATTCACATTGATATCAATGACATAGGTAAGAAGAATGGAAGGATGAAAGGTCCTGCAAAGAAAGTTCCGGGACTTAGGAGTAAGTATAAATGCAGGATCTCCAGGGTTGTATTATTGGGATTACTCCCCGTGGGCCTGGAAATGAGACAAGGAAGAGGAAGATAGTGGAGTCGAGTTAAAGAACTGGTCCGGGAGGAGGGGTTCTGGTTTTTGGATGTTTTGGATTGCTTCCAGGTCAGGTGGGAACTGTACAAGCATGAAAATGTGCGCCTTACGTGGAGGGGCCCCAACATCCTGGAAGGGAGGTGTGATCGTGCAACTCAGGAGGCTGGGGACCAAAGCAGCAGGTCAGAAACTGAACAGAAAGTCGATGGTGGTCGAATAAACAGGCAGGGCCTGTACAATGACCATGCTGAGGGAAAGAATCATAACAATTTAAAAATATCAGTAGAAAGTTGGATTAAATGATAAGCTCACTGTTATTGCGGATCAATAAATAAGGATGGAGAGCCTGTGCACACAATATTAAAAAATAAAGACATATCCATGGAACTTATGTAAAACAATACTTTTACCAAAAAGCATGCAGTATTTGGAATAAAATTCATGCACTGACAGCTCAAGCAGAGATAAATAAATATGGCAAGGTGGGGATGACTGAAACGTGATTACAGGAAGGTCAGGGCTGGAGTGTTAAATGTTCACGGGTACACAGTATTCAAACAAGGAGGAACAGCAGATGGTCACGGGTAATATCAAGGTTGATTACGGGTAATTTGAATATGTATATTGACTGGATTAATCAATTTGCAAGGGGAGACGCAAAGAACGACTCATCGAATCTATGAGGTATTACTTCTTCGATTAACATGACATGGAACCAACCAGAGAACCAGCTTTGGTATTACGGAATGAGGAAGGAGTAATAAATCATATTGTCGTAAGGATCATCTTCGAAAGAGTGGCACAGCATGCTGGAGGTTCACATTTAGATTGAAGCAGTGAAGACAGTCACATATGAGAGCTTTAGTGTTGGGCAATGACACCTTTACTGGCCTGATGTTCTGGGGACTCTGTTTCAAATGCTGTCACGGTAGATGGCGGCATTTAGTTTCAATATGAACCTGAAATTAAGAGTTTATTGATGATCATGAAAACATTGCTCATTGTTAGAAACAGCCACATATTTCACGAGTGTCCTTTAGGGATGGAAGCCATTATTCTTACCAGGTCTCACCTATGTATGACTTCAAACCCACACAAATTTGGTTGATTCTTAACTGCCCTCTAGGGATGGACAATAAATGCTGTCTAACCGAGCAGCGCCCTCATCCTATGAATAAATTAAAGAAAAACGCGTTAAATGCCAGCAAACGGTTACTAAAAACATCAAAATGGCTATGAAGCAAAATTAGTAGAAAGCATACGAATTGATAAATAATATTTCTCCCAGAAGACAAAAAGTAAAAGCAGGTTAAATTTAAATATTGGCGTCTTAGAGGATGAAAACAGTGAGATAATAATGGTAAACTCAGAAATGGCACTTTCTGTTTTCACATGTTTTTAAAGGTTTCTTTTTTAACGCTGCGAAAGTTTGTTCATGTTTCGAAAAATTAAACGTTTTTAAAAAACAAAATAAGGAGTTGTACCTTCATTCCGGAGAGTCCTGTCTGTTTTCAGCTCGGGAGAAGACTTTTCTTCGAGGAATATATTGAAGATGAATACTTATATTGAGTTAATTAGCTAAAGGGTTGATTATATTTAATTTTTATATGTTTGATGAGTATATGTTTTTTCTTCCATTTTAACATTATTATCTATAGGTAATGAAAGGTAACATATAAATCAGGTGTTGTGAAAAATCCTGCTTTTAGGCATTATGTTATTTATGCCACAGAGAGGATGGCAAGAAGATTTAGAAAAAAGTACTACCCAGCAAAGCAGTCAGATAAAAGGGTGAGTGTCAAGAAAGATAAGGAGGTAGTTCAAACGTCTCCGGCGACTATTCCTCTATTTTATATTAGTCAGAGTTAGAGAAGATTTAGTAGAATTATTGCTACAGTGGGCTTTTCAGTCAGAGGCATCAGCAGGAGATTCTGTGGCCGTGAGCATGAGTTTAGGATGGTTTGTGCTAGGCTTAATAATGACTCTAACCATTTCAAGCACATTGTTAAATGTGAGATTGAGTAGTCATAGATTGTTGTGAATATTGGTAGGAACGAAATTTTTAGAGAAAAGTTTAAAGCAGTACAGAGTGAATTTAAGAGGTGTGGTAGATTAAAAATAACATGTTAAAAGTAGTAATTTGTGGTTTACTCCCAATGCCAAGCCCAACCGGTGGAGGAATGAAAGGTTAAAGGAGAAAAAATCAATGGCTGAAGAGTTGGGTTGTGGTTGAGGGATTTAGATTTTTGGGAAATTGGAACGTGTTTTGGAATAGAAACACATGTTCAAAAAGGATTGGTCTAACCTAAACTGGAAATCTACCAATATCTTAGCAGGGAGATTTACTCAGTCTATATAGGGAGACATTATATTGATAGAGAAGGCAAGGAGGTTATTCTAATTGGCAGTGTTAATGGGCGGATGGATGGAGAAGGTTATGAATGTGATTAGAGCACGTCCATTAGAAACGAAAGATGAGAGAGTCAGAGTATGCAGTAATTGTGAAGCAATAGGTTGCATTTATTTCAATGTAAGGTGTCTTATGGGGAAGGTTGATGAACTCAGGGCATGCTTAAGAACATAGGATTGGGATATCATATTTATTACTGAAAGTTGCTGGAGAGATGTTCAAGTTGATAGTGTTGCTGGAAAAGCACAGCAGGTCAGGCAGCACTGGAGGAGCAGGAAAATCGACGCTTCGGGCAAAAGCCCCTCATCAGGAAAGGGCTGTTGAAGGCGTTTTGCCCAAAACATTGATTTCCCTGCTCCTCGGGTGCTGTCTGGCCTGCTGTGCTTTTCGAGAACCCCGCTCTCGACTCTAATCTCCACATCTGCAGTCCTAACTTTCACCTCAGAGATGTTCAAAGCTGTCAATTCAATGTTCCAGGTGATAGGTGTCATAGAATGGATAGAAAAAGTGGCATACGGTGGGTGGAGAGGGGGAGGCCTGCCGTTTTAGATTCAGGGATAAATCATTGGTGTAACTGAAGAAGTTATTTCTCAAAAATCATCAGATAAAATACATGGGTAGCGTTAAAAATAAGAAAGTAAAGATTACTTTGAAGAGATTGCACTATATACTCATTTGTGACAAAACACCCAATGAAAATATATTGATAGAAATGAAAAATAAGAAAGGAAAGAGTACGTTGAAGTTATTGCACCATATGCTCTCCAACAGTAAGAAACAAATTGAGAAACAGACATGCAGGGAGATCTCGTATATGTGTAAGCTTAATAAGGTTGTAGAAATGAGGATTTTAATTTTCTAAATAAAATAAGTGGGACTACCATAGTGTGAAAGGGTTGAATCATGAAGAATTTTTCAAACGTGTCGAAGAAAATTTTCTTCATCAGTACGTGGGTCATCCTAATAGAAAAGGAGCAAAACAAGACCTGGTTTTGTGAAAGAGGCAAGGCAAGCGACTGAAGTCAACATGGGGGAATACTTTTGGCTCTTGCAAATATAACTATTAGTGGAAAATAATATGCCTTCCATTGATATTATGTTTTTCATTGGAGTACCACAATTTTTAATGGAATGGGACCAGGCGTCCAAGTTTGATGGGAGTAGACCTTTCGCAGGTAAAATAGTGTCTGACAAGGGGAGGCATTCAGCAGTGTGACGACGTGAGTTGAGAGGCATTATGTTCCTGTTAGAGTGAAGCGTAACGCTAGTAAGGTTAAGGAACCATGGATGACTAAAGTTATTGAGGTTCCACTCAAAAATAAAAGACAGACTTACCTTAGATACAGACAAATTTATTGAATGTCTTAATCAATATAAGGAGAGTGTGGCACCATTTTGAGAGTAATAAGGAAAGCCAAAAAGAGATATGAAATACATGGGCAGATAAGGTTAATGATAATTCAAAGATATTGTGCAACCACATTAACGGCAAGACTTAACCAGGAGAGAGTAAGACCTCTCAAAGATCACGAAGGACATCGATGTGCTGAACCCAGGAGATGGGGAATAAAATCATCCCATTCCTGGTGCAGCAGACAGCAGCAAACACACACTACTGCCTGCACCTCGCATTCATCCCAGATGGAATTCGATCGGCTATTTGTCAGCCGATTGACCCATTTGATCAAGATCTTTTTTGTAATCTGAGGGGGTCTCCTCAGTTGTTGGCCCCAATCCTTTCTGTGTCATAGCCAATATCATATTCATTAATGGATGAATTATTCGTTAAAACATAACTTTTTGATGAACAAGATTATTGCACATTTTTATGGAACAGACCCGACTCCTCAAAACATTTTAAGCAGGTCGCCCAGACCGTAGATTTGCCAATTGTTGATGGTAGGTGTATAGTGGATATCCCCAGAGTGAATTAGCTGGTCAGACTGACGAGTTTTAAACAAAAAAGTATTTATTTAAAGCATTAAGTAATGAAACACAACCATCTGAATACCTGAATAAATCATCCGATCAGAACCTGACAGGCTTTCCCAATTTAATGATGCTGTACCAAATTGCTTGCAACATTCCCAATAAACAAACCCCTTGGCACATAGAGTAAAAATTACACAAACCAAGCTTACAGGTTACGAATTCAGAGGACAGAAGAACTGGGAGAGCGGCCAGTTTCAACAGTGACCCTGACTTAAGTAACCTTCGAACTGACTGAACTGCGCAGGTGGAGAGCTGGCCACGTCCCCTTGATTGAACCAGTTTTTTTTAAGACTTGAAAGCCTTCTTCTTGAGCTATTACCAGTTTAGTATAAACCAAAGGACACCAATGTTCCGTTCAAAATTGAGATATGTTGGAACCTTGGGTGGGTTAGAACCGCTCTGAAAAAAAATCAAGCACAACATAAACTTATGAAGGGACCATATAAAACTGAATCAATAATATCCAAAGATGTGTTCGGTTCTCAAAATCACCAAAAATAGTGGTTAGTACACAAAACACACATATGCATTCACTTAGTATAAAATTGCAAACCTGCAGAACTACATCCAAATTCAGTGTGTGATACACCTACCCCTGAGTGTGTCGATCTGTCATTCAATTATGTTTTCAAGACCTGCCACATGCACAATTTTCAAATTGTGTGGCTGAAATTACAGGCTCGAGCTAAACAGACTCACATTTCTGTCGTTAAATTGGGTCGCCACCGTGCCGTCTGGTGCGCAGCACCGACACCCACATCACTCGCATTTATAGCCACATTGAAAGGCTTTGCTTAATCAGACGTAGGTGATACTGGGGCAATGGTTAACACATTTTGCGTGCTGTGAAATGTCTTTTCACAGACCGTTGCTCCCGAAGTTCTTGCCTTTCTTGAGCAATTCAGTGAGTGGAGCAGTCATACTGCTCAAATTAGGCACAAACTTTCGATAAATTCCACTCAATCCCAGGAACCACAATATAGCTCCTTTTGTCCACTCAATTTTGTTCACTTTTACATCTCATGGCACCATTGACTTGGGCTTTGGCAATTGAATTCTGTCGCTTCAATGGGTTATGATCAGTACTTACTGTTGTCTCAAATGTGTTGCTGATAATATAAAAAAACTGAAATGTTGTCGTGCCAACACAAAGCTCAAAGTCTCTTTCTCAGCTGTTTAATATTTCTACAATAAACGTTTAACTTGCTGGATAAATACTAATAAGTCTTTCTATCTTCTTCCTACAGGTTTTTTTTAAGATTACTTACAGTGTGGAAACAGGCCCTTCGGCCCAACAAGTCCACACCGACCCGCCGAAGCGCAACCCACCCATACCCCTACATTTACTCCCCCCCTAACACTACGGGCAATTTAGCATGGCCAATTCACCTGACCCACACATCTTTGGACTGTGGGAGGAAACCGGAGCACCCGGAGGAAACCCACGCAGACACGGAGAGAACGTGCAAACTCCACACAGTCAGTCACCTGAGTCGGGAATTGAACCCGGGTCTCAGGCGCTGTGAGGCAGCAGTGCTAACCACTGTGCCACCGTGCCGTCTGGTGCGCAGCACCGACACCCACATCACTCGCATTTATAGCCACATTGAAAGGCTTTGCTTAATCAGACGTAGGTGATACTGGGGCAATGGTTAACACATTTTGCGTGCTGTGAAATGTCTTTTCACAGACCGTTGCTCCCGAAGTTCTTGCCTTTCTTGAGCAATTCAGTGAGTGGAGCAGTCATACTGCTCAAATTAGGCACAAACTTTCGATAAATTCCACTCAATCCCAGGAACCACAATATAGCTCCTTTTGTCCACTCAATTTTGTTCACTTTTACATCTCATGGCACCATTGACTTGGGCTTTGGCAAATTGACGTTTTATTCGGTTTCCCACCAAGCTTGCCTTCCAAATCGATTAAACAAGTCTGATAAATGCTTCCAAGAGTGACTAAAAATCACCAGGTCATCAATGTACAGCACATGTTGGATAATCTGACAATTTATTGGTTAATCTCTGGAACGTGACTGGCATGTTTTTCACAGCAACTGTAAGTTGCTTGTCCCGCCTTCCAACTGCATAATTCGATTTGCATCCTTTTTTTTAACTGCATTGACTTTGGAATAGTTCACACATAATGGTTGGGTACCATCTGGCTTCAGTACAATGACGTTGGGTGAGTTCCAGTCTCTGTAACTCAGGTCGATTATGCCATCTTGGAGCATGTGTTCAATCCCCTTCTGAACCTGTACCAACTTGAGAGGATTATGCCTATAAGGATGCTGCTTAATCAGAAGAGCATGTCCTTTCTCTACATTATGCACAATTAGGTAGTATTTCCCATTTAATTTCCTCATATCTCCCCATGTAATGCTAATAACTCTTTCAGTTCATTTCATTTTTTTTCCTCAGTAAGGTTATTCAATAATTTATCCCAGTTTTGGACAACTTCCTCATTGTCCACTTTAATTTGAGAAACGTCTAATTCAGAATCATCTTAACTTGGGTCTTCCTTTTGTACTGTAATCATTCATACCTTCTCCTGTTGCTCTCCTTCCCTGTCGAAATACCTTTTGAGAATATTCATATGACATAATATGTGAGATTTCTTTCTGCCTGGAGTCCCTATCAAGTAGTTACCCTCACTCAACATACTTTCTATTTGATAAGGTTCACCAGTCCTTGCGTTTCAAGATTCACCCATCACTGGAAGTAACATACATACCTTAGCCCCGATAGCAAAACTGCAAATTTTTCATTTCTTGTCCACTTCCTGTTGAGGTGCATTCTGCAATACTTTCAAATACCATCTAATGAACTCCCCAGCGCTTTTTAATCGTGTCGGAAAATTTGAGACATAATCCAATAGTGTGGCCTTTTTATTCTGATTTACGCATTACTCCTTAATCGATTTTAACAGTCCTACCTCTTAATAACCCAATTAAAATAAACAGAATTTTGTCGGTTTATTTTGTGCATCTCTGATCACAAAAGGCACAAATGGAATTCCCTTACCTCAAACAGCTGGATAATTCTTACCCTAAGCATTCAACATGATCTTCAATGTTTGATGTCACTTTTCTCGTGCTCTTTGCGATTTTAGATGGTTCACATTAGATTTGAATTGCTTTATTACAGAGCTGCCGTCAACTTCCTTGAACTGTTTGGATATGAAGTTTGAACTTTGATTGCACTGTATCTCTATTGGTAGTCCGCATATATTTTTGAAAAAGAGTATTTCCTCCACAATCATTTTCACTGTGATGTTGCATACTGCAATAGCCTCTGGAAATTTCGTAGATACATCCATTATTGTTAACAAATAGTGATTCTCACTTTTTTGTTGTTTGACATAGGGGATCTAGCCAATCAATTAAACTCTTGTCAAAGTTTCCTCAACTGCAGGAATAGTTATTAAAGATGAAGGTTTGATTAATACCTGTGGTTTTCTAATTACTTGACATATATTACACCTCTGGCAAAATTCAAGAACATGCTGGTGCAGTGTAGGCCAGTAAAAATGTCTTCATTTTAGACTGTGTTTTTCTCAATCCTAAATGACCTCCACGTGGTAATTCATGCTTCACTTGCAGCGCGTCCTTTCTGTACCCCATTGGCAATGCAATTTGATGAATTTCTGCCCATTTCTCATCTCCTTTAATATGTCATAGTTCCCATTTTCTCATGCAGACACCATTTGTAAGGTAATAACACTCAGGGATACATTCAGAATCCCTGATGTATATACCCTTTTGATACAACTACATAAAAATTTCATCTTTCTGCTGTAACTCAATTAGTTTAGCTGTAATAAACATGTTTGCATGATCAACTATTTTCTCCTGTTTTGTCTCAACTACCTGATGGAACGAAGTCTCTCCCAATGCCACTTCAGCTTACTAATCTTTACATATTTTATCTCTTCTGTTTGAATTTGTGACATTGGGACCTTGTTACCCCACATTCAGAAAAGATTCCAGGATAAGGAATTGCTTCAGTTGGCTGTGTCACCACTGGCTTTTAACCAAAGCATGCAGCACTCCTACCGGTCAATAAGCTACATGCTTCACAAGGCAAAATTGTATTCCCGGAGCTGAGAGTTTGTCCAGTACTCCTATCACAATTTCTACACTCTTCACTGGACACTTAACCCTCGCTTAACATAGCTGTGTGCTTTATTTTTTTTGTCTCACAGTGAATTCCGTTTAATAGTATCTTTTCCAGGAAATAGTTCCTCAGGAGTATATATCTCCTCATCTTTCAGCATCACAGACTGAGAGCATCCTTTGTCCCTTATTATTGCATCCTCTGTACCTGCTACTTCTGGCCTATGTAAATAAACTTTCCATTTGCAGGTATATTTTATAAGCAGATTCGGCACTTCCTCCTTGACCAATCTCCGATCAGCTTGTACACTCTGATGTAGCTTTCTCGCCTCCACTGTGCTTTCTGTTACCACTCCAACAGAACTTCGAGGCTTATCCTGTTTTCCTACATCTTCTTTTTCTAGCGCACAGAGTGATTTCCTGTGACCTAATTTATTGCAATGAAAACAGTGGAGTTTATTAATTTCTTTGCCCTCTTCTCGGGTTTCCTTTTACCCCCTGTGGGTAAGTAATCCTTATGATCTTCACTGAGATCCACATATCCATCCCCACGTGAGGATTTCTCTTTGCCCCAGTTTACTTCCCTCATGGACTGAAATTGAGTCTGGAAGCCAAACTGTGTTTTATGGGTCAATTCATAATCTTCATCCAGTTCAGCTGCTAACCTTGCTATCTACACTCTCTGCTCTCCCACATGAGTTTGCATTACTTCAGGCAGCGAATTTTTGAATTCCTCCAAAAGAGCTACTTTCTAAGTGCATCATAGGTTTTTTTTTATTTTTAATGATCTTATCCATCTATCCAAATTACTTTGTTTGCTCCTTTCAAACTCAATATACATTTGACACGGGCCAGTCCTTAGATTTCTGAAATGTTGTCTATCGGCTTCTGGAACAAGTTCATGTGCACTTTCTTTACATCCTCATACTCCCTAGATCGCTAAGCTTACCTTCAGCCTGCACTTCCATCCTTTTAAGCTGACTTTCCATTCTAAACGTCCATATCGGAAACGCAAATGCTCTCTCTTTTTCTTTTTTCTCCTGCTAAACATTTTTTTTCTTTTTATCTTTCCTGGATTAAACCTATTCGTCCTCTTTCTTTCTCTTCAATTTTGTTCGCAACACAAACTGCTTCATTTCTGCTTCTAACACAAGCTGCTTTATTTAGGCTGGGAGTTTAATCATCTATACAGAACCTGATGGAGTTTCCAGCGAGTTTCAATGCAGCGCTACTGCTGTAATCATCTCATCTTTCCTCGCATTAGGAGGCAGCTTCAACTGCAGCTTGTCTACTAATTCCCGCAGCTTGGACTTATGTGCATTTTGTAAACTCCCAAGGTCGATTCTTCCACCTCCAAAACATCCTTGGTTCCTGCAAGAGCCATTGCTATCTGAAGTTCTTTTTACGAAGCCTAATCAACACACAAAATAAGAGACACAAACACCTGCCACTCGCTGCCTAAATCCTGCAAAGGGCCCCCAATCAGTTATGGACCAGGCCCGAGCCCTCAAAAATTTTTAAGCAAGTAGCCCAGACCTTAACTTTATTATTTGTTAAAGGTAAGTGCATAGTGGATATTCGCAGAGTGAATTAGCTGGTCATACTGAAGTATTTTAAGCAAATAGTATTTATTTCCCAAATTACAGCATGAAGCGCACGAACTGAAGCTAGAATAGCCGAATAACTTATCCTATCCAACTTGCAGGCTCCCGAATTAAGGATGCTGCACCAAAATACTTGAAACAATCTCAATAAACAAACCACTTAGCACAAACAGTAAATCTGACACAAAATGCTCGCAGGCTATGAGGTCAGAAGTGCAGAAGGAGGGGGCGAGCATCCAATTTCAACAGTGTCCCTGACTCAACTAATCCGCAAACTGAACAAACCTGCCCAGCTACAGAGCTGGCCACATCCTCTTGATTATGCAGGTTGTCTTAAAGACTTGAAAGCGTTCTGCCTGAGCCATTATCTGTTATGTACAAACGAAAGGACGCCAATAAACCTTTTTAAATATCAGCCATATTGGAATCTTGGGTCATTTAGAACCTCTTTGAAAAGAAAAGATCAAGAACAACATAACCCTGTGAACAGACCAGCTTTGTGACAACATGCTTTGAAATGAATTCAAAAAATGACGTGTTTGTGAGTTTATATAAAACAGTGCTGAAGGGCATTTACATTGAAGATACAAGATTGTCTTATTAGAGCAATTAGAAGAATGTCCAGACAGGTTCATACTTCCAGTGTATGGTCAAGGCAAATATGCCCACTGTAAATCAACTGACTGGCCCCTGTGTGGTAACTAAATCTAGATTGTGTATTTTGGGGATGGTGGTGATGGGAGGTTCAGGTGGTTGTAACATTGCAAATGGACATCACAGCAGAGTCATCTAACTTGTAACAGGAAAACACGCTCATTGTCCCTCACAACTAACGTCACGACAGCAATTGGTGATGGGAGATGTGACCAATAGTCAGTTATGTCAACATTTTATCCAGTCCAGTTCTTATTGTGAACGGAAGTACCATACTGAAAGGAGTTAACTGGATCTGTTTGTTCAGTGACTGTGATTGACGTCAGTCTCCATGAATCCTAATTGTGGCACTGGATGGTTTCCCTTTTCTAATAGTAAGGGGCTTCTTGCAATGCCTAATCCCATTGTAGAAGCAGATGCATCACCTCCAACACTAACAGGGATCAGCAGCTGCAGAGACAGGGAGTGGAGAGATAAACATCCGAGAATAATCTGGAATGTTCCATTCATGTATCAGATTTTGAGAATTTTAGACGAGAATGCTGCAACAATGGGCAGGAGTTTATCCTGGGGTCCTTCCTATTTTTCCTCGTCTGGGTTCACATTATCAGATCGGATTTATGGGTGCACTAATGATTATTCAGGCTGGCTACTATCCCATGCTCGCTATTGTTGGTGTACCTGACAAGACTTTTAATCTATATTCATTTATTAATCCCATAAAGCATGGTGAACCTCATTGTTATTTCCGTTATGATATTTGCCAAAGACAGAATCTATTGTCTTCAGTTTCAAATACAAATTCCATTCATTACCATAAATTTCTGAACTGCCCAACAAGCTCGTCCTCACAAACATCTGAGAACAAGACTGTTAACAATCCTGAAGTACCTTTTGGACACAAATCGATTTATTTCTCAGTATTCTCTCCATCACTAAACCTACCCACCACCAGCTCCATAATAACAGCAGTCGCCACCTTGACGTCAGTGCGGATACTAAATAAACCATCATCCACACCTTGATAAAGTTCAGACTTTATGGTCCAGTTCTCTTACAAGCATTCATTCCGTTACAAATATGTCCATCGCAACCTTTTTCTTGTCTCTCAAGTAAATCCATGACAGGGATAGTGTGTCAGAGAAGTGATGTCGGTGGATATATAATTCAGAGGCCCAGGTTACTGCTCAAAATACACTGTTTTAAATCTTACCTCAGATATGTCAGAACTTAAAATCAAATGACAGGAATTGGAAAGAAAAGATAATTTCACCAATATTACAATAACAGCACCAGCATTTTGTCAATACGTTTATCTATAGCACTGATGTCCTTTGGTAAAGAAATCTAGCGTTATTACTGGACTGTCTTAACACTGATGTGAGACCCACAACAATGTGCTTGGCTCTATACCGTCTGAAGGAATGACCTCACAGTAAAGCTCAATAAATGCTGCCCTTACCAGCGATGCAGCCATCCCATGTCATAAAAACATTGAAGTTTAAATAAAACAAAGAATGATGCAAGAGAACAGAAACAAAAAAAAAAACAAACGGTGAGCTGCCGCAGCAACTGATCAGATTTGGCACCCTTGGGTCGAGGGAAATATAGAATTGACATTTCAGTCCGCTGACCTATCATCACCATTTAACACAGCTTGAAAATATTGTGATTGATGTTAGTGACAGGGATGTCTATTATGAAGGGGACAAGGTTTGAGTTGAATAGACAGAGAAAGAGAGGGATAAAAGAAAATAAGCAAACAAAGGGATTGAAGATGATCAGCTGGAATGGAAATACAAAAACGAGATTGATCTTTTTTATTTTTCCTCCTGTTCCCATATTACTGAAAATCATGCCCATGTAGGGTATACATCTAAGTCCCTGTTTAAAGTGAGTTATGTCCCTTTGTCTGTCTTTCCTAAGTGTGATCATCTTCCTTTATTTATTAATGGATGCTGGGCCTGTATGTAATTCCCTTTCCTCATTTTTCCTTGAGAAAGTGTTGGTGAGCTGCCTTCCAGACTCACTGCTGTCTGTGGGCTGTAAGTAGTCAGTGCTGAGGTCCGCCCGGTTTCATTTCGTTGATGTTTGTAGTGAGTAATATAACTGAGCAACTGGTTTGTCTATTTCAAAGGGCAATTCAGAGTCAATGCATTGCGGGATTCACATGTCAGCCCGACCAGCTGAAGGTGGTAAATTTCATTCCCTAAAGAACATTAGAGTGTCAGGTAGGATTTTCTGATAATTGGCAATGGATCCATAGCTTCAGTTGATTTTATTGAATTTCAAACTTCAAAATTTGTCATGGTGGGATTCGAATCCAGGGTGGGGATCAGCACCAGGGTCCTTGGATTAATAAGTTGGAGATAATATTGAGAGGACATCGCCTTCCCAGCATCTCCAACCATCTCAACTGGCAGTAGTGGTGTTGCTGTTTGTGTGGCTGTGCTTGAGGCACACTTAGCCACAAGGCTAAGGAATGATTTGGCAAATAAACATACCATCCTTCTTAAATGTGTACTAATTAGAACGTTAGAGGATCAGAAGGGCCTTTGGCGAAAATGAGCTGGGTTCCTTGGTCAGGAATCACAATAAGAATTCATACCAGACAGCAAGTAATCAACACAGTAAATTGTATCCTGTCCTTCATTGCAAAATGAATAAAGAATAGGATGACATACCTTCCTGCAGTGAAAGAATGTTGTTGAGAAGGTACTTGGGGCACCGTATACAGATTATCTCTCCTTTATAAGGAATGATCACCTTGCCACAGAGAGCCAGTGTGAAGGTGTTTCCCCAGACTAATCGGTGTGGTGATGGTATCATGAGGAGACTGTAAAGGAAATAATCTGTATCACTACAACAGAAAAAAAAACGTGATTACATTAAAACTTGAGAGTTATGGACAAACACTCATTATTTTCAAAATAAAACATTGTCAGTGTTAACTAAAACATATGTTTTTGCATGATACATATTTTCACATGGGCAAATATAATGAAAGAAAATGATTAGAAGGATGTGAGAGAAGTGTAGGGAAATGGGGTTAGCATGATTGGACATTTTGGTCAGCATGGACCACTTTGAGCTGGACGGCCTGTCTCCGTTCTGTCAGACTCTACAATTCTATGAAATTATACTTAACTGAGTGGGACCTCATGTTGGTTAAGTGAGAGGTGCAGCTCTAAATGAACTGTGATTGCCTCAGTGTGCACTTGGTGTTTGATCCTGCACTGAACGTCATGTTGTTTACAAACCACACTTTGATAGAGTTTGCCATTCCCACCAACTTCTGACCTTCATACAGAACACTAGCCTGCCTTCTGGGAGATACTTCCTTGAGACTTGGCACAAACCGTCCGCTGTCCATCTTCACTGTTAGCAAACCATGGTATCGTTAACGTAACATGTGTGCACCATTAACAATGGAGCCAGAAGGAACAACATGGACCAGTGTGTCTGTGCAGTCTATGCTTCATTGGTTTGCAATTTTGGAGCATCAGTGACATCCTACTTTGTGTTACAGTCTGGAGGGGCTGAATAGTTTCTTCTCTTCATGCGTTAGTGTTTAGAGGAGCTGAAAGTCCTCCTTCTGGTCACAGGGAAAAAGGTTCACAGACATTATTGGGCCACCCTTGGTTCCTGTTTACCAGCGTGATGTACTGACTGAGCTTATTATCTTCCTGTGTAATAGCAGGCAGGCAGTGGCATGGAAGAACACAGCAAGTCAGGCAACATTGAGTTCTCCAATTTCAAATAACCTGCCTTCCCATCCCCCAACTTCTTCCCCACCCTCTTCCCCTCCCTTTCATTCTAGCTACCCTTCTTTCAGATTCAACTGGATTTCGTCCTCCAATCGTCCAACCCAGTGGTACCTCTTTATCTGTATTCATCTATCCCCACCTCCCCACCCTGCCTCCTCCTTTCTCGTCCTGCCTCTTTATTTGTAGCTCCCTTACCCCACCCCAGTCCTGAAGAATGTTTATCCCCAAGGAGTTGACTCTCCACATCCTGATGCTGCCTTGCTTGTTGCGTTCTTCCAGCCTTCTGCCTGTCTAATTTGCATTTCAACATTTGCAGGGTTTTTTTCAAAATCTCTTCCTATGTAATATGCTGGAGAAAGCGAAAGAGCACTGTCTGTTCTTAACCAAAAGATTTGATGGGCTGAATGGCTTTCTCTAATTCCTGACAAACCAGCTTGAGATGCTGCATGAGCTTCTTTGTTTTTACCACGGAAATGTGCAGGGTCTGGTCGCACTGGTACATGAATGTTGCCGACACTTTAACTGCACGAGCTTGAATGTTGTCCAGGTTTTGACACTTCATCACCTGAGGAAGTGACACATTGTTCTGAACATTGTGTGATCTTCACTGAACATCCCCACCCGTGATGGCATGACGGAGGGAAAGAATTGATGAACGAAATGCAATTGTTTGTGCCGATAAAGTTTCCCTGATGATCACCCAAAGAGATATCCAGGGACTGGGAGGATTGATGTCCACCAGCCACACTGTGTTCTGAATGACCCAGCCAATGGAGAGTTTACAATTGATTCCCATTAAGTTCAATTTTGTTCAGTCTCCTTGACACCTTACTCAGTCAAATCCTGTCGTGATGTCAGGGCCGGTCAATCTGACGCTGTGTTAATGTTGTTGTCATGTTCATGTCAATAAGTCACGGTAGATGTGTGGAGAGTGTTTCCTTCTCTCAGAGGGAAGTAACTCTTATCCCAGACAGTTTGCAGGAGCTACATTATTGAAATGTTTGGGGGCACGGCGCGGTGTTAATGAAAATTGACACATCAGAAAGTTGAGTGCGACAAATAATTGAGCATGAAAGAGAAATTGCGGTCGAGAGCAGATCAGCTGTGCCCTTACTGAAAGGAAGGGCATGTTTAAGGGGCCATATAGTATTGTCTTATTCCAGTCTACTCCATTGTCCAGTCACCTGGTGGCCTCTACCATTTCCTGTGTTACTAACTTGAAGTAGCTGAACAGACTGCATGATCTACTCTGTGTACAGTTTTACAGGCTCGAGTGGCTGACTGGTCTCTTGCTGTTACTGTGTATCAGTGTCCAGGGCCTGAAAAGCAACATTCTGTTCTTATGTAACTGAAATCCACATAGACTAAATCCACCGCCCTTGGAGAAAGTAAGCACTGCAGATGCTGAAGATCAGAGACGAAAAGTGTGGTGCTGGAAAAGCACAGCAGGCCAGGCAGCTTCTGAGAGGCAGCAAAATCGATATTTTGGATATTTCTGATGATGGGCCTATGCCCGAAACGTCGATTCTCCTGCTCCTCCGATGCTGCCTGACCTGCTGTGCTTATCCAGCACCACACCTTTCGACATCTAACGGCCAGACCTAGTCAACTTTCTTGGTCACGTCATCATAGAACTTTAACAAATTCGTCAGTTGCGAACTTCCACTCATAATGTCATGCTGACTATTCCGAATCAAATTCTATTTTCCAAATGCATGTACATCTTATCCCTGAGAATCTTCTCAAGTAACGTACAGATGTTAATCTTCCTGGTCTATAGTTTCTAGACATTTGCTTTTCTGTCCTTCTTGAATAAGCTACAACATTTGTTATCCTCTAGTCTTCAGGAATCTCACCTGTGATTAACGATGATCAAATTTATCAGCCAAGGTCCCCACAACTTCTCTCTCCCCTTGCAGTGTTCTTGGATTTATCTATTAAGGACCATGAGCTTTATCCAATTTCAAACACTGTAGTATATTCAAAACCTCCCCTACTGTGATATGGACTGTCCCTAAAATATCATCACCATCTTCCCCAAATTCCCAAGTATTCATGTCTTTCTCCACGGTAAACACAGAGGAGAAATATTTGTTGAGGACATCGTCCATCTCTTATGGTTCCACGTTTATATGTCCAGACTGGTCTTTGAGGGTCCTATTCTATCTGTAGTTAATGTTAATCCTTTAATATTCATAATGAATCTCTTTGTATTCACCCTGATCTTCTCAGCCAAGGCTATCTCACAGCCCTTTATCACCCTCCTAATTTCCTTCTTCAGTCAACTCTAGTATCCCCTGATTCCACCTGCCTGGACTTGAGCCACACCTCCACATTCTTTTCTGGTCAAAGCCTCAATATCGCCTGTCATCCAAGGTTCCCCAGTCCTGTTAACTTTCCTTTCACCCTCACAGGAACATATACATCTTGAACTCTAGCTGACTCGCTGTTAAAGGCTTCCCACTTGCCAGAGGTCCCTTTGCCTGCAAACAAACTACTGCAATCAAACTCGGCAAGCTCCTAATTCAGTCGAAAGTCACCTTGCCCCAGTTTAGAAATTCAATCTGTGGGCAAGTTTTTTTCTTTTCTGTAACTATTTTAAAATTAAAAGAACTATGGTCACAGGTCCCAAACTGCGCATCCATTGTCACATCGCTCGCCTGTCCTGCCCAATTCCTAAGAAAAGGTCAAATTTTGCCTCTTCTCGATTAGGACTCTCTGATTCCACGTATATATGCCCAGGTCCCAAACTGCGCATCCATTGTCACAACGCTCGTCTGTCCTGCCCAATTCCGAAGAAAAGGTCAAATTTTGCCTCTTCTCGATTAGGAGTCTCTGGTTCCACGTATATATGTCCATATCCCAAACTGCGCATTCATTGTCACAACGCTCGCCTGTCCTGCACAATTCCTAAGAAAAGGTCAAATTTTGCCTCTTCTCGATTCGGACTCTCGACATACTGCTTGAGGAAACTTTACTGACGCATTTAATGAATTCCATCTCATCAAATCCCTTAATGTTTTGGCAGTCCCAGTCGGTGTCATAAAAAGTAAAACTCCTATTATGATAACCCTATTGTTCCTGCAAGTCTCCCCAATCTCTCTACACATTTTTGTTCCTCCAATTACTATTGACGATTTGGGGGCCCATAGTAAAACCACAATAATGTCACCATCCCCTTCTTATTTCTTAGTTCCACCCGCAAAGCCACCCTGATTGATCTTTTAGTTCTTTCATCTCTGATGTTTTGTGATACTCCCCTCAATCAGAAATGCACTTCCCCCGCCCTCTTTCCACCATTTCTGTCCCTCCTAATGCACTTTACCCTGGTACGTTAAGCTGTCAATCCTATCCATCCCTCAACCATACTTCTTTAATAGCTATATTATCCCAGTCTCACGTACCTATCCACACCCGGAGTTCATCGATCTTACCCATCAGCCCTTTTGCATTGAAATAAATGCAATTTAATCTAACAGGCATTCCTTGTTCCCCGTCTGGTTCCAGCCTGACCTGTCTTTTAACATTAAAAATCCTGATCACAGTATCTCTTTCCAGCTTCGCACTTGCCTCCCTGCTCTTGAGGATACCACCTCCTGCCAATCTCGTTTCAACTCGTCCTTGTAGCACTAGCAAAACTGCTCCAGTTCATGTGCAACCTGTCCCTCTTGAACGGGTCAACTTTGTCACGGAAAAAATCCCAATGATCTAAAAATCTTAATCGCTGCCCCCGCACCAATTCTATAGTCACATACTTATTTGCCATATTCTCCTATTTTTACCTTCACTAGCTCATGACACCGGAAGTAATCAGGAGATTATCACTGTTGAACATGTGTTGCTAGTTAAAGCACAGCAGGTCAGGCAGCATCCAAGGAATAGGAAATTCGCCGTTTCGGGCATAAGCCCGTCATCAGGAATGATGAAGGGCTTATGCCCGAAACGGCGAATTTCCTATTCCTTGGATGCTGCCTGACCTGCTGTGCTTTAACCAGCAACACATGTTCAACTGTGATCTCCAGCATCTGCAGACCTCATTTTTAACCAGGAGATTATCACTGTCGAGGTCCTGGTTTTAACATTCCTCCTCGTTATCTGTAATCACTCTGTAGGACCTCATTCCTATATCTACCTCTGTCTATTGTGCCAACGTGCACAATGACTTCTGGCTGTTCAGCCTCCCACTTGAAAACGTTCTGCAGCCGCTTGGAGACATCCTGTCCTCTGACACCTGAGAGGCAACACACCATCCTGGATTCCCGTTTGAGGCCACAGGATCTCCGATCTGTCCCCCTAACAATCGACTCTTCTACCTGTAACACCCTGTTTATCTTTACCCTTTCCCGCTATGCCCCAGAGCCAGTTGAACTGCAAGCAACCTGGCTACTGCTGCTTTCCCTTGAACGATCAATTCCCTACACCCACCCACTCCCCCGCCCCCAAAATCAGTATCCCAGAATGGATTATTTGTTTTCAAGGGTAATAGCCACAGGGGATTCCTGCACACTCTGCCTACTCCCTTTGCCATTCCTAGTGGTCGCCCAGCTACTCTCTGCCTGGAATACAACAGGAAGCAAGGAATGTCTGTTGGATTAAATAGCGTTTATTTAAAGGCAACAGAGCTGACAATTCAGGCAGATGAACTCAGGGCATGGATCTTTACATGGGACTGGGATATAACAGTCATTGCAGAAACAATCTAAGGGAAGGACTTGGGTGAGACCACCTCACTAAAGCTCTTATCTATGAAGTCCTCAGTATCTCGCATGACCCTGAGAGCAGCCAGCTACAGCACCCAAACACTTCCCATACACGTATAGTCATCAAGGACTCCCTGAGCACCGTCATCCCGCAGGTAGAACATGTGACTGCCCTAACTACCATCTCGACTGCTGTCAGACTAGCATTAAAGGGACTTTACCTGAGCTTACCTGCATTTTTCGCTGAGCTGCTGCTCACTGAAGCCTCTTGAATCAAATAATTACTACCTATTCTGCTAATTACAGCATGTCAATCCACCGTTCCACATTAAGTTTTGGTTAGGGTAGGAGTGAAACACTGATTTTTATTTCAAAAATATACTTTATTCATAAAATATTTTGATGGTCTATACAATTGATGATGCAAATCATATGTGCATATTGCATTTCTTTAGATACAGAGATTGGAATTAATCCTTCGTATATACAAGTCTGTTCGTTTACTATCCATATATTTTGCTGAGGTGTCAGCGGAGCCCACTTATTGAGTGGGCCCCCTGTTCTTCTTTGGTGGACAGACATTACACGGTGGTCTTTCCCCACCGTGCCTTGGCGGCAGCTGCCCCAAGATTCAGCACGTCCCTCAATATGTAGTCCTGGACCTCGGAATGTACCAGTCTGCAACACTCAGTCAGGTAAAAAATGAGGTCTGCAGATGCTGGAGATCACAGCTGCAAATGTGTTGCTGGTCAAAGCACAGCAGGTTAGGCAGCATCTCAGGAATAGAGAATTCGACGTTTCGAGCATAAGCCCTTCATCAGGAATGAAGGGCTTATGCTCGAAACGTCGAATTCTCTATTCCTGAGATGCTGCCTAACCTGCTGTGCTTTGACCAGCAACACATTTGCAGCAACACTCAGTCAGGCTCAACTCCTTCAGTTGGAAGATCAACAGGTTTCAGACAGACCAAAGAGCTTCTTAGACCGAGTTCATGATCCTCCAAGCACAATTGATGTTCGTCTCAGTGTGCGTGCCAGGGAACAAGCCATAGAGCATGGAGTCCTGTGTCACAGAGCTGTTCGAAACGAACCTCAACAAACACCACTGCATTCCTCTCCAGACTTCCTTTGCATAGGCACATTCCAGAAGGAGGTGTGTGGCAGTCTAGTACCTCCACAACCTCTTCGAGGGCAGCGTGTGGTGCGGCAGAGAGTCGGGGCGTGCATAAAGGATCTCACAGACAGAGCCCTTCTCAACACCAGCCACGCCATGTCTTGGTGTTTGTTGGAAATTTCTGACGATGAGGCATTCTGCCAAATGGCTTTGACAGTCTGCTCAGGGAACCGCTCGATAGGATCCGCCCTCTCCTTTTCCAGAAGGATCTCAAGGACACTATGTGCTGACCACTTCCTGATGGACTTGTGGTCATAGGTGTTTTTCTTTATAAATTTCTCCATGAAAGGCAGGTGATATGGAACGGTCCAACAACTTGGAGCATTACATGGCTGCGAGGCCAGGCTCATCCTTTGCAACACCGGAGAATCACTTGGTGTTTGCGTATCGGGGATCCACTCACAGCTTGATGCAGCCACACACAAAGGTAACCATCAGGATGAGGGTGGAATTGATCGTGCTTTCTTCCCCGTTTCCCATATCTTTATACATCGAGTCCACATTTGATCTTCATATAAAATGGAAGATGGCCCGGCTGACTGAGACGGCACAGGTTCTTGGAATAGGCCAGACCTGTGCCACATATAACAGCAATAACAATACCTCACATCTGATGACCAGGTTTTTTTTCCCGTGATGGAGGGTGACCGTAGCTTCCATCTGCCCAGTGTCTGCCTCATTCCCTGATACGCTCCTCCCAATACTTGGCACACGACCCACCCCCTCCCAGCACCTTCAGGTGGCCTGTCCTGATAGAGGATTGACTCAGTTTACCTTGGCCCCCAAGGCCCGTTCGATCTGGTCATATATGCACATGAGTCTGTGCACGGACAACGGTTCCGAGCAGAAAACGGCGAGGTCATCCATGTATAAGGAGGCGTTAACCTGTAGGCCCCCACTGCCAGGAACAGTAGCCCCTGTCAGGCTCGCATCCTTCCTGATGGACTCGGCAAACTGCTCTATGCAACACACAAACAAGGCAGGAGAGAGAGAGCAGCCCTGCCTGACTCCAGATCTGACAGGGAAGCTATCTGATTCTCACCCATTGTTTGAGACGGCACTGGCAATATTCGTGTAGAGGAGTCTGATCCAATTGCAGACTCCCTCCCCAAAGCCCATTTCGGAAAGAACATCTCTCATATACGTATGTGATATCCTGTCAAAGACTTTCTCCTGGTCCAGGCTGATGAGTCAGGTGTCCAACCCCACTGTCCTGCACGTAGGTGATCGTATCCCTGAGGAGTGCGAGACTCTCAGCGATCTTCCTACCCGGTACAGCACAGGTTTGGTCAGGGTGAATCACCAACCCAAGAACAGACCTGACCGAGATGGTGATGAACTTTGACAAGATTTTGTAATCCGCATTCAATAGTGAGATCAGTCTCCATTTCCTGATTTCCTCCCTCTCCCCCTTCCACTTGTAGATGAGGGTGATGATGCCTTTCCTCGTGGATTCACTTATAGTACCTGCCAGAAACATACTGACATACACCTTCAGCAGGTCCTGGCCAATCAAGTCACACAGAGCAGAATAGAGCTCGACCAGTAAGCCATCACTTCCGAGATTTTTATTCTTTTCGAAGAAACTTGAGTTCCTTGGTCACCTCATACAGAGATTATGGCTGGTCCAGCCTCTCCTGTGTTCTGTCTTCTAATGTCTCCGTGATAGAGGACAGGAACGATTGGGAGGCCACGCTGTCGGTTGGCTTCAAGTCATACACACTTGCATAGAAGGATTTGCCGATCCTAATGGAGTCAGCCTGAGATGACGTTAGTGAGCCGTCTTCTTCCGTCTTTATGCACCTTCTGGAAGAAGAAACGTGAGCACTTGTCCTGCTCCACGGAGCGGACCCTGGACTGGAAGATTATCTTGGAGGCCTCTGAGGCAAAGAGCGAAGCTTGCTGGCCATTCACCACCTGGAGATCTTCCATGACATTGACCCGCATCATCTGCAGCTGGAGCAGGTTCTGCATTCCTTCCTGGAGTTGGGACAGTTTTGTCCGCCTTTCTCACTCCTGGTGAACACCTTTGAGGGTGAAGAACCTCGTGATATTCCCTGTTACTGTTAACCACCAATCCGCTGGAGACTCAAAGAGGGGCTTCATGGTCCACCAACCTGCGTAGTTCCTCTTGAGCTCCTCAATGTTTCCCGGGGTCAACACCTTTGTGTTCAGTTTCCACGTTCCCTTACCAGCCCGCTTCTCGTCCTGTAGGTGACAGTCGACCAGTAGGAGGCAGTGGGAAGAAAAGAACACCGGCTTGACGTCGGTGGATCTGACGGAGAATGTTCAGGACACAAATAGGTAATCTATCCGTGAGCGCACAGACCCGTCTGCCCATGACAAGGTGTGCACATACACTGTGCTTGGTCTGCAGGGGTGCTGAAGACGTCATGCAGCCAGACATCTTCTATCGCTTCCACCAGGGCTCTGGAGATGGCATCCAGTTTACTGTCCACCGCTCTCCCCCACCCCCCGCCGGATTGTCCATCTGCATCAATGATACAGTTCAATTCTCCTGCCAGAATGACCGGACTGGACGTAGCCACCAACAGTGGAAGCTGTTGCAGTACGGCCAACCATTCATTCTTACCCACTGGGGCGTACACACTAATCAGGCTCTTGGTAGCATTCCTGTACATGACGTCAGGATGAGGAGGCACCGGCCCAACACCTCTTTAACCTCGAAGATGGTGAAATTGCCTCCTTGCAACAGGCTGGAGGCGCGGATATCGTTGCCCCCCGAACAAACTGACGGCCCATGGGCTCACAAGCTCGACATATCCTGTAGCTGGTGAGGTGCGGTATCCCACACTCCTGCAGAAACAGGACATCAGCTTTAACATTGGCCTGGAAGGCCAATGTAGAACGCATCGCATAGCAGATTTAGTGCTATGTACATTAATGCTGGCAATTTTTATACGCAGTTTAACAGTTTATGAGGTTACCAGGATCCATTTGCTGTTGGTCCTGCATCTCTGGTTTAGCTGCCTGCATCTCTGTGGTGTAAGCGAACTGCTGGACCCTCGCAGGGCTGAGGTAGCTGTCCAACTGCACGCTGTGGACATTTCCCGCTCTCGTGTCATCAGGCTGGGACCAGGGTCCACACAGTCCAGGTCTCTGCCTGACCACGGGGCTGTCAGAGGATCGCTGCTCCCAGTTACTTGGAGCTGTGGGGTGGTGGGTACCTCCTGGTTCTCACTGGGTGGGGGGTGGTCTTTACCAGTCCCCTCAGAGGGTTTGTCTTTTCCTTTCTCCCCACGGCACTTTGTCTCTTCTTCTGGTGACGACCCTCCTTACACCCATTTTCACCATCCGAAGAGTCGGCCATACACTCCTCATGCAGGTGTCATTTCCCCCTTTGCTGGGTGGTTTTGGGGACCACTTCTGCCCCCTTGTTTCCCTCCCCTTCCATTACCTCTGTCTGTCCTGTAGGAGTTTGGATTGGCTGTTGCACCTCCCCGCTGGCTGCTGCCTGAAACACTCCAGCCTGTCCTTTGTGTGGGTTCCACCAGACACCATTCCTCTGCTGGTTCGTGATACCTTGCTGGTCTTTTGCGGTCCACGGCTCGTGTTGCCATCTCCGGACATCTGTGCATAGGTGGCGGTCGCTCATCTTGGGCAGGCCTTGTACATGTGTTCCGCCTCTCCGCACAGATTACCATTCTCAGCCTCTTTGCATTCCTTGGTTGGGTGACCCTCCTGCTTGCAGTTTTGACAAATAGTCACCTTACAGTCTGCCACAGTCTGTATATATGAATCGTACCAATCCTACTCCTCTGTGCCACCATGTGTCCTGACCTCCCACAGCTTCGGCACACTTTTGGCTGCCCTGCGTAAGTCAGGTAACATCGACTCTCTCCTATTGCAAAGGAGGATGTTCCCACGGGAATCGACACTTAGGGTTACCCTGACCTGCAGCTTTCCGGTCCAAATGCTGAAAGGGTCGATCATATCAGTGCTTTCTCCCTCAACCTGGATGTATCTTCTCAGGAAGTTCAGGACATCAGCTGCTGGGATGTCAGGGTTGTATATATGAATCGTACCAATCCTACTCCTCTGTGCAGGAAGCACACACAACGGGACCGCTGACAAGATGGAAAACAGAGGGGCCCCCCTTCCTTCTCTTTGAACCCTTTCAGGAGCTGCTTGCTCTGCTTCACCCTCCCGAAAGTCACATTGAAATAGCCTGACCCAGGGAAATCCTGCAGACAGTACACGTTTGCTGAATCAAACACGCAGCACCCATGCAGAATATCCTTGAGGAACACCGTCTGATCCATCGGTGTACGTTTCTCCACCTTCATTACAGTAACACTGACTGTGTTGTGAATGCCTGGCCTGGGCTGTGAGCGGCTGCTGAGGCCATAGCTCCTAGGTTGGCTGATTCCTGAATTGGCATTAGGCTGAAGCCAGCATGAAGACCCACCAAGAGCAGGTCAGCACAAGCAAAGATCCGCCAATCACAATCCAGCGATGATCTCAACTGATGATTCGCACCTCGACACAAATTCCCATCAAAGCAGACGCTTGATCCTTGACTCGTCTTCTGAGAGCCACCTTATTGATCATCCCCTACTTTATTTTATAGAGCACGGAGTCCCGCGTCACGGCGCTGCTCGGGACGAACATCGACAAACACCACTGCATTCCTCTCCAGACTTCCTCTTCATAGTCACATTCCAGAAGGGGGTGTGTGACAGTCTCTTCCCCCCCGCAGCCGCTTCGAGGGCAGCGTGCCGTGCGGCTGAGAGTCCGGGCGTGCAAAAGGGATCTCATAGGCAGAGCCCTTCTCATCACCAGCCAAGCCATGTCTTGGTGTTTGTTGGACAGTTCTGGCGATGAGGCATTCTGCCAAATGGCTTTGACAGTCTGCTCAGGGAACCTCTCAATAGGATCCGCCCTCTCCTTTTCGCGAAGGGTGTCAAGGACACTACGTGCTGACCACTTCCTGATGGACTTGTGGTCAAAGGTGTTTTTCTTCATAAACGTCTCCATGAAAGACAGGTGATACGGAACGGTCCAACTACTCGGAGCGTTCTGCGGCAGCGAGGCCAGGCCCATCCTTCGCAATACCAGGGGCAGGTAGAACCTCAGTACGTAGTGACACTTGCTGTTTGCGTACCGGGGATCCACGCACAGCCTGATGCATCCACACGTAAAGGTGGCCATCAGGGTGAGGGTGGCATTGGGTGTATTTTTTCCCCCGTAGCCCAGATCTTTGTACAGTGAGTCTCTTCAGACCCGGTCCATCTTTGAACTCCATATAAACTGGAAGATGGCCCGGGTGACTGCAGCGGCGCAGGTTCTGGGAATAGGCCAGACCTTTGCCACGTACAACAGCAATGACAGTGCCTCACACCTGATGACCAGGTTTTTTTCCCGCAATGGAAAGCGACCGTAGCTTCCATCTGCCCAGTTTCTGCCTCACTTTACTGATACGCTCTTCCCAAGACTTGGCTCACGCCCCAGCCCCCCCCGAACCAAATACCCAGCACCTTCAGGTGGTCGGCCCTGACGGTGAAGAGGATGGAGGATTGGTCGGCCCGGTTCCCAAAGAGCTTGGCCTCGCTATTGCCTCGGTTTACCTTGGCCCCCGAGACCCATTCGAACTGGTCACAAATGCACACGAGTCTGCGCACGGACAGCGGATCCGAGCAGAAAACAGCGACGTCATCCATGTACAGGGAGGCCTTAACCTGCAGGCTCCCAGGAATAGTCACCCCTCTCAGGCTCGCATCCTTTCTGATGGACTCGGCAAATGGCTCTATGCAGCCAACAAACAAGGTAGGAGAGAGAGGGCTGCCCTGCCTGACTCCAGATCTGACTGGGAAGCTATCTGATTCCCACGCATTGATTGAGACTGCACTGACAATGTTGGTGTAGAGCAGACTGATCCAATTGCAGATTCCCTCCCCAAAGCCCATTTTGGAGAGAACATCTCTCATATACCTGTGTGATATCCTGTCAAAGGCTTTCTCCTGGTCCAGGCTGATGAGGCAGGTATCCAACCCTCTGTCCTGCACGTAGGCGATCGTATCCCTGAGGCGTGCGAGACTCTCAGCGATCTTCCTGCCCGGCACAGCACAGATTTGGTCGGGGTGAATCACCGACCCCAGAGCAGACCTGACCCGGTTGGCGATTACCTTTGACAGGATTTTGTAATCCGCATTCAACAGTGTGTTTGGTCTCCAATTTTTGAGTTCCTCCCTCTCCTCCTTCCGCTTGTAGATGAGGGTGATGATGCCTTTCCTCATGGATTCGCACATGGTACCTGCCCGAAGCATACTGACATAAACCTCCAGCAGGTCCTGGCCAATCGAGTCCCACAGAGCGGAATAGAGCTCGACCAGTAAGCCGTTGCTTTATGAAGTTTGATTCTTTTCGAAGGACTCGAGGGCCTTGGTCAGCTCGTTCAGAGATATCGGCTGGTCCAGCCTCTCGCGTGTTGTGTCGTCTAAGACCTCCGTGATAGACGAAAGGAAAGACTGGGAGACTGCGCTGTCGGTCGACTTCGCGTCATACAGACTGGCAAAGAAGGATTTACTGATCCTCATGATGTCAGCCTGAGATGACGTTATCGAGCCATCTTCTTCCTTCAGGCTGCTGAGCACAGAACTCTCTTTGTGCACCTTCTGGAAGAAGAAACGTGAGCACATCTCGTCCTGCTCCACCGAGCGGACCCTGGACCAGAAGATTATCTTGGAGGCCTCCGAGGCAAAGAGCGAGGCTTGCTGGCAATTCACCTCCTTGAGGTCCTCCGTGACATCGACCCGCATCGTCTGCAGCAGGAGCAGGTTCTGCATACTTTCCTGGAGCTGGGACAGTTTTCCCCGCCTCTCTCTCGCCTCCTGATCACCTTTGAGGATGAAGAACCTCTTGATGCTCTTTTTTACTGTTTTTCACCAGTCTGCTGGGGACTCAAAGAGGGGCTTCATGGTTCTCCAACTTGCGTAGTCCCTCTTGAGCTCCTCAATGTTTCCCGGGGTCAACAGCTGAGTGTTCAGCTTCCACGTTCCCTTACCCGCCCGCTGCTAATCCTGTACGTGACAGTCAGCCAGCAGGAGGCAGTGGTCAGACAAGAACACCGGCTTGACGTTGTTGGATCTGACCGAGACCATTCGGTCAGATCATCCCCTACAGTAATGGAACATTTCAGCCTTATCCTTAAGCATTCCATAACACCACGTCCATGCTTGGAGGGTGTGTTGCTGAGATTTTCATTCTGGTAGTGGTGACTGTGCTGATGTAAATCTTCACCCTGACAGCCAATCCGCCTTGTCGCCGTCCTCTGGTCTTTGCTGTCGGTTAGTACTGCATTTATTAATTCCTTGAATCTATTGATTGCATTCCCAACTGTGTCTCACTCCAGAGGGAGAGATGCTGATGTTTCAGTGAATACAGGCTATTAGAAAATGTTTACCATTGGATATACAAGCAACAGCATGCCCATCCGCTCACTGAGTCTGTTTTTCCTTTCCATTAGGGTACATTTGTTCTGATAAGCCCCATTCTAGTTTCCTGCGTTTTCCCCATTATCCTTGTTTTAAAATCTGTCCATCTCAGTCTTGAATATATTTAGTGATCCAGCCTCAACAGCCTTCACAATTTTCTACAATGGTTTCCCTCCCATTGATGTGAGACGTGGTCGTCTTTAGTCCCCAAGTTTTTTTTTCTAGCACTTTGAGTGCAAGTTGAACTTACATTAGATGTTATCCTGTTCAATCACACCTCCTCTGTGGCCAAGGGCAAAACAAAAAAAAAACACAAACATTAAGAGCCTGTAATCTCCTCCCTCATCTGACACATTAGTCTACTTTGCAGTTCATCCGGATATAGAGATTAGCCCACTTTTTATCATACATCAACTCCTAAATCTTCCTCGGCTTCTGTGTCAATTTGTTCAAAGGCACATTGTCAGGAACTGACAGTGAATCCAGGAACTGCTTCTCCAAAGCAAAGAGCGATATGTCGTACGTGTTTAACATATTGTCTGGCTCTGTGCACAGGCTGCTTTCTCCGTCCCAGTACTCCCCATTCTTTCTCTTGTTACCCTCTTACCCTTAATACATCCATAAAATGCCGTTGAATTCTTGAAAATATTGCCGGCTAATGTTATTATCATTCCCCTTTTTACTCTTCAACTTACTTTCTTGAGTTTATTCCTCGACATTCACTACTCTTCTGGGACCTCCATTGACCTGCTCACTTTAGACCTGTTTTTAGCGTCTCTATCATTTTTAATTCCATTCTGAATATTTGTAAACATCCAAGCTTCTCGTATCTTGTTTTCCTAAATTTCATCTTCAGTGTAACATGTTGTGGTGACATTGCCATCGATTCCATGTTGAGAATGTGACCCCCATCCCCACGCTTTTTGTTACAGTTTCACCCAGAAGGAACTGTACTGTGGCCAGATCCTGACTTATTTTTAATTCAATCTGCCTCAGCAGTCCAAAAGCCTTTTATTTTTCAGAGCCTTTTCTTTTGGCCTTTTCCTTAACATGCTAAAAAATCATGTGTAACAGTCACTGGTGCGCCAATGCTTACCCAATCCTGCCTGCAGTAACTAACAGGCTTCGTTCCCCATAGTGATGCCCAGCACGACACCGCCCATTGTTGTATCTGCTCCATGTTGATGTAAGAAGCTCTCGGGATTAAATTTCAAAGCATCTTCCCCGTCTTAAAAAGTTATCACTGCCCTAAAGAATATTTGAAATTGAAATACCTGAATATAATGATCCTACTATTGTATTTACACACCTCAGAAAATTGGTTTTATATCTGCTCCTGCATTTTCTTTTATCCGGGGGTCTATAATATATGCACAGCAGTGTGTCTGTCATGGTTTTGGTCCTGAACACTACACACAAAGCGTCGTTAGAAGATCCTTCCAAGGTATCGTCCTTCCTTCCTGCAGTCATTGGCTCCATAATTAACATTGCAATCCCACCTCCTCTGTTATCCCTCCCCTGCCCTGCCTCTCGTTCTTGTACCACAGAATATTGAGTTGTCAGCCTTGACCTCCCTCAGACACGTCTCAGTGATGGCAAAAATGTAACACTTCCACATGTCGCCTCGTTCCGTTTTCACATCTGTCTGTCTGATAATATTCCCAGCATTAAGCTAAAG
The DNA here is from genome assembly GCF_020745735.1 of Hemiscyllium ocellatum. Classification (NCBI taxonomy): domain Eukaryota; kingdom Metazoa; phylum Chordata; class Chondrichthyes; order Orectolobiformes; family Hemiscylliidae; genus Hemiscyllium; species Hemiscyllium ocellatum. Next base: position 10,763,354 of record NC_083405.1, on the reverse strand, counting down.
AACATCCAGCCTGGAATATAACAGCTGGAATACTCTGTATCTCGGAGTTCTTCAGTTGTTTACTGTTTGTTATCAAGCTGCATAATCCATGAACCAAAACTGTAGCTCTGAGACTGTTGATTTGTAATTTCTTTTTCAATTAATGTATTTTTCAAATGCATGATTCTAGAACTTAACAGTCAGCCCCACATACAATGAATCCCTGGTGATTAATTCCGTGTTCAGTGTGCAGAGGAGTCAGCCCTCAATAATGGAAAAGTGAGGACTGCAGTTCCTGGAGTTCAGTGTCTAAAAGCGTGGCGCTGGTAAAACACAGCAAGTCAGGAAACATTCCATGGATCTAGAGAGTGAAAAATATGGACAGAGGTCCTTCATAAGGAAGGCATTAGTGCCTTCACATTTTTTTCCATTCCGTGATTCACAGGATATTGTGAACTGTATTTGCTCAGGAGGGCAGCCCTGAAATGGAAATCAGTCAAACAGTCATTTGGTTGGGCAGGGAATAGACAAAGTGAGGTGAAGTGTAGATTGGTTGAAGTACAAATATAAGGACAGATAAATCCTCTGGGCCATACAGGAAACACCCGAGGTTATCACAGGAAGTGGCGCCTTGAGCGATGATCTTTGCATCCTCACTGTCCACTGAAGTAGTGTCAGATGATTGGGGGCGGGGGGGGGGGGGGGGCACGACAACTGTGAATCCCTTGTTCAGGAAAGGGAATATGGATAAACCTGGGAATTACAGTATTGGGTAAAGAATTGGAGAGGATTCTGAGAGACAGAATTTGTGATTACTTGGCAAATCATAGTTTGTGAGGGAAGATCATGCCTCCCACATCGTATTGAATTATTTCAGGATGGGACTAAATACATTGATGAATTTAGAGCAGTGGATGTGATGTTCATGGATTTTGGCAAGTGTTTGATAAGTGTTCCCCATGGTAGGCTCATTCAGAAAGTAAAGAGGCAGATGATACAGGGAAATCTGTCTGTGTGATACTGAATTGTCTGGCCAATAGAAGACCGAGGGTGGTAGTACATGGAAAGTTTTCAGCCTGGAGCTCAGTGACCAGTAGTGATTTGCAGGGATCGGTTCTGGGATTCTGCTGTTGTTTGTGATTTTTATAAATGACTTGGATGGTAAAGGGTAAGGGTGCCTTAGTAAGTTTTATGAAGTAACAAAGATTGTTGGAGTTGTGGATAGTGTGGAGGGCTGTTATAGGTGTAATGGGACATTGATAGTATGCAGATCTGGGGTGATAAATGGCAGATGGAGCTCAACCAGAATAAGTGTGGAGTGATTCATTTTGGAAGGTCGAATTTAAATGCAGAATAAATTAAAGGCAGGATTTTTGGCAGTGTGGAGGGCCATAGGGATCTTGTGGTCCATGTTATAGCATCCTCAAAATTGCCACCCAAGTTGATAAGGTTGTTAAGACATATGGTGTTCTGATTAGTCGGGGGTTTAGTTTAACAGCCACGAGGCTTTGCTACAGCTGAAAAAGCTCGCGTGAGGCTAGGTGCAGAATATTGTGTTCAGTTTTAATTGTTTCATTGCTGGAAAGACGAGGCTTTGGAGAGGGCGCTGAGGAGATTTACCAAAATGCTGTCTGGACTGGAGGGCATGTCTTACAAAGAAAGCTTGAGTGAGCTAGAGCTTTTCTCATTGGAGCAAAGAAGAATGGGAGGTGACATGATAAATGTGTGCAAGATGATGTGAGGCATAAATAGAGTGGATAGCCAGAGACTTTTCCCATGGTGGAAATGGCTATCTCGATGGTGCATAATCTTAAGATGATTGGAGGAAGGTTTAGGTGAGATGTCAGAGGTAGGTTATTTGCACAGAGAGTGGTGGGTGCGTGGAATACACTGCCAGCAGCGGTAGTAGAGTCAGCTGCATTAGGGATATTTAAGCAATGATTGGATAGGCACATGAATGATAATACAATGAAGGGTATGCACGATAGTCTGATCTTCGAGTAGGATAAAAGCTTGGCAGGATGTCAAGGGCCAGAGGGCCTTTACTGTGCTGCACTGTTCCATGTTTCCTGTTTCGCCCATCTGGTGGATTCTCATCAATTGGTGAACGTGTGAGGGAGTGATGTGTATGAGATCAGGAAGCTGGGAGGGGCATTAGCCCAAAACGTCCAAGCGTACTGTCACCTCAGTGCTAGTACAAAATGTGTGTGTGATAACATACACCAGACAGAAGCCGCCAAGTTCAGTTATTAACGTGATTCTTGACTTGCTATTTGCTGGTGTTTTCTTCGGATATAATCTATTGGGTGACCCATGTATTGATCAGATGTTTGCTTTGTTTCATAAATTGGTCAAAAATAAGGTGTGAGCTATGATTATTTAACTGAGCTATAATCTCTGAACACAATTAGATTGTGTTTCTATATTTATGAAACTCATATATAAACTCCTGTCAAAAATTTCTAACCCAGAAGTAAAGATCGTACATTTTATTTTATATCGTAAAAAACAAAACGGTATCTAACTATATTGGCGATCAGAATTACATATTCAGTGTCAGGATTCAAAACAATGCATTGGGACTCCAATAGTTTGAAATTGGTTGGCTTCTGAATGATTACATGTTCAGAGTTAGCAAACGATTGAACAATCAAATAGAATTAGAGTTCTTATACATTCACATATAATCAGTCAGTTTAATTTCTCACTGAAATGTACAAGCTTCAGCTATTTGCCAGCAGTTTAGAAATGGTAATAATTCAGCATGCACTGTGAATATTAAACTAAATAAATGATCTGTGTTATCAAATTTTAGTGAACAATAAGTTGAAAACTTCCAATTATTAGAAAGTATGAAATTTGATAATAAATGTGGACAGTGAAAAAAATGATGAACGTATTATCATGTGACTGAAAAATCAGACATTTTCAAAGAGATTTGTGCAAAAACGATAGCATATTTGGTTTAGCAATTGGAATACAACATTTAAAGTAATCATGTTCTGAGTAACAATTAGATTTCATAATGAAGCTGACCTTGCAATATTTGCTTTTTAATGCATATGCTGCACCAAATAATCAAGTGTTTGCGAGAATTTACAATGGGAAATAACCTGATACTTACTTTTATTTGCATCTGACACTCGACAGAGTACAAAAGTTTAAAGTACGGGTGGAGACCATTGGCCACTGTGTGTGCATCAGCTTCAGAAATATCACGCAAGTCCCTCCCATTTGCCGGCCCTATCTCTGTAGCCCGTTAAATTCGTAATTTCCAAATATATCTAGTTCTCCATTGCATCTTCATCCACAACTCTCCTAGGCAATGCATTCCAAATCCAAACAACTCTATCAATAAATAAGTTTTTCCTTATTTCACTCCTAGCTCTATTGCTGACAGTCTTGAAATTAGAATTCATTGATGCTGTAATGCCAACTATCAGAAACAGAGTATTCTTGTTTTACTCTGCAACTTTATTTCTTAATTTTGAGCACCACAATAAGTTCACATCTTTGTCTGTTCTGCTCCAGAGGAATAAGCCCAATGCCCTGCAAGAATTGTAATAAACACTACATTGGAAAAACAAGCACGAAACTATCCACCCAGATACAAAACATCAACTCACCACAAAAAAGACATGACCCACTATCACTAGTATCCTTATACAGAAAAGGAAGTATACCACTTTGACTGTGTCTGCACATCCATCTGAGGACAAGCCAGAGACACGCAAAAGAATTCTGACACGCATGTCATTCCAACTGCTTCTGCATCAACAAACACATCGATTTTGACTCCATGTACCATTCTCTGAGAAAAAGTCCCGGAAATGACATTACCAACACAGGAAATGACATAATCAACTCAAGGAAGCCCAAACACTTAAGTAGAAAGTGGGACATAACACGAGCGCTTCACCGGAGCTCACTGATAATGTTCCCTAGTATGGTGATGAACCTTCTTAAAATGAACCCTCCAACCCTGCCAGCAAACTGACATCCAGAATAAACCGGATTTCTCTCATCATTCCTTTAACCAAATCCTTCATTCCAGTTTTTATTCTGTTTGTTTATAAGGTCATTGGTATTCTTCTGAAAATAATGTTGTGTCTGTCTGTCTGTGTGAATGTCAGTGCGTATGAGAGAGACAGAACAATCGTCTGTAATCTCTGAATTACTCCTCATGCCATGTGGCAAAGAGATATGGGTTAGGAAGGCAGTATAATTTAATATGTTGCTCATAAACTAGGTCAGAGGTGAGCATTTCTTTTTTGGATCATTGGGATCCGTTTCAGGATAGGTGGGACCTGTACAAAAAGGACAGGACAGAACTGGAGGAGCACCAACATCCTTGTGGGGAGGTACGCTCGTGCAAGTCGAATGGATTTAAACTGAAAAAAGGAGGATGGGAACCAAAGAAGGATGTAAAGATGAATAGGGTATCAGGCAGGACCAGTCTAATGATTATGCTGAGGGAAGGAATCATGTCAGTTCAAAATGTGATATGGAAGTTGGAATTAACTATGGAGATGAGGCACAGGTTTTTTCAGGGATTAACAAATAAGGATGGAGAGTGTGAGGGATTGAGCTGTGTGAGATCAGGAAGACGGTGCACAAGAAAATATTAAATGAGAAAGAGCTTGGGGTGGAGTGGGGTGGGGGATGCTGTTGTGAACAACTGGCATCAAAGTGCATGAAGGCTTGCTGTTTGTCAAAGCGAATACCTAGGAAGGAACTTATCATGCTTTAGAGAAATAGGACCCTTATAGCAAGACGTCTGTTTTATTGAAGGAAAATCTGTGTTCATGATATTGCTGTAGTTATAATAATGGTGGAAAACAGCTGGAATAGTGTCAATGCTGTTGTTGGGCAATACTTGTACTGAGCATTTGAATTATCCTGAATGTTCCCAGAGATGACTGGGCTGTCCTGGTTTGAGTAAAAGCTGAAGCTACGTGTGATGATGCTGGTTTGTAATATAGCACTTTATCGAGTACAGTCAAAGGAACAAACCAGCAATTGCCATTGCTTATTACTTCAGAATATATCAGAGTGTTCAAGGCTGCCATAGCATTGAATCATCCAAAGAAAAACAGGCCTATCACGTCTGCGCCAGCAAGTGCATATCTAACGTATTTTTAAACGTCTGTGAGATTACCTGCGTCAACCACCCTCTTCTGCAATGCATTCCAGACTCATACCACCCTCTCAGTTCAAAACAGACTCCACAAATCCTCCCTCAATCCCCTGCCTTTTAGTTTAAAAGTGTGTCCCTTTGTTTTAGATTCTTCAAGTAAGGCAAACAGCTGCTGACTGTTCATCCTCCCCATTCCCTTTATGCTCTTGTACACCCGTACCAGGTTGTCTTCTCAACCTTCCCTGCTGCAAAGAAAACACGAGCAAATCTAGCCCTCCCCATTCACAGCTTGAGTGTTCACTTGTCTTTTTACTTCTGAAGTATATCAACCCACATTTATCAGTGTTAAATTTAATCGGCCATTGACCTATACAGCTGAATAATCTGTTTAATCTTCCTGTAGCCTAACAGTTTTCTCCTCACTGTGAACCACAGCGTTCATCTTTGTGTCATCCCCAACATGATTTATCATTCCCTGCTCCCATCTTCCACATTCTCACCATTGTCATTTATGAATATCCCATACAAACCATGATTTCCTTCCTGTTCTCCAGATGTTATTTATAGGAAGATTTGAGAATTCCAGTCTCTTTCTTTTCCTGTTTGGTGAATTTACAGAGTGATGTAGTTAAGATCTTTTATGAGGGTGCCACAAATAAAATTTTCTACACAGAGTTGAATTTATATTTTACACTCTGCCCCTCTGCAGCGTTTTTCATAAAGCGTTAACTAATTTAGGATGAACTGGGGTTTGGACCTTGAGCTGGAACATTAGCATTTTGTGTGGCACTGTTATTTGTAACATTCCCTGCAATTGCCTGAGTTGAATTTTTTTTTCATCTGCAGGATGGACATGGACTCATTCATTGTTTGTTTAAATCAGCTAGTGTGATGAGGATAAATATTCTATTCAATTCTATGTTATGGACAAACTGACAGAGAGCAAATCATATTCTCATCTCTACCTTGAATTGGAAGCAAATACATACCGGAAAAGTATTCAAAAATGTTGAAGCATCACACTGGAGGAGACAAAAAAACATGTCGTCTGTACTTGGTGGAGATACCGAAATATAGATTACACGAACAATCTAAACAAGAATCGAATGAGAGAAAATAAAGTACAAGAAATCTTTTCTTAATTTGCAATGGAAACCAGATCTCGATTTTCCTGAACAGGGATGTTTTCTCACCCAATCTCATTTCCCCCAAAACAAGCTTTTCCCTGTTTCTGAAACTTCATCGACCATTCGTCCTTCTCCTTCCTACTCTTTCCTAAAAATCCTACATCCTTGCGCTATTTCTTCTGCTTGTACATTCTCTTCCACTGACGATCTCCATTCACACCCTTCTGCTGCTCCCACTGTAAGTTACACCAATTTCCCAGCTACTCCAAATTCTTATGGCCATCCCTTTCCCTTTTTGCTTTCCAACTGGGAAAATGGGAGCTGCTGGTTTCTCTGCTGCTATTGGTCATCAATGAATTATAAGATTGAGACGATCAATGTCCAATAGGAACAGACAATAGTGTGTGTCTGTCACTGTCTGATGCACCGTTAGCAAGATGGTTTTGTTCCACATAGTATAGAGTAGAGTGTCACAGCGCTTAAACAAACAGTCTCATCACAAATAGGACAAACCTATCCTCAGAATCAGAAGTCCATGTATCAGTTTTCCTTTAAACATTGTGAAGGGAGTGAACACATTGTTCAAGCAAGACGTGTTCGATCCTTTTGCTCTTTATTATTTTAACTGATTTTGCAATGTCATTTGCGTGAGATCAGAGTAACTTCCCTTTCATCAAAGTAGTACTTGGCTCATGTGGCATCAGGGACCCTCAGCAAACTGTGGTCAATGTGAATCGAAGCAAATTCTGTGCTGTTAATTTCCTCACTGTACAATGACAGCTTCCCCAGAGCTATTGGGAATGACAAACAAACTCTGCCCTTGCTCTTGCCTTCCAAAACCATGGATACATTTGTCCTGTTAATAGCATCAAAATATATTATGTTTTTACAGTTTGGTCAAAACTCTCAGAAAGGTAAGAGCTTGCAGGTTGAGTGCCACCCCAGTGAAATCAGTACGTTTCAATACGGTTATGATCCCGATTATTTTCAATAAGTTACTTTTTGAGGACTGATCGTTCAAGGTCAGTGCCATTGAGATCAACATTTTCTCTGTCTAATAGCATCCCATCACATTGGGTCAAGGCTGCAGCACTCCATTATTCTAATTTATTCTCCAGCTCATTCGCCATTCTCACCAGATATACCAGCCCCCAATTGGAAACAATGTAGAGATGCCCATGATACTCTGGAAGCCTCTTGTCCTCCCATACCCTGCCCTCTGACTCCATGCCCTCCCACAACCCCACCTCCTGTCATATATTCACCATCCCTCCTGAAATTCCACTCTCTGGTACTGAATGATCTGAACTCAGCAAAGATCTGAACTTTGCCTCTCTGTGCCACCACCTTAACGGATTTCGGGCTCGACTTGATGTTGAACTGTTCTTCTGCTGTCTTCGCCTCAGTGCCCATTGTTTTGGACAAGATTCCTCTCCATGTCCCGTAGACACCGTCACCCAGCTCCAACACTCTCTCTACATCTGGACTCCTCCCTCTACCCTTTTATCTGAACTCAATCTGTTCATTACGAACTCTAGTCAACTCTAGGTTGTCTTTATTTCTCTTCTTCCCCCTGTCCGAATCCAATCTATCACCCTCTGAACTAACTGCATTCCATGTGCTGAAATTCAAACCTGACTGTGTTATTCAGCTTGTGCTGATAAGGATGGTGATGCTGTACTCTGGTGGACTGGCCTCTACATTGCAGAGACTGAGCACCCGCTCTTAGATACCTCTTCCTATCTTTCCCTAGGCCATTGTCTCAACTACGATAATTGACCACATTTCATCTGGAGAATCCCGCCCCACTTGACCCCTCCCCCCTTAACGGCCCCAAGCTGATGGATGTCTGATAGCAGAGCTCCTTCTATCTCTTCCTGAAAATCCACAAACAGAACTGCCTGAGCAGACCCATTGCTTCAGCCTGCTCCTGCCACACAGAGGGTGTGCATGGATACACACGTGGCGGCGTTCTACCTGTTTCGTCATGGCACACATAGGCCGTTCTTTGTTCCAGTTCTATTCCAGCCCCCTTCCACAGTTCTTTCTCCGATACAAATATGTTATCATCGCTGCTGCTTCTCTCTCGCCCAGAATTAGAAACGTTCATTCATTTCACTTTGAATTTGTACCCCTCCATCATTTTCACCTGATCGATCTGTGACTTCTCCCTTCCTTTCCTCGACATCTCTACTTTCATTTCTGTGGATAGAACGACCACTGATATACAGGATTAACCCACCGACTCCTAAAGCTACCTGGAGTATGCATCCTCACACTTGGTTTCCTGAAAAGACTCCATTCCATTCTCCCAGTTTATCCATCTCCACTGCATTTCTTCTGATGATGCCAACTTCAACAAGGACACCTTTTAAATGCCCACAATGTCCATCAAACAAAGATTCCCCAGCGCTATTGTCAAGAGTGTCCTCAACCGGATCTGATCCATTTCCTGCACTTTCAGCCGCTCCCTCCCGTTCCCTCCTGCAGCATAGTTTCCCTTGTCCTTACCTACGATCCCACCAGCATTCACATGCATAAGACCATCAGCCACATCTCCCCCAAACATGCACAAGTGAGATGCCACCACCAGACACATAATCGCCTTCCCTCCCTTGTCCACCTTCTGCAGAGTCTAATCCCTCCAGGACACATCTGCCCGCTCTGTATTCACTCCCAACACCTCCCTGCATCCCCCACCGCATGTCCACTTCAGTTTCCCCTGCCGAAGGTGTAACACTTCTCCATTTACTGCCCCCCTCCTCATTATCCAAGGGCCCAACTATACCTCCCAGATGAAGCAGCACCTTACCAACATTTTCCACACTGTAGCCCACTACAATCGCTGCTCACAATGTGGTCGCCTCTATGCTGGGGAAATGAAGAGTAGGCTAGGTGGCTACTTTGCAGAACATGTACGTTGAACATCTGTAAAAGACCCTGAGCTTCCAGTTGCCTGCCAATTTAACACTCTATCCTTTTACTGACCATTATGTGTGTCAAGCTTGCTGCAGTGTACCAGGAATGCTCCGCACAAGCTGGAAGAACAACACATCATTTTCCACGTATCGACCCTGCAGCTCTTCAGATTTAAAATCAAGTTGAATAATTTTAGGGTCTGAACTCCGCAATGTCCTTGCCCCCTACCCATAAACCAGGCCAAGTTCTCACATTACTCACCCTCTATTGTTAGCTACTAATAGTCTCCATTAACGGCTATAGAGCCTATTCTGCATATGAACAACATTTTACGAGATAGCATCAGTTCTGAAGAAGCGTCACTGGACCCGAAACGTCAACTCTGATTTCTCTGCGCCGATGCTGCCAGACCTGTTGAGCTTTTGCAGCAACTTCAATGTTTCAACATTTTCAGGCAAGTTCTCACAATGTGATACGTCAGCGATATTTAGAGCCCTGTCAAACATAGGTAAATCGCAATTTCTCATTTAATGCCCATAACAAATTACTCGGGATTCAACTGAGATAACGGCTTTGCTTTTATCAATCAGATCAGACAATTTGTCACAGTTCAGAAAGAAAAAGAAATAGAAATAACAGGAGCGAAACTTTGCAGGTCTGATAACATCTGCGCAAAGATCCATAGACTTAACCTTTGATTCCAATGTGACTTTTCAGAACAGTGTCACATCATATTCGATACGTTAACTCTGTTTCTCTCTGCAGATGCTTCCTCATCTGTTGCATTTCTCCACCATTTTCAGTTTGTATTTCACATTTCCATGTCATTATATTTCATGTTTCGTGACAGGTCTACTTGTAGAACTTGGTTATATTTGGACAATGAGGTCTTTCCTATTCCTATTATATTTGGTGCGCCTGTGAAACTTGCATGACAGCTAAAGTCTGTTTCTTTTTGAAGTTTCAACTGAAAAAAAATCTTTTTAAGAATATCCTGCAAATCACAGGAAATCCACTTTGTTTGAAAAGACTTTTAAATGCAGCTGAACTTCATGAACTAATCGGAATAGATTATTGATGATGGAACACTCTGTGTCCTTCGTTGATCAAGTTAATCTCCCCACTCTCCAAACCTTTCAATATAAATCACCGAATTATTATAGCAAAGGTGATGGAAACTCAGTCCGTCGTGTCTTCCAGCTTGGAATGAGCTGTTTCTCTACCGCTGTTCTCCTGTATTCTCCCCTTTGCCCTTCAAATTAGTTATCAGTGCCTTTTTAAAATACAAGTATCTTGTCCAGACGTAAGCATTACTATCAATCTCAACAAAACAAAAAGGAAGTTGGAGGGAAAGCTCAGCAGATCTGGCAGTATCTGTGAAGAGAAATCGAAATTAATATTTCAGTTCCGGTAACCATTCCTCAAGCTGTATTCCCAATGATTAAATGATGTGTATAAAAAATATAGTTCACTTTATCACATTTAAAATCATCCGATTCAGTTTAATTGTCATTCAGCATTGCGTCTCCCAAACATTGGCTGTTTCTTTGTGCATTATGATTAATTCTATCTGTCAGAAAGACTGATCATGATTGGGGAATGTCATTGTACTCCCAATGCAGTCTTCACAGCCACTGCCCCAATTTCATCCTATCTCCCAGCTAATGTCATATTCATTTCAATCTGAATCTGTAATTCATAGGTTTTAATTAATAAGTTCATTGTACTTATCACTTTTGATTTTGGACTGAGGCCAAAAAGCGAAAAAAACTGCTTAAGAGCAAATAAAACTGCTTTTAAGATGTTTGTCAATTTATATAAATAAATTACTGAGGCATATTCAGTATGGAAGTTCCAAAGTTGCCTTATCTGAACAGTGGGAGGAACATTCAGAAAAGTCCACACTTCCTAGTCCCATGTACAGCAGAAGGTTTTGTTTTGCGAGTAGTGCAGGCACGTGGTCATAAACAAGAAATCAGAGATGACAGGGTTCTTAGACAGGGTGAGGCATACTAGGTTACAGCACACAGGTGGCGTGCAAAGCAAGATCGACGTTAGCAAATTTATATTATTGAAGTTAGAGAGGTAGATTCATTAGTATAATAACCGAACAGAAGAAGGTGTTCCTGAACTTGATGGTGCAGGTTTTCCAGCCTAAGTAACTTCTGCCTGACGGAAAAGGTTGCAGGAGATAATTATCGGGGTGAGAGAGATCTTTGATGTTGCCAGACTTTCTGCGACAATGAGAAGTATAAATGGAGTCCATTGATGGGATGTTGGCTTCCGTGGTGGTCTGGGCTGTGCACACAAATTTCTGTATGATCTTATGGTTCTTGGCAGGGCGGTTACCATGTCAGACGATTATGCACTCGAAGAGAATGCTTTCAGTTGCCAGTATACAGAAGACTGGGAAACAGGCAGTTCCAAAATTGTTTGCGAGAGAAAGAGGAGGACAGTCAGTCAAAGAGAGAAAGGAAACAAAACAAGGAAACAGTCAAACGAACAGGGAGAAGGAGAGAGAGCAAACTCAGGGGCACAAACAGAAAACAGGGAAACGTAAAACACAGGGAAACGGGGTGGGAGAAACAGTGAAGAAAAAAGGACATGGGATGGGTGTCGCACGGAGCTGGGGTTGGGGATCGGGAGAAGCTGGAGGTGAGGACCGGAAGGAGCTCGCAGTGAGGATCAAAGGGAGCTGGAGAGAGGAAAGTGAGGATTTATTGTAACCCGTACCAAGAATAGATTAGATTAAATTCCCTACAGTGTGGAAACAGGCCCTTCAGCCCAACCAGTACACACCGACCCACGCAGACCCATTTCCCCCAGACTAATGCACCTAGCACTATGGGCAATTTAGCGTGGCCGATTCACCAAGCCTGCACATCTTTGGACGGTGGGAGGAAACCGGATCACCCAGCAGAAACCCACGCAGACACGGGGAGAATGTGCAAACTCCACACAGACAGTCGCCCAAAGCTGGATGCAAACTTGGATCCCTGGTACTGTGAGGCAGCAGTGCTAACCACTGCGCCACCGTGCCGCCCTCGGTGTGTGTGTGTTTGTTTTTGTGTGTGTGTGCGTCCCTCCCTCGCTGTGTGTGTGTGTGTTAGCGTGTTTCCCCTCCCTCGCTGCTTTTGGGCGTGACCCTCACTTGCTGTGTGTGTGCGTGTCCCTCCCTTGATGTACAGGCGGATGATAGTAAGCAAGGATGTACTGAACAATGGCTGTAAAACATGTCTGAGAAGCATTAGGTTACGTTGCACAGGGCATGCGCTAGGTGAGATCAACATGAACAAGACCAGTATTATCTGAGATTAGAGAAACCATTCATCAGTCTGACAACAGCTGGGAAGAAGCTGTTCCTGAACCTGCTGCTGGGTTTGTTCAAGCTTCTGTATCGTCTAGCCTGATGGAAGAGGTTGTAGGAGATCATTACTGGGGTGTGATGAGCCTTTGATAATGTTAGAACAAAGAACAAAGACAATTACAGAACAGGAACAGGCCCTTTGGCCTTCCAAGCCTGTGCCGATCCAGATCCTCTGTCTGAACCAGTTGCCTATTTTCTGGGGCTCTGTACCTCTTTTCTCTCTGCCTATTCATGTATCTGTCCAGAAAAAAAACCGTAAATGTCTCTATCGTACCCACCTCTCATGATTTTGCAGACTTCAATCAGCTCCTCTGTCAACTCTCGTCTTTCCAATGAAAATAATCATAATCGACTGACATCCTTTCACAATTAGCGTCCTTCATATCAGACAATATCCTGGTGATGTCATCTGCACCCTTTTCCAAAGCATCCACATCCTTTTGGTAATGGGGCGACCAGAACTGGATGCAATATTCCAAATGTGGTTGAAACAAAGTCAAGTACAAATGTCACATGATCTGCTAACTCTTGTTCTCAATACCCTGTCCAATAAAATCTTGACCACTCCACAGACCTGCGTTGTCACCTTCAATGAACAATGGACCTGAACATCCGGATGTCTCTCACATCAATTTTCATAAGGATGTTTACGCATACTGTATAGTTACTCTTGAATTTGATATTCCAATATGCAATACCTCCCGTTTGAACGGATTGAACTCTATCTGCAATTTCTCTGCCCAGCTGTCCAATCTATGTTGTGTTGTATTCTCTGACAGTCCTCTTTATTATCTACTTCTCCTTTAATCTTAGTGTCATCGGCAAACTGGATAATCAGACCACCAATACATTCCTCCAAATCATTTACCTGTATCATAAACAACAGTGGTCCCAACACAGATCCCTGTGAAACACCACTGGTCACAGTTCTCCACTTTAGAACCTTCCTTCCCCAACTACTCTCTGTCCTCCTGTTGCCCAACCACTTCTTTATCCACGTAGCTAGCACACCCTGGAAACCATGCGACTTCACTTTCTCCATCACCTCAACATGGGAAATCTTATCAAACGCCTTGTTGATGTAAATGTATATGACATCTATAAAGGGTCAGTTAGACTCGAATCGTCAGCTCTTTTCTCTCCTGACAGATGCTGCAAGACCTGCTGAGATTTTTCCAGCATATTCTCTTTTGACATCTATTGCCCTTCCCTCATTAGTCAACTTTGTCACTTTCTCAAAGAATTCTATCAAGTTGGTCAGAATTTATCTTGCCCGCACTAGACCATGTTGCCTATCACTGATAAGCCAATTTTCTTCTGAATGAGAATATATCCTACCCCTCACTATCTTCTCCAGCAGCTTCCCTACACCGGACGTCACGTTCTCCGGTCTATAATTAACTGGAATATCCCTGATACTCTTCTTAAACAAAGGGATTAGTAATTGTCCTGTTCTCCGGGACATCATCTGTGTTCAAGGATGCTACAAAGATACCAGTTAAAGCCCCAGCTATTTCCTCCCTCAATTCCCTCAGTAATCTGGGATAGATGTTAGCAGCCTTTCTGTGGCAACGAACCGTGTAAATAGAATCAGTGGTTGGGAGGTTGGAGTTCGGATGGTGTGGGCTGTGCACACAACATTCTGTAGTTTCTAACAGTCCTGAAAAGAGCAGTTGACATTCTAGGCTGTTATGCACCCGGACAGTACGCTCTCAATGATGCATTTGTCGAGATAGTGCATGCTGAATTTCCTGATCCACCGGAGGAAAGAGAGGCGTTGTTGAAACCTCTTGACTGCCACACCTACGTGAGAAGTCCAGGACAGGTTGTCAGTTATCGCCACTCCGAGGAACCTTCTGCACTCTTTCAACCATCGGTGTAAATGAGAGTTTGTTCCCCTCGTTTAGTTCTGAAGTCAATGATCAGTTCTTTACTATTGCAGAATTTGAGAGAGAGGTTATTATCATAACACCAAGCCACTGAAAGATCTGTCTCCGTTCTATGTTTTGACTCTTCGTTGATTGATATCTATACTGCTATGGTGGTGTCAGCTGCGAACTTATAGATGGCGTTTGTTTGAAATTTGGCAACACAGCGGTGGGTGTACAGGAAGTACTTTTGGGAGCTGAGGACACAGCTGTGGGTATACAGGGAGGATGGTGAAGGCCTGAGGACATAGCCATGGTTGTATAGGGAATACAGTAGGGGCTGAGGGCACAGCCGTGGGTGTACAGCGAGTACAGTAGGGGCTGAGGACACAGCCGTTGGTGTACGGGGAGTACAGTGAGGGATGAGGACACAACTGTGGATGCACAGTGAGTACAGCAGGAGTCTGAGGACACAGCTGTGGGTATACAGGGAGGATGGTAAATGGCTGAGGACACTGTCATGGGTGAACAGGGCGTGCAGTAGGGGGCTGAGGGCACAGCCGTGGGTGTGCAGTGAGGACAAGAGGGGCTGAGGATGCAGCTGTGTGTGTACGGGAGTACAGTAGGGGATGAGGACACATACTTCTGGAACTCCTGTGTTGAATATTATTATGGAGGAGGTGCAGTTACCTACCTTCACTGATAGTGGTGTGTGGGTCAGAAGGCTGACGATCAAGTGGCATAGGGAGGAGTTAAGACTATGGTCATGGGGTTTTGTGATCAGTCTGGTGGGGATATTGATGTTGAAGATGAAGCTGTACTCAATGAGCCGCAGTCTGGTGTAGGTGCCCTTGTTGTCCAGGTGTCCCAGGGTTGAGTGCAGGGTTCGGGATATGATATTCATTACATCAGTAACAAGTTATTGGGGATCAGAGCAGGTTGGGAGTCTGGAGGTGTTTTGGGCCATAACCAGCCTCTTGAATCACTTCATATTTATTCAGGTCGGAGCCACTGGGCGGTAATAATTAAGGAACGTTGCATGAGCTTTCTCACTTACTCTCTTCACCTTCTTGAAGCAGGTTGGGACATCGGCTTCAAGGGGAGAAGCTGACGATGTAGTTAATTACCTCTGCCAGTTGGTCCACACAGGATCTGAGTGCTCAGCCCGGCACACTGACCAGGCCTATCACTTTCCTTGATTTGACTCAGAGGAAATCTTATCATGCCTGCAGCGGTGACAAAGGGCACAGGTACATCCGAGGCTGTCGAGATTGCAACCTAACAGTCACACAGTCATTCATCATAGCCAACCCCTCCCCCACCTCCCTCCGTCGTCATCAACACATATTGATATCGGTCAGTGTGAGCACCACACAGTTAGTGTAGAGATAGAGGAACATCAATCGACTAGGATTGTGCATCATCAGGTCCTGTGTCACCAGAATGGAGTAAGTTCACAACAAAAGGGGGGAAGCGTGTGCTCTCACTGAGTGTAGGTGGAGCAGGGAGTGAAGATTTTACAGTATAATTCCAGTCAATCCACTATGTGAAATTGAATGGAGTCAACACCTAGAGTGTTGTCCTTTGCAGATGCTGGGCAGTCATTCAGGAGTCAGAAAACATCTTATACATGAAACACCTGGACGAAGGACGTGAGCGAAGTTTTGCTATGTTTGCAGATGATACAATCACGTTTGGATAGGCAAGCGATATTGAGGAAATGGGGAGGCTTCAGAAAGACTCGGACAGTTTAGGACTGAGAAAACATGCAGCTGATGGAACACAATATGGAAACGTGTGAGATTATGCACTTCAGTAGGCGGAATAGAGGCAGACACTATGTTCTAATATGATCCACTAAATCTGAAGCACAAAAGGATTTTGAAGCACTCGTCCTGTCTTACGGTTAATGTACAAGTTCAGTTGGCAATTAGGAAAGCAAATGTAATGTTAGCATTCATTTCAAGAGAGCTTGAATACAAGCGAGAAGATATACTGCTGACAATGTAATGGCCTATGTTGGAGGTGATCCATCCTCGGGATGACAGCTTGTCATATGAGCAGCAGTTGAGGGTCCTTTTATCAATACTCGATGAAATTTAGAATAATGGGAGGCGAGGCATCTGATAGAAACTGATCGATTACTGCAAAGATTGATACAGTCAGCGTTTAGAAGATATTTCCACTAGTCATAGAGACTATGAAAAAAGAGCACAGTTTCAGTGTGAAGGAATAGGCTGAAAGGCATAAATCTATTGACATATTTCATGCCCATATGATAATATGGTCTATTATTCAGTGCAGAATTGTAAGTCTCTGACCTGTTCTTGTAACCATGGTATTTGTATGTTGTTTTGACTTCACGTCAACGTGAACACTTGTGTTACGGACGGTGGAAGGATTCAGTGTCGGCCAGCAGTCCATTAATATTTTGAATATGAGCTCCTATCTGTGAGTCTCATCTGGCGGGAGCACATTGCCTCTACGATAATTGTCATTTTCTGTCTGGTATTTTTGAACAATCGATACTGTTACGCCAGTATTGTTGGATTTAACAAAACAAGCGCAATTTATCACAGCACTCGGCAACAATATGTAGTCGAATACTGAACACCCTTCGAATAACAGAAAAGTCTAAAATGTTCAATATTAGAAACACTGCTTTCCTGTTCATGTTCAAACCAGATAACCTGTCCCATCGAGATGCTCAACTTGGAAATTTTTTAAAGAAGGTGGTGCTGAGCTGCCTTCTCGAACTGCTGCAATCTACCTGCTGTGCGTTTACCCACGAGTGATTTAGGAGGGACTTCCAGGGTTTTGACAAAGCAACAGTAAAGGAAAGGCGATCTATTTCCAAATCAGGATGCTGACTGGTTTGGAGGGGCATTTGAAGGTGGTGGTGTTCCCAAATGTCTACTGCGCTTGTCATTCCAGATGGAAGTGTTTGTGAGATTGGAAGGAGCTGTCCGATGATCTTTGGGGAATTTCTCCATTGTGACTTGTAGATAGTACACACTGCTGCTCCTGAGTGACCATGGTGAAGGGACTGAATGCTTGTGGATGTGGTGAAAATCAAATCGGCTGTTTTGCCCTGGATGGTGTCAAGCTTCCTTAGTGTTGTTGGGCCTGTACCCATTCAGACAAGTGAGGATATTCCATCTCATTCCTGACTTGTGCCTTGTAGATGATGGACAGGCTTTGGGTAGTCAGGAGGTGAGTCACTCGTGCAGTATTCCTAGCCTCAGATCTGGTCTTATATTCATGTGACGAGTCCAGTTGAGTTTCTGGTCAATGATACCGCCCCCCCGAATATTGATAGTGGGGGTGTTTAGTGTTGATAATGCTGCTGAATACGAAGTGGTTATATTGTTTCTTATTGGTGATAGTTATTGTCTGAATTTATGTGGCGCAAATGTTACTTGCCACTTGCCAGCCCAAGCTGGATATTGTCCAGATTTTGTTGCATTGGTCATGACCTGCTTCCGTATCTGAACATTTGCGAATGGTGCTGAACATTGCGCAGTCATCATTGAATATCCTCACTTCTGACCTTATGATGGAGGAAGGTCATTGTTGAAGCAGCTGGAGACGTTTGGACCCAGGACATTATCCTCGAACAACAATGACCATCTTCATATCTGCCAGGTATGAATCAAATAATGGAGTGTTGGCCCGCGATACCATCTTTGCTTGGGCTCCTTGATATCACATTTGGCAGAATGCTGCCTTGGTGTCAAGGGCTGGAATTAAATTCATTTTTCTATGTTTGCACCAAGACTGTGACGATGTCAGGAGATGTGACCCTGGAAAACCCCAAAGTGGACATGCCTGAGCAGGTTATTTTTGAGTAGGTGCTGCTTGATAGCACTGTTGATGGCACCTTCCATCATTTTACTGATGATGGAGAGTAGATTGATTAGGCGGTATTTGGACGGGTCGAATTTGCCCTGCGTTTTATGTACAGAACACACTTGAGCAGTTTCTCCCCATTGTCGGCTTGTGAACATATTGGAACAGCATGGCTAGGGGAGCGGGACGTTCTGGATCACAAGTCTTTAGGACGATTGCCAGCATGTTATCAGGGCCCATAGCCTTTGCAGTATCCAGTGCCTTCAACCGTTTCTTGATATCAATTAATTTAATTTGCTGAAGACCGCTTTCTGTAATAATGGGGACCACCGGAGGAGGCTGAAATTGATCATTCACTCAAAACTTCCGACTGAAGATTTCTGCGATAGCCTCAGCCTTATCTTTCGCATTGATGTGCTGGACTCTTCCATAATTGAGTTTGGGGATATTTGTGTAGTCCCCTGCGCCAGTGAGTTGTTTAATTGTCCACCACCATTCATGATCGTATTAGCAGGACTGCAGAGCTTAAATCTGATGCATTGATTCTGGGATCGCTAAGCTCTGTCTGTCCCTTGTTGTTTATGCTATCTGGCATGCACGCATTTCTGTTTGGAAGCTTCAGTAGATTAACATTTTGTCTTTATATATTCCTGGTTCTGCTCCTGGCATGCCCTCCTGCATTCTCCATCGAACCAGGGTTAATCCTCTGTATTGATGGTAATGGTTGAATGAGGGACATGCTGGGCCATGACATTACAGATTGTGCTGGAGTATAGTTCTGCTGCTATTGATGGTCGGCAGTGTATTATGGACGCTCAGTATTGAGTTGCTAGATCTGTTCAAAGTCTGTGCCATTTAGCATGGTGATAGTGCCACACAAGACAATAGAGTTTATAGAGACAATAGACTCTGACTCCAAAAGGACAGTGTGGTGGTTACTTTTACTGAGACTGTCATGGACATAAAAATTTGCAGTTGGTAGATTGGTAAGGATGAGTTCAGGTATGTTTTTTTACTCTCTCTTTCATTCGCTCACCACCTACTGCAGACCCAATCTAGTAGCTATTTCCTTAGGAGCCGACTAGCATGATCAGTAGTACTGCTGCCAAAACCACTCTTGATGGTCGACTTTGAAATACCCCAGCCAGAATACACTTCGTGCCCTTGCCACAGTCAATGCTTTCTCCAAGTGTTGGTCAACATGGAGGAGGACTGATTAAGCTGAGAAACAACGTTACGTGGTAATCAGTAAGAGACACATTTGCTCATGTTAATTTCTGTTGTTTCTGTAAGGTGTGATTCCGTGAGTATGGCTCCGTTATGCTGTTGCTTGACTAGTATGTAAGGCTGTGGATCTAATGTTGGCACTAAACCTCAGATGTTAGTAAGGAAGACTTTGCAGGTTCTACAGTGATGTTTCTAATGTTGACTTTTCTGGTGCCAATTTCGATGCCAGGAGGACCATCCGGTTTCATTTGTTTGAAATTTTTTAGCGATTGGTACAACTGAATGACTTATTAGACCGTTTCAGGGGGCGATTGGGAGTCATTGCTTTGGGTTTGGATTTTCATGTCAGCCAGACCAGATGAGGATGGAAGATTCCTTCATTGCAGGATATTAGTGAACCAGATGGATTTTTCTGACAATCGGCAATGATTTCATTCTCATCAGTAGATTCTTAATTCCAGGGATATTTTTACATTATTGAATTGAATTTCCACTGTCTGCAGTGGCGGCATTCAACCTGGATTTTACCCTGGTTTTCATTCATTGCTTATGTTATTCTGGAATGGCATCCTTCATTAAATCCTGTTCGAAATACACACTCATGAACGCCTTCTCGACTGCTCGAATTTCATTCAGTCTGTTTTGTTTAAACAGATATTTCAAGGCAGCTGTACATCAGAGAAGAGCAGGTAAATGTAATGGGTGATATGCACTGTAGCTGTCACCGGACCAGCATGCCTGTTGAGGAAGTATTTATTGTGGCCAGAGAAGTATTTATTATGGCATAGATGGAGACCATTCAGCCCATCGTACAGTCGCAAGCTCTCCAACTGCACAATTGGAGATAGAGAGAGTATGTGAAGTGAGATTGTGTGAGAGAGAAATAAACAAAGAGAAAACAAATAAAGTGAGATAAACTGAGAAAATATAGAAATGGGAGCGACTGAGTGAGCGGGCGGGGAAGAGATATTAGATGAGGGTGAAGTTGATAGATCAGAAGACTGCATTACGGTAGATAAATATGGACAGACAGAAGTTATAAGTTTTATTTAGAACTTCCTATGGTTGGCAAGCCCTTTGTCTGGGCGCCATACACTGTGAGCACTGTGTTGATACTAGCTGTCATCCCAGATTATTTATTTCCAACAATATCACAGAGATGGGTTACTGACAGCTAAACAGAACCCATTAGACCAATAGATTGTTTCCATGGTTAAAGCAGAGTTTTTAATTCGATTGTGCCAAGAGCAGCAGGAAATGATAACCACCAACCTGTCTCCACGAACCGCCACCCCCCACCCCCGCACCGGTACTGGATGAGAGACTAGGCTAGAGAATCTCAGTGAGGGGGCTCACTGACAGAGGTGAAATCACGATCTGAGCTGTGGGTCGAATAATGATTGATAAAGTTTGCATACCACTTTCCTAGTTATGTAATTCACATTTCAATTTATACAGTTCA
Source organism: Hemiscyllium ocellatum (assembly GCF_020745735.1). Classification (NCBI taxonomy): domain Eukaryota; kingdom Metazoa; phylum Chordata; class Chondrichthyes; order Orectolobiformes; family Hemiscylliidae; genus Hemiscyllium; species Hemiscyllium ocellatum. The sequence continues at coordinate 10,742,419 of NC_083405.1, read as the reverse complement.
ATATCAGGAGTGTATTTTGACAATCTTATCTCTTTGTACTTTGCCTGTATTGGTGTGTGCTGAAAATCATTTTGTTCCTGTATTTTATATTGCATAAACGCACTTCATTGATATTGTCTCTGCTAAGTCCTCATTGTACATGTATTCTTGAATCTGATCTTCATATTAGTTATAAAAAGTAACATTCCAATTCTGGTACATGGGGAACATCACTGTCCCTTCACACATTCTAATCAGCCATATCCCCCAGTCCTCTGCGTCTTCTGTCTTTTCCCCAATATTACAATCACAATGTAATTTAAGTATATTAAATGACAGTTCCTTCACATCGATAACATCAACAGCATGACCCAGACCTGCCCTCTCTGATCCTGGAATAACAATCTGAATTGTATTTGTCATATGCAATTCTCTGTTAACGTATCCATGCCGTTTGCTTGTTGTAACCCACGGTTCTTTTGCATATTTTGCTATCAGATCATGGATGATAGATGTATTCTCAAAGTTTTACTGATTTTTCAGTGACTGATCAGTAGTTACGGGATTTATTTCTGTATTTATGAACAGAGAAGCATGTTTATGTTCCGTTAAACTTTTGGCATTGCTTTCATATCCAAGGCTGACTGAATGATTACACACAATCAATCTGCCATCTTCAACATTCCTTCCTTCAGTCAAAGTCGCATATCACATCCAGAATGCATAAATGTTCAAAGTTATTTCCAATTTTAATAAAGTATCATTGAATTCAAAGGGGTTAACTGGGGCTATTTGTTCAGCGATTGTAATTATGTCAGTCTCCATGGACCGTATGCATCCCTAGTGATTTTCTCTGTTCTATCAATAAGGGAATGTTTTCAGTGTTTCACCCCATAGTGTGAGTGGAAGCGTGTCCAACAGCAGTAAGAGGGACTAGCAGCTTCAGAGAGAAGGGCAGGAGCGATTGAAGTTTGGGAACATTAGACTGGAATGTTCCAACAATGGAACAGAATCTGGGAACATTAGACTGGAATGTTCCAACAATGGACATGAGCGTATCCTATGGTTTTTTCTCGCTTTCCCAGTCTGGGATATCATTAGCATCGCGGATTGAAGATGTACAGATGGTTATTCAAGCGGGTTACTATCCTATCCTTGCTCTAGTTGGTGTTCCTAGTAAGTCACTCTGTCTGTTTAGTGAAATGGTCTGAGCTGAATTGATGCTCATGATATGCAGATTTTGAAAAGTTGCAAGCCAACGTTTTCAGCTCCAATCAAAGATTCCATTCCTTAGAAATTATAACTAGTAAACTATTAGTTACAAATTACTCACCCATACGCGAGGATAAAACACACTGTTCTCAACCTCTGATTCATTTTCTACTGCAAAGTGAACATCTCAAACTCCTCCCCACATACCAATCCTGTCTAGTACCACCATTAAGACATCCCAGTCTCCTCCTCAGCCTCAGTTCAATTCCTGAATAAGCCATCTTTTGTGCCTTTGTTAATTCCGGATACATCTGTTTCAAGTCTCTTCTAACCCCGTGTCCATTGGAAAATACTTGCACTTGAGATGTTTAACTTGTTCTCTGCACAAAATCTGAAAGATGGGCAGACAATATATGGTAGGTCACGTCATTGGCTCGTATTCTAGAACCACAGAATAATAATTTGTTGATATCGGCTTGCCTTATGCCCATTAGAGAAGGCAGTGGGTCATCCTTCTCTGGCCAAGTCTCTGTTTAACTGTAAACCCATGACAATTTGTTTTACTATTTATTAACCCATGGAACAGCTTAAACAGCCACTGAGTTCAAGATCTGCATAACACGCTGGCCTGACCATGGCTGCACACATCCCGTGAGGGCAGAACAAAAGGAAAGGTAGCTCCCTTCCTCTGCCTGCATCCCATATTCCAACGGCTCATTTCCATTCAGGTAGATAGCCATTCATTGTTTTAGATGTACTCTTTGTGATTGAGTCTCTCCCAAGAGTGATGTCCATCTCCATGGGCACCTCTGGTGCTAGTTTTAATGATGCTGACCTACAGATGGAAGGATGTTTTTAAATTCTACATGAGTGGCAGTGCATTGTAAATGAATGGTTTCCTGTGTCACACAAAAGAAATGCAGCCAGCTAAGTGAGGGAAAGGAAATATTGTGATCAAACCTGAGAGTGTTGTTGAGGCAGTATTTGAGGTATTGTGGATAGATTTTCTTTCCTTTATATAGAGTGATCTCCTTACCACACAAAGAGTGAAGCGGAGTTCCGCTAGATTAATCCCTGGGATGGTGGCACCATGAGGAATGAGTGAATGTTGATCAGTAGCGCTGTGAGAGAATAAGAGATGATTGCATTGAATTCTGAGAGGGATGGACAATCACTCCTTATATTCTAAACAGACAATATGATAAATTCCATGACTGCTATTTCACTCAGGATGCATGATTCAGGATAGTTTAAGTGCCTGGGCGGACGTTACGCACACCCACCTCAACCCCTACTCCCCATTGAGAGAGAGGGAGAGGTCCAAGTTTTGAATATACTGTCCCCACATTAATACAGTGCAGTTGATGTGTGATCCTGCACTGAATGCCATATTATAAACCACCCCGACAGCAGCCACAACACATTAATTCTAAAACAGTTAACTATTCCCAACAGCTTCTGACCTTCATGAAGAACATAAATCTATCTTTTCAGAGATGCAAGGTGCTTCCTTCAGGTGTAGACCAGAAGACTATAAGACATTGGGGCATAAATTAGGACAGTTAGCCCATCGGGTCTGCTCCGTCATTCAATCATCGCTGATAGGTTTCTCAAACCCATTCTCCGACCTTCTCCCCTTAACCCTTCATCCCCTGGAAAATCAAAAACTATGTATTTCCATCTCAAATATACTCAATGACCTGCCCCCACAGCCTTCTGCGGCAATAAATTCCAAAGATTCACCCTTCTGTGGTTAAATAACTTTCTCCTTATCACTGTTCTAAACATTGATCACTTTCATCTAAGGCTGTGCCCTCGGATCCTAGTCCAATGGAAACATCTTATCAACATCCACTCTCTCCAGGTAATTCAATATTCTGTCTACTTCAAGCACATTCCCCCTCATCCTTCAAATCAAGTATAGACCCAGAGTACTCAAACATTCCGCGTGCAATAAGTGTTTCATTCCTATAAACGTTCTCGTGAAAATCTTCTGAACACACACCAGGACTAGTACATCCTTCCTGAGGTATGGAGCTCCAAAATGAGCACAATACTCCAAATGTTGTCTGAACAGTGTCGTATACAGTCAGTTCTTATATTCAATTCTTGCCTTAGTAAATGCTCCCAATCATAATTACAATTGCTCTCCTAACTACTAGCCTCAACCTGCAAGCTGACCTGGAGAGAACACTGCACGAGAACTCCCAAGTCCCTTGGCCCTTCAGATTTCTGAATTTTCTCGCCATTTAGAAAATAGACGATGCCGCAATTCTTCATGCCAAAGTGCATGACTTCACACTTTCCAACGTTGGAATTCATCTGACGTTCTCTTTATCTGTCCAAATCCTTGTTCATCCTTTCTGCTTCCTCAATACGACCTGACCATCTCCCTATCTTTGTATCGTCTGCAAACCTAACTAGAGTGCCTGCAATTCCCTCATCTAGATTGTTAATGTAACAAGTAAAAAGTTATTATTCCAACACTGAGCATTCTGGATCACCACTTGTCACTAGCTGCCATCCTGAGAAGTGCTATTTTGTCCCCACTCTCTGCTTTCTGCCAGACAGATAAGCTTCTATCTATTCCACTACCTTCCCTCTAACACCACTGACCCTTATCATACTCAGTAATCTCCTGTGTGACACCTTGTCAAAGGCCTTCTTGAATTGTGGGCAGCACGGTGGCACAGTGGTTAGCACTGTTGCCTCACAGTGCCTGAGACCCGGGTTCAATTCCCGACTCAGGCGACTGACTGTGTGGCGTTTGCATGTTCTCCCCGTGTCTGCGTGGGTTTCCTCCGGGTGCTCCGGTTTCCTCCCACAGTCCAAAGATGTGTGGGTCAGGTGAATTGGCCAAGCTAAATTACCCGTAGTGTTAGGTAAGGGGTAAATGTAGGGGTATGGGTGGATGGCGCTTCGGCGGGTCGGTATGGACTTGTTGGGCCGAAGGGCCTGTTTCCACACTGTAAGTAATCTAATCTAATCTAATCTAATAACATCTGTTGGCTGTGCTTGGTCGAGCCTGCTCATTTCCTCCTCAGAGAATTCCAACAGATTTGTCAGGCATTATCTTCACTTGATGAAATCATGCCGACTTTGCCTTATTTTACCAAACACTTCCAAGTTTTCAGAAATCTCATCCTTCACAATGGATTCCAGGACCTTACCCACGACAGAGGTTAAAGTATTCGTTTATGGGGTTTTTTTGGCTTTTTCCTTGTTAAAAACTGGTGTCACGTTCGTGGGTTTCCAGTCCTCTGGGATCGTTCCTTACTCTAGTGATTCCTGAAAGATCTCCATGATTGCCTCCATTCCATCTTCAGTTATCTCCCTTATAATACTGGGATGTAGTCCATCTAGTCAAGGTTATTTAACACCTTCGGGCCATTACATCATTTTCTAGCATGTTCTCCATGGTGGGGGCCATCATATTCAGCTCTGGCCCCTCAGTCTCTTGAACGTTTAAGGTATTACTCATGCCTTTAGCCATGAAAGCTTATGCAATGTAATTATTCAGTTCCTTGACCATTTTCTCGTTCCCCACTGCTATCTCTCCAATGTCATTTTAAAGCAGTTCAGTGTTCACTTTTGCCGCTGTTTTATTCTTTATATATTGAAAGAAACTGTTACAGTCATCCTTTATATTACTGGCTAGCTTACCCCCATATTTAATAATCCCCCTCCTTATTTTATTTTGTTTGCCCTCTGTTTAGTCTTAGTAAACTTTCCAATCCTCAGGTTTCCCACTGCACTTTGCCACATTATATCATTTCTCTTTTGCTTTTATGCTATACCTGACTTCCCTGGTCAGCTATGATTGTCCCATCCTCCCTGTACAAGCCTCTTTTCCCTCAGGATAAATCCTAATTCTACACCATCTGACCTTATTTCATTTCTTATTATTGATTATTGATTCAATTCCATTCTTAATACTGAGACAACTCTATATCTCTGCCTATCTGCCTATCTTTTCGAGAGGATAAATATCCTTGAATATTCAGCTCCCAATCCTGATCCTCGTGCAACGATGTCGCTGTAATGGCCATTATGTCATACCTGCCAATTTATGGATGAGTCACAATCTCATTTACCTTATTCCTTAAACTGCATGCTTTCTGATATAATAGTTCAGTCCTGTATTACCTGTCGCTCTTCGCATTGTCATTTGTTTGTCCAGCCATTGGTACCTCCACAGGCCCTGACCATTAGATCATTCCCGCTCCAAGTTCTGCAACCCAGGTGATATATCCCAAACTAGAGCACCATGTAGGCAACACAACCATCAGCACTCTTAATCCCGATCACGGAGAACACTATCTATGCTTTTAACTATACTGTCCCCAATTATCCATCATTGGGCAGCATGGTGACACAGCAATGCTGCCTCACAGTTCTCGAGACTTGGGTTCATTTCCAATCTCCGGACCTGTCTGTGTGGACTTTGTACATTCTTCCCGTGTCTGCATTGGGAGCATTAACTCTTTTCTCTCTCCAAAGTACGTTTCTGTGTTTGCTTCAGATTTCTACCATCTACAGTATTTTTGCTTTTGTTCGATGGAGAAATGCAGTAAATGTGACAGGTTTTTGTAAAAATAGCCGTGGTTCGTGGGTTTCAGTATGCATGGGAACTGGGAACATTGGATTGGTATCAGTTCACAATAAAAGGAATTTTAGGAATGTTTATGAGATGGCTTTTTGGAGCGACTTCTGGTGGAGCCCACTCGGGAACAGATGATACTGGATTTAATGACGCAGGATTCGTAATGGAGATTAGGGTGAAGGTAAACTTCGAAAGCAATGATCAGAACATGCTTGAATTTATTCTGCAATTTGAGAGAGAGAGAAGATAGAATCAGAGGTAACAGTATTTCAGTTGAATAAAGGCAACTACAGAGGTATAAGGGAGAAGCTGGGTAGAATTGACTGGGAGAGGGGTCAAGCATGAAAGACAGGGGAACAGCAATGGCAGCAGATTCCAAGATTAATTCAGGAGCCACAGCAGAGATTTTTGCCGAGGAATAGTGGCATGGTACAGGGAGGATGAGATAGCCAGTGCTGACGATGGAAGTCAGGGATAGCATAAAGCAAAAGAGCAAGCGTATAATGTGGTGAGGGGCAGTGGGAAACTAGAGAATTGTGAAACTTACAAAAACTAACAGCGGGGAAAAAAAAGGCAGAGAAAATTAGATATGGAGGTAAGCTAACCATTAATAGATGGAGACTCTAAGAGGTTCTTTAGATATATAAAGTGCAAAAGAGAGGCAAAAGTGAATATGGACCATTGGAAAATGATGGTGGAGAGTCAGGAGTGGAAAACACACAAATGAATGAGGAACAATGGATCAATGTTCATGTTGGAAGACACGACTAATGTACCAAAAATTGAAGAGAATGAGAGGGCAGAGCTGTGTATGTGGTCATCACCAAGGAGAACATGCTAGAAAACTGAATGGCCTGAATCTGGATAAATCACCTGAACCACATGGACTACAACACAGCATTGTAAGGGAGATAGCTGAAGAGGTAGTGAAAGTGAAAGTGGTAATCTTTCAGGAATGACTAAACTCAGGAAAGGCTGGAAAATTGCTAACGTGACACTCCATTTAATAAGGGAGCTAGGAAGAAGATGGAAAATTACAGACTGATTAGCCTAAACTCGGTTGTGGGTAATATCCTAGAATCCATCGGGAAGGATTGGATTTCTGAACACTTGGACGTATTTAGTAAAATAGTGCAAAGTCATCATTGTTTCATCAATGGGAGGTCATGCCCAGCTGGAATACTTTGAGGGAGTAACGAGCAGATTTGACCAAGGAGAACCAGTATATGTTATCCACCTGCTTCTCTAAAATCTTTTGATTATGTGCCAGGCAGGAGGCTATTGAGAATGATTAGGGTCCCAGGTGATATAGGTCAGGTGCTAGCTTGGATAGATGGATGGATGTCTGACAGAACGCAGAGAGTGGAGATAAAAGTGTCCTTCTCAGGATGGCATTCAGTGACAAGTAGTATTCCTCAAGATTCAGCGTTGGGGCTTTGTGCATTCATGGTCTACATAAGGAACTGAGGGCATTCTGGCTAAGTTTTCAAACAGTGCAAAGAGGGAATAGAGGGATAGGTAGCATCGAAGAGGTGGTTCGGCTGCAGGAGAGTGCAGTAGCACCCTCTAGCATCCCACTTATGCTCGCCTTCCAGATCACCCTCGGGATACAGCGCATCATCCTCCGCCATTTCTGCCACCAAAAGTCAGACCACACCACCAGAGATATACTTCCCTCCCCACCCCATCATCATTCTGCAGAGACGATTCCCTTCACGACTCCCTCGTTAGGTTCACGCATCTCCTCTCCCACACCCCAACAAACCACCTTCCACTTCCGGCACCTTCCCTTGCCATTGCAAGAGGTATGAAACCTGTGCCAACAACTTCCTCACCTCCATCCAAGGCCCCAAAGGATCCTTCTCCATCAGGCAAAGGATAGCCTGTGCATTCAAACACCTCGTCTACTATGTCGATTTCTCCTGGTCTCCTCTTGGGAGACAGGACTTCAACTTGCAGAACGTTTCAGGGAACACGCTCTGTCGCACAACGAACAATCCCACTTCCCTGTGGCTGAATGCTTCACCTCCCCCACCACTCCTCCAAGGACATGCAAATTCTTGGCCTCCTCCACTGCCACATTCTGGCCACCAGACGTCTGGAGGAAGAGCGCATCGTCTTCCATCTTGGGACCCTTCAACCATATGATATCCAGCGCAATGTCACCAGTTTAATTGTCTCCCCTCCCTCCACCTTATCACAGATCTTACCCTCCAACTGAGCACCGCCTGTTGAACTGTCCTACGTTTCTGTCTTCCCTCACATCTATGCACACCACCTTCCACTCTCACCGCTCACCTTCATTTAGCCATCACCTTCCAAGCTGCGTTCAACCCAGCCCCTCCCATTCATCTCTCAACCCCCTTCCGCCCACCCACTTCATTCCTGATAAAGGTTTTGTGATTGAAACGTCGAATATCCGATTCCTCAGAGTCCGCCTGATTGGCTGTGCTTTTCTCGCACCATACTTTTTGACTCTGATCTCCTGCTGAATGATTTGCACAGGTTAGGGGAGTGAGCAAAGAAGGGGCAGAAAAATAAAGGCATGGGCCATTTTCTAAATAGCGAGCAGGTCCAGAAGAGTATGGGAGGGTTTGTGGTTTTAGTCCAAGGATCATGAGAGGTAGACCTCCAGTGTGTCAGCTGTTGGGAAGGCAAATAAAATGATTCCATTTATTTCAAGAGGGCTTGAATATAAATGCAGGGATGAACATCTGAGTCTCTGTAAGATTTTGGTCGGGCTACATTTGGATTATTGCGTACAGTTTTGGGTCCCATATCTCAGGAAGGATGTACTAGCCCTGGAGCATTTTCAGATGAGATTCACGAAAGTGGTCCCAGGAAAGAAAATCTTAACATATGGAGAATATCTGTGGGCTCTGGGTCTATATTTGATAGAGTTCAGAAGGATGTTAGGAGGTCTAATTGTAGCTTACAGAATATTGAATGACTTGGTCAGGGTGGTTTTGGGAATATATTTCCAATGGAGGGGAGACTAGGACCCATGGGGACAGGGTAAAGAGAAGATCATTTCAAACACAGATAATGACGAACCTCTTCAGCTACAGAGTGGTGAATCTAGGGACTTCACTGCTACAGAGGCTGTCGATGCCAGATAATTGAGTATAGTTAAGAGTAAGACAGGTAGGTTCTTGATTGTAAAGGGGATGAAGGGTTACGGATAGAAAGCGGAAGAATGGGGTTGAGAGGCTTAACAGCCATCATTGAATGTCGGAGCAGACCCAATGGGCTGAAAGGCCAAATTTCTGCTCCAATGTCTTCTGGTCATATGGTTAATATTGGCTCTCCTCATTCCTCATTGGAGAAGTATCCTGGAATTTTATCTTCTTATAACTTATAAAGAGTAACATCCTAATACTGATGACTGAGAAATATCATGTTCCCTCCCTGGAGTCTCTGAAACCATGTCCCCAATATCATAATCACACTGCTAATGAAATTCAGTGGATGGTATTTAATCGCAGTTGATTGACATCGACAACATTAACTGCATGACACTCACCTGCCCTCTCTGATCCTCGACTAACCATCTGAATTCATATTCTCTGTTAACATAGCCATGTCATTTGTCTGTTATAACTCATGCAGTCGTAGGCACATTTCCCTGTCAGATTATGGACTAGAAAAGTTATCTCCATATTTTACTGACATTCTAACCACTGATCAGTAGTTACAGACTGCATGTTCCCATTTATAAATGGCGAAACTTGTTTATCTTCTGACAATCCTTTGACGTTATTCCATATTCAAGTCAGATTGAATGATTGCACGCAATCAATCTACCATCTCCAATATTTCTTTGCTCAGCCAACCCCACATATCCCAAGCCAAATGAGTAAATTTTAAACGTTCGTTTGGATTTTAATGAAATAAATATTGAACTCATAGGGCTTAAATGGAGCTATTTGTTCAGAGACTGTGATTAATGTCCATCTCCGTGGATCCTAAGTATCCATCATTGAAAGATAAATGGGCTGTATTCAGTGTGTTATCCCGTAATTTGAGTAGGAACATCAATGACAGCACTAACAGGGATCAGCAGCTCGAGAGAGAGAGGGGGTGGAAAGATCCGAATCTGAGAACATTAGACAGGAACGTTACAATAATTGTTCATAATCTGAGGATCATGGATTGGAATGTTCCAATAATGGATCAGAATCTGAGAATATTCGACTGGAATGTTCCAACAATGGACAGGAGTTTATCCTTGGGTCTTTACTGGCTTTCTCAGCCTTGGATCTCATTAGCATATGGTTTTCTAGGATATCCTTTGGAGTATTCAAGGTGGTTACTATCCCATCCTCACGGTAGTTGGTGTTCCTGGTAGGTCATTATATTTGTCTACAAAACTAGGTAGAACTGATTTTCTGCTCATGAAATGTACATTTTGGAACGTGCAAGTTAATATCTTCAGTTCCAAACAAAAATTCATTTCCTTATATATTAAATCTATCAAACTACGATTTATGAATTACTCACTGATATGCGAGAAGGAACCAAAATTTTCTCAAACTCCATAATCCATTTTTTCCTTCACAGATTTCCATCTCCATGTCCTCCCCACTCACCAGTCCTGTCCAATAACACCATCTGATATCCCAGTCTCGTCCTCAGTTTCAGTGCAATATCTGAATAAACCATTTGTGCCTTTGTTCAATCCGGATGCAACAGTTTCACGTTCCTTGTAATCACATGTCCGTCACTAAATAATTGCTATTGAGAATGTTTAAAAAGTTTCCTGCACATAAGATATACAGTTTATGGTGGTCAAGCCATGGACTCATAATCTAGAGCCACAGAATAATGATCTATTGATATTTCATGAAGGAAATTAAAAGCAACCATTATCATTTGTTTTAAAAACAACCTGCTTGCCTCAAGTCATTTAGGTAAGTCAATGTGTCATGCTTCCCGCGTCAAGTTTCCGTGTTACTTCTGTGATGAACACGTGGGTGTACTGTACCTTTGAGAGAATTAAAAACCAACAATACCTACTTGACAGCACCAAGAGTTCTGAAAAAGATATAATGGAACATTTTGTCAAACTCCAGATTAGCTCATTGTCTTGAAACAAATTCAGCAAAACATTTTAAATTATACCCCAAAGTACCCACAGAGTACCCAAACTCCTATAGAGTTTGAATTTATTGTATTGGCAATCTTAACAGCTAATGACACAATCCAATAGTTTGGTGGTACAAGACCATGGAAAATCGAACAGTTAAGAGGAGAACTGCCAAGCTACCAGCATGCAAAGATCGCCTGAAAAATAGCTATCCTATGGATACCTTTATTGATTAGTAACTGGTGAAGCAGAGTCCCCAAGAAGAAAGAAGACAGGAATATGGAGAAGAACCAAAAGCTTCCTGGTTTTGAGATAAGAAGTTTTGTTTCGTAAATCTTATTAGGAGTCTTAATGGACTAGTATTGTGGAGGGAGAAGGTTAAAGACAGGTTAGAGGAAGAAGTTATAAATAGTCGTTCTTTTATTCTTAGCTGTTATACTTTAAGGAATAAAGTTGCTAATTTTTACTTTAAATAGATTTGGACTCTAGAATTATCACAGATTACTGAGATTACTGAATGGGATAAATCTTCCGTGTGTTGCTGGTTTTAATTAAGCATGGAGATTTATCCTGTGTTGTAAAACGACAAAACCCATAGCTATGTGTTTTACTCTTTACGGTACTGTGGAACAGCTGAACCAACCACTCAGTTCAAGATCTGCATAACATGCTGACCATGGATTCATACATCCTGTGAGAAAAGAACAAAGGTAAAGATAGCTCCCTTTCTCTGCCTGTTTTCAGTATTGCTACTTCTCATTTCCATTCGAGTACGTGATCATCCCCAATTTTAGGTGTATTCAATTTCATTGAAATTCTCCCCGAGAGTGATGCACATCTCCATAGGTATCTCTGGGGCTGGCTTTAGTGATGCTGACGTACAGATGTCAGGGACTTATAAATTCCATGTGAGTCATAGTGCATAGAGAAGGAATGGCTTTTTGTGGCACAAGAAATAAATGTTGATGTCTAAGTGAGAGATAAGGTGTGTTTTTGACAATACCAGAGAATGTTGTGCAACTCAGACGTTATAAAGCTCTGGTTAGGCCCCATTTTGAGTACTGTGTCCAATTTTGGTCCCCACACCTCAGGAAGGACATACTGGCACTGGAACGTGTCCAGTGGAGATTCACACGGATAATCCCTGGAATACGAGGAACGGCTGAGGATCCTGAGATTGTATTAATTGGAGTTTAGAAGATTAAGGGGAGACTTAATAGAAACTTACAAGATAATACATGGTTTGGAAAGGGTGAACGCTAGGAATTTTTTTTCCGTTAGGCGAGGAGACTAGGGCCTGTGGACACAGCCTTAAAATTAGAGAGGGTCAATTCAGAACAGAAATGCGGAGACATTTCTTCAGCCAGAGAGTGGTAGGCCTGTGGAATTCATTGCTGCAGACTGCAGTGGAGGCCGGGACGCTAACTGTCTTCAAGGCAGAGATTGATAGATTCTTGATGTCTCGAGGAATTAAGGGCTACGGGGAGAATGCGGGTAAGTGGAGTTGAAATGCCCATCAGCCATGATTGAATGATGGAGTGGACTCGATGGGCACTCCTATGTCTTATGGTCTTATGCTGTTGAGGCAGTATTTGGGGTACTGTGGATAGACTTTATCTCAAGTTTCACGCGACTAATTCCTGGGATGATGGCACCATGAGCAGTAAGTGAGAGAATAAGAGGTGATTGCATTGAACCTTATGGGAATGGACAATCACTCATGATGTTTTAAACAGACACTTCTACGGTGATAAGTTCCATGGCTATTGTTTACTCAGATTATATGATTCTAGATAGTTTAAGAGCCTATGAGAACTGAGACAGAGAGAGAAAGAGTGGAGAGAGAGAGAGAGAGAGAGAGAGAGAGAATTAGAGAGAGAGAGGGAGAGAAAGAGAGAGAGAGAGAGAGAGAGGGAGAGGTTCAGGCTTTTGAATAAACTGTCCCAACATCAACACAGTTCAATTGGGCGTGAACCTGCATGGAATGTTATGTTATCCATAATCCCGACAGCAGCACCAATACCTTCATTATAAAAGTGTTCGCTCTTTCCATCAGTGTAGAGAAAAGGAAAGTCTTTTCATGCCACAGGAAAGAAATGGATATATCTAAGAGAAAAAGGAGTTATTGTGATCATCGCTGAGTGTGTTGTTGAGGCAGTATTTGGGATATTGTGCACAGACTTTCTCTCCTTTATAAGGAATGATCGCCTTGCCACAGAGAGATTGCAATGGAATTTCACCAGACTCATCCCTGGGATTATGGTACCATGAGGAGACAGTGAAAATTAATCTCTGGCGTTGTGAGAGAATGAGAGGCGATTGCATTGAAACTTGAGGGTGAGGGACAGTCACTCACGATGTTCTAAACAGACACGGATACGGTGAATGATTCCATGGCTTCTGTTTTACTCAGGTTTTCTGATTGTCGATAGTTTAAGAGCCTCTGAGAATATTCCCCTCACTCCACACCCAATCCCCATGTCGCATGAGAGAGGCAGAGGGCCAGTCTTTGAATACACTCTCCCCACATTAATACTGCGCAATTGGTGTATGGTCCTGCACTGAAAGTCTCGTTATCCACAATCCCTACAGCAGCCAGAATACGTTAATGCTAAATCAGTTAATTGTTCCCACCAGATTCTGACCGCCATGGACAACATGGGTGTGTCTTCTCTGCGATGGAAAATGCCTCCTTGAGACTTAGCACAAATCAGTTGGCTTCCCTCCTCATTGCCAGCAAACTATGTTCCATTGCCAACGAACAATGGAAACATTATTAACATCATGGAGTCCTCTGTCAGTGTATTCTCGATTTCATTGGTGTGTCATGTTGGAATATCAATGATCCCCTCTTCTTCATGTATAACTGTCTCGTAGGGATGAATATCCTCCTCCCGGTCGCATGGAACTCGTAGAAATGTCTGATTGGTCTCTGCCTGCTCCTGTTTAACAGCTCGTTGCACTGAACAGATGACTCTTCTTCCCGTGGAACTGCCAGGAGTCGTGAATGTACTGTCACTCTTCCTGTTCCTGAATGCTAGCTCATACCCGTGTGAAACCACCTTGAGATGCTGAATGAGCTCCTCTTTTAACTGTGGAAATGTGGAATGTCTGGCCGTGCTGTTGCATAAATGTTATCGACATTGTATCTGCACAAACCGGAATGCTGTCCGGGTCTTGCTGCACATGGACACAGAATGGTTCAGGAGCTGATGGGGGACAAAATGTTCTGAACATTCTGTGATCTTCAGTCATCATACCTACTTCAGATCTTATGATGGGAAAATACATTGATGAAGCAGCTGAAGATGTTTGTGCTGAGGAGGCTAACTGAGGATCTCCTGCAGAGATGTCCTGGGACTGAGAGGATTGTTGGCGACTGACCCCAACCCTCTTTATTTGTGTTCTCAAAGATCTCTTTCAGTGGGAAGGTTACACCTGATCCACATTCAGATCAAACAAGTAGGTGATCCCTATACGATCCTCAAACAAATGCTGCCTTGGTATCAAAGCCATTCGCTCTTTCCTGAGCCCCTGTGTTCGCCTCCTTTTTCATATCAATAGGTGACGGTGTATGTGTAGGGAGGGCTTTCTTCTCACAGAAGGTAATCATTGTCAGGAATTATCTGGGCTAGAGAGCTAGGGGAGCTATATCACTGAAAGCATTTGACGAGGAGGTAGATGGATTTTTGACCTGTCAAAGAGCTAAGGAGTGAAGAATTGGGCATTAGAGAGGAGTTACTTTCAACAGTAGATCAGACATGATGTTATGCAATGGCTCGATCATTCGAATTACCTGATCCTGTTCCTTTTGTCCTCATATTCAGTGATTGCAAAGGTAATGGCTGTAATTTTCCTCAATGTTCTTTTATTGAACGTTGCAATCAGAGAGAGTGAAGTATTTTGTGAGTCATCTCCGGTTGAAGTATGGGGACTGTATTCACTGTGAATTTGTGTCTATATTATCATCAACAAATGAACCACAAGTTGCAGAGAGGAAACACTCTCTAAAGAGACCAGAGGCATCTTTCGAACAAAATAATATTTTCAGGACTGAGCAGCAGGAGTGGACCATTACATACTTTGTCACCGCTCCATGTGCTTTTTGACACAGCAGCACGTTTCTGTCTGTATACAATTTTACTCCATATCAAAAACAACTTTACATAAATGCAGACATACAGGCACCACAATCCTCTTCGGAAAGGAATTTCCACTTGAACATTGAGAATTCCTCGTTTGTGTTCCAACAAATGTTGGAGAGTCACTATGTCCTTTTCCAATCCCACTCCTCCATTGGTCACACCCATATTAAATGCAGCAGTTTAGTAAGGTGGCCAATGATTGAGGTCTCAGACTCCGCCATTTTCTTGAATAATGTGAGACACAGAAAGTTGAACTCATACTAAATGGTAAAATGATAGAGTGCGCCAAATGTTATTCTGCCTTTAGATTACTTACAGTGTGGAAACAGGCCCTTCGGCTCGACAAGTCCACACCGAACCGCCGAAGCACAACCCACCCATACCCCTATCCCTACATTTACCCCTTACATAACACTACGGGCAATTTGGCGTGGCCAATTCGCCTGACCTGCACATCTTTGGACTGTGGGAAGAAACCGGAGTACCCGGAGGAAACCCACGCAGACATGGGGAGAATATGCAAACTCTACACAGTCTGTCGCCTGAGTTGGGAATTGAACCCGGGTCTCAGGCGCTGTGAGGCAGCAGTGCTAACCACTGTGCCACCGTGCCGCCCACCTTTCAAGTTATTTTGCTCACACAAGCTACTGGTAGTGGGATTTCTTTCTGGAACAGTGGGATTTGGCTGAATTCCCTTCGTTTCAGGCAGTGATGAGATTCCAATGAATCCTCACCAGGAATCTTTCACGAGTGGTAAAAATGATGCAAGGTTTTTATGCACTCGCACTTTGCTATCTGGCGGAACAAAGTAAGAGAGAGGGATCAATCCGCTGCTCCTTCTCAGACAGGGAACATTCTTATCCCTCTCTGTGTTGCAACATACAATTTTGTCACTGAACACCAAACTGGACCATGTGCAATCTCCTGGAACATTCTCTGGAAAACCTGATTATGGATTATATGCAGGTGCGTCATTGCTCTTGTTGTACACAATTCCTTCCAATCGCAAAAAAATGTCCCCACTTTATAATTTGAAGACATACTTACATGTGTCTGTGTAATTTGTAAATGTTGGTAGGTGTCTTCATAGTATGCTTATTAATATCAATGCATCTTTTTCTTAAAGTGTATTCTCTAGATTTAGTCTCGCTGACAGGAGATAATATGCATCCAGAAAGTCATGGATGGTTCAATATCATTTCTCATCTATGATCAAAACTGATAATCCCCCATAACAAAAGGCCAGCATTCCAGGAATGAATAAAGGGAAACCTCTTTGAAAAGCTTCGAAAGTAATTATATCTTTTTATTTTAGTTTAGGGGATCAATCCTGCACACAGTGCATCAGGTGTGGTCTCAGCAATGCCCTGTTCAGATGCAGTAAAACATTCCTGCAATTAACCCTGATACCTTTTGCCAAAAACAGCATCATTCCACTTACCTTCCAAATCACTTGCTGCATCTGACTTCATATGATTCATGTCGAAAGAACATGGAAACCTCCTGTATCACAGAGTTCGGCAATCTCTCTCCATTTAAATTATTTTCATTGTTTCATCTTTCATGTCAAAATAGACAACTTACCTTATGTTATTACTGCTAAACGTTTGTGCAGAAACGTTCATTGCCTGTATCACATTGCAGACTCACAACCTCCATTTGACAACACATTGAATGACCATCTTGGTGTACGAGCTAATTGAGCTCCAAGCCATTCCCTCCCCTTCCTCCAGATCTTTGATACAGATTGTTGATCATTGATGACCCCACAGTGATCTCTGAGGCACTCCATCAGTTACAGCTTTGCAGCCTGAAAATAAACATTTATTTCTACTCTCTATTTCCTGTTAGCGACAGCTTCCCTGTTCCTGTGTTGAGGCTGAGGTGGGTCAAATAGCCTCTTCCTGGACTGTGTGGTGTACGGAACGAGCTTAATGACTTTATTCAAATTCCCTGTAATTACCTAGAGGGACTGAATGATCTCCTCCTGTGTCATTGTAACGATCCTGTCTGACTAAATGGACTGGTCCCCAACCCTGTTACAGCCTCGAGAGTGGATTGAGAAAACAACACATTGGATAGGGACAGCAGTATATCTCTGTAAGAGCCTCAAAGAGTGGATTGACGGAATAAAACATAGGATAGAGGCAGAAGTTGTCCATTCGGCTGCACGATTCAGAATGTTCATGGCTGATCCGAGTGTGTCTGGCCATCCATTTCCTGTGTGTTCCCAATAAACACTGACCCTTCTGTCCAGTAAAGATCAGTCAAGCTGAGCCTTGAATCTCTTCAATAACCGAGTCTTCACTGCTCCCTGAGGATGAGGACACCACAGGTAGCACAACACTAAAGGGAAAGGGACGTCCTTATTTCATTTTGGGACTATTATTTTAAAACTGTGTTAACTGAACGTCAAATCACCACCACTTTTCAGACACAAGGACAGTGTAATTAGGAATAATTAGGGACATAATCCATTCCGGACTCCAAACCTATCCCATATTCCCACTGACCTTTTCCAATCAAATACGTATCGCACCCAGCCTCTGCTAGTGTCTCAGGAAGAAAATGCCTGAATGCATAATACCGCAGGAACATTAAGGAAATCAGCAGATTGAGGAGTGAAAGCACTGTTATTGGAACTGCCAGTGGGTTACAGCTGAGAATTGTATTTCACTGAACATTGCTCCTTATCTGGTCAGTAGGACGTGGATGTTTCAGATTGTCTACACTAGGCGTCCTGATCCTCTCCAGCTCTTTAAGAGTCCACCCCACATGGCTGGGGGAAAGGGAGTAAGGGAACGGATATCAGACACTCCACTATCTGGCGTGGGACTTTCTATCCTATTCCAGGCTGCTTCTCCTGGAATGGGAGAAAGGGATGGAGGGAGAATGGGAATGGGTGAACGTGCTGTTTGTGCTGGTGTGTGTGTGGGGGTGGGGGTGGTGGGGTGGAGGATAGTTGTGAGGTGTCTGGAATGAGTCAGTCGACAGTTTTGAATCCATATAGTATTATTAGTTGCTGAATTCAATAGTGAGAGTGGTAGTGCATGAGCCTTATTTGGAGACAGAGCGTGAACCTTGTTCGGGGTTAGGTGCTATAACAGAGATACAGTGAGTGTGAGGAAGCAGAGAGTATATGGTTACTCTTATCCTAACAGAGCGAGGAGGATATTGTTGTTTGTCCAGTACTGTGGGATATTTCTTCAGATCATCTCAGCGTCGAGGTGAGCCTACCCGAATGTCTTGTCCAAGCCTGTCACTAATAACAACACAGACCTGTCCCTCAGCTTCCACAGAATCAGTTTATGTAGAATTTACAGATAGCAAGCAGAAGCTAATATTGGTGTGTGGTACATCGAAACCAAAATGGTTAGCAGAAAATCTGAGCATCATATGCTCTGGAAATTAGATAGGCAAGTATCGTGGAAACTGTAGTTTTATTGGTTGGTCTCAAGTTGCATCTAAACTGCGTTAACTAATTGGTTGCTGAAGCTGTGAAAAATAAGTTCCCTAAGTGTATATGAGGTGGGTTGAAGAGTATGTTGTGAATTAAACTAGAGAGCAGGTTATTTCGGATTTGATGTTGTGTGGTCAGAAGGACGAATGATTAACCTTGGTCTGAAGCAGCTTTTAAGGCATTTATGAGGTGCATTTTACAAGGTGTCTGCATGCAATATAGAATGCTTGAATATTCCAGTAAAACATCATGGAAGACTGGAGACTAGAGTGCCAAGATATCTACAGTGAATTTGGAAAGTACAATATAACATTCAGTGGGAGACAAGCAATGGTTGTTAGAGTCATAGAGTCTGACAACCCGGAGATAGGCCCTTCAGCCCGAACTGGTCCATTCTGACCAAAATGTCCATCCACGCTAAACCCATTTTCCTGCCATTGTCCTGTATCTTTCTAATCTTTTACTATCCACGTATTTGTTCAAATGCCTTTTAAATGTTGTTAATGTATCCGCCTCAACCACTTCTCATTCCATATGCATAACAGCCCCTGTGTTAAAAAGTTGTTCCTCTGGTTCCCTTTTATTCTGTCCCCTCTGACCTTACACTGATGCCCTCTAGTCTGTGATTGCCCAACCCTGGGAAAAAAAGACTGGGTGCATTCACTCTATCCATGCCTGTCACGACCTGATAGACTTCAATATGATCCTCCCACAGTCTCATGCACACAAAAGTAAAAAGTCCTAGCTTATTTAACCTCTTTATATAACTCAGACCATTTGAGACCTTGGCAACATCCTTGTAATTTTTTTCTGCACTCTTTCCAGTTTAATAACATCCTTCCTATAACAAAATGAACAAAACTGAACATAACGCTACCAATATGGCCTCACCAATACCCTGTATAACTGCACCATAACTCCCTAATTTTGATACGCAGTGATATAAACCGATTAAGGCCAGTCTGCCAAAAGCTTTCTTCACTGTCTACATCTGAATCAACTTTTAGAAAACCATGCAACTGAATTCCAAGATCCCTCTGTTCTATTACAATCCTTAAGACCCAACCATTCACCATGAAACTCCAATCTTGATTGGACTTTCTAAAATGCAAGAACTTACACAGATCTATATGAAGATCCATTTGCC
The DNA here is from genome assembly GCF_020745735.1 of Hemiscyllium ocellatum. Taxonomy (NCBI): domain Eukaryota; kingdom Metazoa; phylum Chordata; class Chondrichthyes; order Orectolobiformes; family Hemiscylliidae; genus Hemiscyllium; species Hemiscyllium ocellatum. The sequence continues at coordinate 10,722,787 of NC_083405.1, read as the reverse complement.
ATTTCTCAGCCCACTTCTCCAGCTGATCAAGGTACTTTCTGAAATTTCTGATTACCTTCCTCACTCTACAAGATGTCGCCTGTTTTAGTGCCGTCTTCAAACTTACAAATCATGCCTGTACATTCTCATTTAAATCATAGATACATGTATTATGTAGTGGTCCCAGCATCAACTCCTGAGGCATTCCACTATTCACAGGCCTGCAGTCTGATCAGCATGTTTCCAGTATTAATCTCTGCTTCCTAACAACAAGGCAATTTTGCACCTAATTTTGCCAACTCCCCCTCAATTCCATGGGATCTAACATTCCAGAGCGGCGTACCATGTGGAACATTTTTGAAGGCCTTACTGGAATCTATCTAGACTACGTATACCACCCGGATCTCCTCAACGTTGCTGGTCATTTGATCAAAGAACTCCAACAAAATTATGAGTCATGATCTCCCTTGTACAACCTCCCGTGCTGAATTTGATGAAGGGCTTTTGCCTGAAACATCAATTTTCCTGCTCCAGGAATGTTGCCTGACCTGCTCTGCTTTTCCAGCACCATTCTAATCTTACTCCGAACCACACCCTGTCTTTCCAAATGCATGTATATCCAATCTCTCCGAATCTTCTAAAGTAACCTACCCACGAAATTTTAGGATTACTGGTCTTTAGTTCCCAGGTTTATCTTTGTAGCATTTCTTGAATACGGGCTCAGAATTCGGTACGCTCCAGCCATCCAGGACCTCACTCTTTGGCCAGCGATGATAGAAAAAAAGCAAGCAATGCTCCCACAATTTCTTCTCTATCCTCCTATCCTCCTGCGGTGTTTCTGAATATAATGGTCTGGTCCAGGAATATTTTTCGAAATACTGCAAAGTCAAAAACATACGTCCACTTATTTCAGGTGCAAACACCAAAGTGTGAGAAAGTGACTCAATGATGGTTAACATAGCAAATTGGAAAATATGTTAATCATAGAAAGTGACTTCAGAAGAATTCCAGCTATTGTGGAAACCTGAGAATTCTCAGAAATTAACGAAACAAAAAAAGAAGGTCATGAAACTGAAAAGGAAATCAAAAAGAGAACATACATGCTAATAAAGACGGCATCAATCTGGGATCTATATTTCAAAGGAAACAAAATAAAAGCAAGGTCAAATGTGGAAATTTGTAATCGGGAGAGGAGAGGCCATTGTGGAGAACAGGGAAATGGCCAAGAAAACAACCAGTTACATTGCATCTGTCTTCATGGAGGAAGATCCAGAAAATCACTCAGTAATACCAAGTGATCATATCGGTCTCCTGGACCTAAAGACATAATGTCAATTCATATCAGTAACAAGTTAGTACTTCAACATGGAGCTGGATTGAGCATTGCTAAGTCTGACGAAACAGGTGTACTTCCTCTCAAAATGTCGGAAACAAATTCCCAATGGTAGCATGAATTGCACAGTCGATGACTGTGTTTTATTTTCCTGTACATTCTGCAGAGATTGGAAACTATTGTGGATAAACGTGAACCAAGCACTATAGATGAATTGAAAGGATCCTAACAGCTACAAAGGGAAAAAGACATAGTGTGGAAAACTGCAAAGCAGTTAACTTGACATCTGTACGGAAACTGTCGGAAGCTATTACACAGGATGACAATTTTGCTATTTAGAAATTAACAGCGACAATGGAGAGAATCAGCATGCATTTCTGACAGAGAAATCAAAATTGATAAACTTCGTAATTGTTTGAAGTTGTTTCTTATAGCACAGATAATGGGGAAACAGTAGAAGTGGCAAATATTGGATTTTCGGGAGGGTTTCTATAAGATCTCAGTGAGTTCGTAAATGCAATGAATGTGAAGGTTATTTGAAGGAATATATGCAAGTGGAAAGTTAAAGTTTGGTTCGCCTTCATTTAAGAGAGTCAGAACATTGATGTAAAGACATGTTGAAGCAGTTTCACAGTGTGTTGATGGTACTGTACCTGGAGTATTGTGTACAGTTTTGGTGACCGAATCTCAGAAAGAATATACTGACCACAGAGGAAGTGCAATGGACATTCTCCAGATTAATCCCTCAGATGGTGAGATTGCCTGATGATGACACTTGGCCTGTGTTCTCCAGAGTTTTAAAGAATGAGAGGTGGGTCACAGTGAAATTTAGAAAATTCACAAAATATATGACAAGTTGGTAATTAACAGAAGGCTTCCCTCGCTGTCTATTCCACATTCAAGTCATATAATGGCAGGGTCTGAGACAGGCCAGTTAAGACTGCAATAAAGTGGAAGTTCTTCACTTGGAGGGGACTGACTAACACAGGGGCATGGACACCTACTGCCAGGCAAGATTAGTGAGCATCTCCAGATATTCTCCAAGTGTATCCAGTAGAACAGAATAACCAGGGAACAGGTAGGACTCATGAGTGACTTGCCAAGTCGCATCCAAATCAACTTTAATGTTAGGAGACAGACCGTGGTGGTAGAAGGCTGTTTGTGCGATTGGAGGCTAGTGTCCAATGGTGTACCACAGGGATCAGTGCCTGTGTTTCTTATTATTTGTGATTGGAAGTGTTGGTGTTGGACTGGGGTGGACAAAGCTAAAAATTGCATAACACCAGGTTATACTCCAAAAGATTTATTCGGTGGGACTAGCTTTCAAAGTGCTTCATCAAAGCGCACAACCACCTGATGAAGATGCAGAGATTCGAAAGCTCGTGCCTCCAAATAAACCTGTTGACTATAAGCTGATGTTTTCTGATTTTAAACATTATCATAAAGAATGCAATTGTGAATATAGAGAAGTGTTGGGGGGTGTCATAAGTAAGTTTGTGTTTGATACAAAGATTAGCCGGGCAGTTGGCAGTGAGGAGGAAGGCCTTATGTTACAAGAAGATATCGATGGAATGGTCAGATGGTCACATCAGTGGCAGATGGAATACAACCCTGATAAACATGAGGTCATGGGCTTTGGAAGAAAGAACCAGGCAGGGGAAGACTCAACGAATGGCAGCACACGAGGAAGCTCAGAGGGTTCTTCTCCACACATCCATGACTGTGGCTGGACAGGGTAACACACAATTTGAGAAAGCGTACAGAAGCATAAACACAGCCTTCACGCATCGAAGCGTAGATTATAAGAGCTATGCGGAACTTTCGTTAGCCAATATGGAATACTGTGTGTAGTTCTGGGAGCTAGATTACAGGAAGGATGTGATTGTACTGGAGGGGGTGCAGAGGAGATTCATCAGGATGTTCCCTTGGATGGAGCATATCAGCTATGGAGGGAGGCTGGATAAGGTCGGGTTGTTTAATTTGGAGCAGAGAAGACTAAGCGGGACGTGAATCAGGAGGTTAAGATTACGATGGCATGGACGGGGTGGATAGACAGCAGCTGGTCCTTTTAGTCAAAGGGACACAGTTTTTAAGTGAAGGGTTTGAGGCTAGGTGACAATTTGAGGACTGTTTTTCACCCAAAGTATGTTGGAGTCTGGGATGCACTTCGTGAGAGGGGAATTGTCCTGGTTTACGCAAAACCATTAGAAAATAAATGGTTGTGCACTTGAAGTGCCATAAGATTCACAGCGACGGGTTTCGTGCTGGAAAGTGGGGCTAATGTAGACCTTGCTGTATATATGGTAGTACAGTGTCTGTGCTTCTGCGATTGTATGGCTGTGAAAGGTCAATGATTCAGTCGCTTAAGATAGGAATTGATCGGTTTCTGAAGAATATCTTATCAAAGTGTATAGGAGTGAACTTGTAATATCTTCTGAAAATACGTCAATGGCAAAATTAAGAGAAAAAGGTGCATCTTCCTTACGGTCTGAGACCAAATAATTGAGGAAAGGCAAATAGCAGATCAATGGAGCAAATACTTCAGTTATGCCTTCCCAGACACTGGATACTCCAATATGAACAAATGCTGACAATATTGTGGCAATAGTACTGAAAACTAGTGCTCCAGAACTTATCACTGCCCTAGCAAAGCATTTCCAATACTGTTACGACAATGACATTTCCCCGATTATGTGGAAAATTACCCAAGTATCTCCTATACATAAAAAAGTAGAAAAATCCAATCTGGCCAATTTCCAACCCATCAGTTCACTCTCGATCATCAGTAAAGTGATGGAAGGTGTCAGTGCTTTCAAGCAGCACTTGCTCAGATATAACCTGGTCAATGACGCCCAATTTGGGCTCCACAATGACCACTCAGCTCCTGACCTCATTACTTTGATTCAAACATGAACAAAAGAGCTGAATTCCAGAGGTGGGGTGAGAGCGATAGCCCTTTAAAACAAGACTGCCTTCGACCAAGTGTGGCATGAAGGGGCCTTAACAAAACTGGAATCAGTAGGTATCAGGGGGAAACTCTGAACTGATTAGAATCATACCTGACACGTAGGAAGATTGTTACGGTTGATAAAGGTTAGTCAACTCAGATCCAGGACAAGGCTGTAGGAATCCCTCAGACAGTGGCCTATGCCCAAATACCTTCAGGGCTGCTTCATCAATGACCTTCCCTCTATTATAATGTCAGAAGTGGGGTTGTTTACCAATGATTGCACAATATTCAGCAGCATTTGTGGCTCCTCAGATACTGAAGCAGTCCATATCCAAAGGCGACAATTTCTGGACAGTATCCAGGCTGACACGTGGCAAGTAATATTGACGCCACACAAACGCCAGACCGTGACCATCACCAATAAAATACAATCTAATCGCTGTCCCTTGGCATTCAATGGTGTTACCATCACTGAATCCCTCAGTATCAAAATCCCGGGGGATAATCATTGCTCAGAAGCTCACTGGACTCGCCACATAAACACAGTGATTACAAGAGCAGGTGAGAAGCTCGGAATACTGCGGCGAGTAACTCACATCCTGACTTCCAAAAGCCTGTCCATTATCTACAATGCATAAGTCATAAGTGTGATAGAGTACTCCCTATTTTTCTGGATGATTGCAGACCCAACAACACTCAAGAAGCTTGAAAACATCCAGAACAAAGCAGCCAGTTTGAGCGTCGTTTCATCCACAATACTCCCCCATCAACGCTTAGTAGCAGCAGTGTTTTCCTATCTACAACTGCACTGGAAGAATTCACCAAAGATCCTCAGAACACCATCGTCCCAACTCACGACCACGTCTACCCAGAAGGACAAGGCTGCAGATGTATGGGAACATCACCATCTTCAAGTTCCCCTCCAAGCCATTCACCATCCTGATTTGGAAATATATCATCTTCCCTTCACTGTCACCGGGTCTGAATACTGGGATTCCCTCCCAAATGGCATTGTGGGACAGGTGGACTGCAGCAATTCAACACGGCAGTTCATCACCACCTGCTCAAGGGCAGCTAGAAACAGGCAATAAATGCTGGCTCAGCCAGTGACACCCAGATTCATGAAATAAATAAATCAGAAAATTAAAATTAGCAGAGGACGGTTGCTGAGGTATCGCAGGGATCGGTGATCGGGCCCCAGCTGTTCACAATACCCATTAAACATTTGGTTGTGGGAATCAAATCCCAGCCTGCTGACAGCACGAAAGGATGTGGGATTGTGAGTGGGCGAGGAGGTGGTTAAAAAAAAGCTCCAAGGTGACTGAGACAAGTGGAGCGAATGGGCAAATGCGTGGCAAATGGAGAGCGAGGTGGGTAGAGGTGACGGTGTGCCCTTTGGCGGGAACAAGAGATTGGCAGTCTATGTTTGAACCATGTTGATCTACAAAGCGATGTATGCTCCTTTTTGTTGTTACCTTCTGAGTAGCCCTCCGACATCCCTGCAGCGCAGTGCTTTCTCAACCTAGAGGTCAATACTGAGAATAGCATTGTCACGCGGCCCAGTGTACATAGACCCTTCAAGGGGGCAGTTGTAACATTGAAAAGGATCTGGATCTCCCTTTACACCAGTCACTGAAAACAATATTGCAAGAACAGAAAGTAGTTAGGTAGGTAACTGGTGCATTGACCTTCATTTCAGGAGGATTTGAGTCCAGGAATAAAGGTTTCTTACTGCAGCTGTACAGGGCCTTGTTGGGACTCCATGTCGACCATTGTGCAGTATTGTGTGCAGTTTTGGTCTCCTAATAAAGGACAAAGCTGACATTGAGGGAGAGCAGTGAAGGATGGTCAGACTGATCTCTGGGATGACAGGCTTGTTGTGGGAGCAGAGTTTGAGTAAACTGGGCCTGTATTCCATGGGCTTTAGGAAAACGAGTGGAGATCTCAGTAACATATATAACACTTTGTCAGGGTGAGACAGATTGGAAGCAGGAATGATAATTCCCCTGGCTAGTTTGTCTAAAACAAGGGGCCATTAGATGCAGGCAGGACACTCTACATTGAGATGAGAATAAATATCTTCACTCAGACACTGGTGACCCTGAGGAATTCGCTCACATCTGAATGACAGGACACTGCATATAAATACGAATTTAGAGACAGTGAAGGGATGATGGGAGAGCAGGAGTACGCTGTGGAAATAAAGGGGCAGCCATCATAATATTGAATTGGGTAGCAAACTTGATGGACCAAAGGGAGTACTGCATTTCCTATTTTATACCGCTCCAAGGTTATTCACATTAATGGATATATTCATAGTGGGGGATAAGTACATTGAGGAGATGTTTGAACATGCAACATGTATGATGTGAGGGAAGCCATTAGCGTCCCTGCTGATTACACTTGCAAGAAGTGCACCCATCTCCAGCTCCTCCAAGACCGTGTTAGGGAACTGGAGCTGGAGTTGGATGAACTGCGGATCATTCGGGAGGCAGAGGTGGCCATAGATCAGAGCTTTAGGGAAGTGGTTACTCCGAAAGTTATAGAGAGATGGGTGACAGTGAGGGGGAGTGGGAGGAAGCAGCCAGTGCAGGGACCCCCTGCTGTCATTCCCCTCAAGAACAAGTATACCGTTTTGGATACTTGTGGGGGGGATGACTTACCAGGGGTAAGCAACGAGGTCCAGGCCTCTGGCACGGAGCCTGGCCTCGTTGCTCAGAAGGGAAGGGTGGAGAAAGGTAGAGCGATAGTTCTTGGGGACTCAATAGTGAGGGGCACAGATAGGCGGTTTTGTAGGAGTGACAGAGACTCACGATTGGTATGTTGCATCCCAGGTGCAAGGGTACGTGATGTCTCTGAATCGTGTTTTCCGGGTCCTTAAAGGGGAGGGGGAGCAGCCCCAGATCGTGGTCCACGTTGGCACCAACGACATAGGTAGGAAGAGGGGTGAGGATGTCAGGCAGGCTTTCAGGGAGCTAGGTTGGAAGCTCAGAGCTAGAACGAACAGAGTTGTTGTCTCTGGTTTGTTACCCGTGCCACGTGATAGAGAGTCGAGGAATAGGGAGAGAGAACAGTTAAATGCGTGGCTACAGGGATGGTGCAAGAGGGAGGGATTCCGGTTTCTGGACAACTGGGGTTCTTTCTGGGGAAGGTGGGACCTCTATAAACAGGATGGTCTACACCTGAACCTGAGGAGCACCAGTATCCTTGGGGGGAGGTTTGCTAGAGCTCTTTGGGAGGGTTTAAACTAACTCTGCAGGGGCACGGGAACCTGGACTGTAGCTTTATGGTACAGGACCTTGAGTGTAGGGAGGTTAGGAACAAGGCATCGATCTCGAAGGAGGGTGCCTGTAAACAGAAAGGTGGCTTGAAGTGTTTATACTTCAATGCCAGAAGTATAAGAAATAAGGTAGGTGAACTTGCAGCGTGGGTTGGTACCTGGGACTTCGATGTTGTGGCCATTACAGAGACGTGGGTAGAACAGGGGCAGGAATGGCTGTTGCAGGTTCCAGGGTTTAAATGTTTCAGCAGGGTCAGAGATGGGGGTAAAAGAGGGGGTGGTGTGGCATTACTTGTCAAGGATGGTATAACAGCGGTGGAGAGGACGATGGAGGAAGACTTGCCATGTGAGGTAGTTTGGGCTGAGGTTAGAAATAGGAAAGGTGAGGTCACCCTGTTAGGAGTTTTCTACAGGCCTCCCAACAGTCCGAGAGAAGTAGAGGATGATTCAGGAGAAGAGTGAAAGTAGCAGGGTGGTTGTTATGGGGGACTTTAACTTCCCAGATATTGACTGGGAAAGCTGTAGCTCGAGTTCGTTAGATTGGTCGCTGTTTGTCCAATGTGTGCAGGAGGGTTTCCTGACACAATACGTAGACAGGCCAACAAGAGGTGAGGCTATACTGGATTTGGTTCTAGGTAATGAACCAGGACAGGTGTTAGACTTGGACGTAGGTGAGCACTTCGGGGACAGTGACCACAACTCGGTGACATTTACTTTAGTGATAGAGAGGCATAAGTTTGCACTGCAGGGCAAGAGTTATAGCTGGGGGCAGGGAAATTATTTTACGGTGAGGCATGATTTAGGATGCGTGGATTGGAAAAATAGGCTTCAAGGGAAGAACACAAATGATATGTGGAGATTGTTCAAGGAACAGCTATTGGGTGTCCTTGATAAGTATGTACCAGTCAGGCAGGGAGTAAAGGGTCTTGTGAGGGAGCCGTGGTTTAATAAGGAATTGGAAGCCCTTGTGAAAGGGAAGAGGGCGGCCTATGTAAAGATGAGGTGTGAAGGTTCAGATGGGGCGATTGAGAGTTATAAGGTAGCCAGGAAGTATCTAAAGAGCAAGCTAAGAGCAGCGAGAAGGGGACATGAAAAGTCCTTAGTTGGTAGGATTAGGGAAAACCCAAAGGCTTTCTATAGGTATGTCAGGAATAAAAGGATGACTAGGGTAGGTATCGGTCCAGTCAAGGATAGTAGTGGGAAGTTGCGCGTGAAGGCGGAGGAGATTGGAGAGACACTAAATCAATACTTTTCGTCAGTATTCACTCAGGAACAGGACACTATTGCTGATGTGAATATTGAGTCACAAGTGATTAGAATAGATGGCCTTGAGGTATGTAGGGAAGAGGTCTGGGGAATACTGGAAAGGATGAAAATAGATAAGTCCCCTGGGCCTGATGGCATTTATCCTAGGATCCTCTGGGAAGCTAGGGAGGAGATAGCAGAGCCATTGGCCTTGATTTTTATGTCGTCATTGTCTACGGGAATAGTGCCAGAAGACTGGAGGATAGCGAATGTGGTCCCCTTGTTCAAGAAGGGGAGTAGGGATAGCCCGAGTAACGAAAGGCCAGTGAGTCTCACTTCTGTTGTGGGCAAAGTCTTAGAGAGAATTGTAAGGGATAGGATTTATGAACATCTGGATAGGAATAATGTGCTCAAGGATAGTCAGCATAGTTTTGTGAAGGGCAGGTCGTGCCTCACAAACCTTATTGAATTCTTTGAGAAGGTGACTAAGGAGGTGAACGAGGGTAAAGCAGTAGATGTGGTGCATATGGATTTTAGCAAGGCGTTCAATAAAGTACCCCATGGTAGGCTAATGCAAAAACTACGGAGGTATGGCATTGAGGGTGCATTAGAGGTTTGGTTTAGGAATTGGCTGGCTGGAAGGAGACAGAGAGTACTGGTTGATGGAATAGGTTCACCTTGGAGTGCAGTTACTAGCCGTGTTCCACAAGCGTCTGTTTTGGGACCATTGCTGTTTGTCTTCTTTATAAATGATCTAGCGGAGGGGCTTGAAAGCTGGGTGAGCAAGTTTGCGGACGACACGAAAGTCGGTGGAGTTGTGGACAGCGAAGAAGGATGTGGCAGGTTACAGCGGGATATAGATAAGTTGCAGAGCTGGGCAGAAAGGTGGCAAATGGAGTTCAATGTAGCTAAGTGTGAAGTCATTCACTTTGGTAGGAGTAACAAGAAGATGGATTACTGGGCTAATGGTAGGATACTTGGTAGTGTGGATGAGCAGAGGGATCTTGGTGTCCATGTACACAGAACTCTGAAAGTTGCCACCCAGGTAAATAGTGCTGTGAAGAAGGCATATGGTGTACTGGGCTTTATTGGTAGATGAATTGAGTTCCAGAGTCCTGAGGTCATGTTGCAGTTGTATAAGACTCTGGTGCGGCCTCATCTGGAGTATTGTGTGCAGTTTTGGTCGCCATACTATAGGAAGGATGTGAAAGCATTGGAACGAGTGCAGAGGAGGTTTACCAGGATGTTGCCTGGCATGGTCGGAAGATCGTATGAGGAAAGGCTGAGGCACTTGGGGCTGTTCTCATTGGAGAAAAGAAGGTTTAGGGGTGACTTGATAGAGGTGTACAAGATGATTAGGGGTTTAGATAGGGTGGACACTGAGAACCTTTTTCTGTTAATGGAGTCAGCTGTTACTAGAGGACACAGCTTTAAATTAAGGGGTGGTAGGTATAGGACAGATGTTAGGGGTAGATTCTTTACTCAGCGGGTTGTGAGTTCATGGAATGCCCTCCCAGTAGCAGTGGTGAACTCTCCCTCTTTATGGTCATTTAAGCGGGCATTGGATAAGCATATGGAGGTTATTGGGCTAGTGTAGGTTAGGTAGACTTTGGTCGGCGCAACATCGAGGGCCGAAGGGCCTGTACTGCACTGTATTTTTCTATGTTCTATGTTCTATGTTCTAATGGGTGAGGCTCAATGTCAAACAACCTCCTCTTTTACCGGTGTTTCTGTGTAGTCTGTGGGAAAGTTGTCACAAACTCTCAGATGTTAGGCAGGAGGTCTCTGCGGAATCGACAGGATTGTGTTTACCATTCCCTTTTCCGATACCGAGGCTGGCGCCGGGGTGTTCTATCTGGTTTTATCCTTTAGGACCTCAAAGCAGTTTAAAACAATAGATTATCTTGCTTGGCCGACCTGGAGACCTTTGAAACGTTTATCATATATCTGTGTGTCTGGAGTCACGTTTAGGACAGACGAGGGAAGCATGGGAGATTTACTTCCTGAAAGTCCATTGGGGAAGCAAATTCGTGTTTACAATCGATATTGGTTTCAAGGTCATATTACTGACACCAGATTTTGCATCTTAATATTTTATTAATTATTTTAAACTTCCACCCGCTGCTAGACCATTAGCCTGGCCTGGATTGGTAATCCAATGACATTTCCACAACAGCCCCATCTCTACATGGGGACCTATCGGACACAACACTGAGCTGGTTATTTCTGTGCTGCTTGACAGCTCTGTCAAAAAGAAGTCCCACCAACTTGACTATCGTGACTGTCCCGAAGGAGTGGCAATTGGACAGATTGTAATTATTCCCCTCTTGGGGGACCGGATATAGCTGAGTAATTTTCCACTTTGCCAGGGTGATGTCAGAGTTGGAGTTGGAATTAAACAGCTTCCCCAGGGACACGGCTTGTTGTGCAGCACAAGTCTTCAGTCCTATTGCAGGAATGGGGTCAGGGTCCTTTGCCTTTGTCGTATCTACTGTGTTCAGCTGTTTCTTCATGTCACGGGCAGCGAATCAGATTGATTAAAGACTGGCATCTGTGATTCTGTGGGCATCATGGCGAGAGTGAGGTGGATCATCGACTCAACACTTCTGGCTGAGGATGGCGCAGATACTACATCATTGTCTTTTACACTGATATGTAGGTCTCTTCCATTATCTAGGATGGGGATGTTTGTGGATACCCTTCCTCCAGTCATTTGTTTAATTGTCCATCACCATTTATGACTGAATGTGGCAGGACTGCGGAGCTTTGATCAGATCTGTTGCTCAAGTGCGGTAACATTAATGGGTTAGCATCAATAGACAATAGAAAATAACTGCAGGAGTAGGCCATTCTGCCCTTTGATCCTCACCACCATTCAATATGATCATGGCTGATCATCCTTAATCAGTATCCTGCTCCTGCCTTATCTCCATAACCCTTGATTCCAAAATCCTTGACAGCTCTGTCCAACTCTTTCTTAAATGAATCCAGAGACTGGGCCTCCACTGCCCTTTGGGGCAGAGTATTCCACATAGCCACCACTCTCTGGGAGAAGAAGTTTCTCCTCATCTCTGTCCTAAACGATCTCCCCCATATTTTTAATCTGTGTCCTGCAGTTCGGCATCACCCATCAGCGGAAACATGTTTCCTGCCTCCAGAGTGTCCAATTCTTTAATAAGCTTAAATGTCTCAATCATGTCCCCTCTCAGTCTTCTAAACTCAAGGGTATACAAGCCCAGTCGCTCCAGTCTTTCAGTGTAAGGTAATCCCGCCATCTCAGGAATTGACTCGTGAACCTACGCTGCACTCCTTCAATAGCCAGAATGTCTTTCTTCAAATTTGGAGACCAGAATTGCACACAGTACTCCTGGTATGGTCTCACCAGGGCCCTGTACAGCTGCAGAAGAACCTCATTGCTTCTATACTCAATCCCTCTTGTTATGAAGGCGAGCATGCTATTTGCCTTCTTCACTACCTGCTGTGTCTGCATGCTTACCTTCATTGGCTGGTGTACAAAAACATCCAGATCTTTCTTTACTGCTCCTTTACCTAAATTGGTTCCATTTAGGTAGTAATCTGCCTTCCTGTTCTTGCCACCAAAGTGGATAACCATACATTTATCCACATTAAACTGCATCTGCCATGCATCTGACCACTCACCTAACTTGTCCATGTCACCCTGTAATCTCCTAACATCCTCATCTCATTTCACCCTGCCACCCAGCTTAGTATCATCAGCAAATTTGCTCATGTTATTATTAATACCATGTTCTATATCATTCACATATATTGTAAGAAGCTGCAGTCCCAGCACTGATCCCTGCGGTTCCCCACTAGTCTCTGCCTGCCATTCCGAAATGGAGCCGTTAATCACTACTCTTTTTTTCCTATCAGCCAACCAACTTTCAAACCAAGTTAGTACTTTGCCCACAATACAATGCCCCCTAATGTTGCTGACCAACCTCCTATGTGGGACTTTATCAAAAGCTTTCTGAAAGTCCAGGTACACTACCTCTACTGGATCTCCCTCGTCCAGCTTCAGAGTTACATCATCAAAAATTTCCAAAAGTTTAGTCAAGCATGATTTCCCCTTTATAAATTCATGCTGACTCTGACTATCCTATTACTATTATCCATATGTGTCGTAATTTCATCCTTTATAATAGACTCCTTCATCTTTCCCACCACTGAGGTCAGACTAGCTGGTCTACAATTTTCATTCTCTCTCCCACCTTTCCTAAAAAAATGTTATGACACTAGCCACCCTCCAATCCGCAGGAACCGATCCCGAATCTATCGAAATGTGGAAAATAATCACCAATGTATCCATGATTTCTCGAACCACCTCCTTCAGTACCCTGGGATGTAGACCATCAGGCCCAGTGGACTTATCAACCTTCAGACCTAACAGTCTTTGCAACACCAATTCCTGGCAAATACAAATTCCCTTCAGTTCAGCTCCTTCAGCCACTGTTAGGTCAGGGAGATTGCTTGCCTCTTCCCCAGTGAGAACAGATCTGAAGTACCAATTCAATTCTTCTGTTATTTCTTTGTTCCTCGTAATATATTCCCTTGTTTCTGTCTTCAAGTGCCCGATTTTAGTCTTAACCATTTTTTTTTCTTTCACATACCTAAAGAAACTTTTACTATCCTCCAGTATACCTTCGTACCTCCTTTTTCCTCTGCGTATTTCCTTCTTAGTAATCCTCTGTTGTTCTTTAAAAGCTTCCCAGTCTTTCGTTTCCAACTTATCTTTGTTATCTTTTACTTTTTCTCTTTTAACTTTATATGTTTTTTAACTTTCCCCGTCAGCCACGGCCGCCCATGCCTCCTCCTAGGATCAATCTTCCTTTTTGGAATGAACTGATCCTGCAACTTCTGCATTATACACAGAAATATCCGCCATTTTTCCTTCACTGTCATCCCTGCTAAGGTATTGCACCATTGAACTTTGGCCAGCTCCTCCCTCATAGCTCCATAGTTCCCTTTATACAACTGAAAAATTGTCACTTCCGATTGTACCCCCTCCCTCTCAAATTGCAGATTGAAGCTTACTGTATTATGGTCACCACTTCCAAACGGCTACTTCACTTCGAGGTCCCTGACCAATTCTGGTTCGTTGCACAATACCAGATCCAGAATTGCCTTCTCCCTGGTCGGCTCCAGCACCAGATATTCTAAGAATCCATCCCTGAGGCACTCCATAAAGTCTCTTTCTTGAGGTCCAACACCATTCTGATTCTCCCAATCTACCTGCATGTTGAAATACCCCATAACAACTGTAGTAACATCTTTGCGACAGGCCAATTTCAGCTCCTGATTTAACTTACATCCGACGTCTAGACTACTGTTTATGAGCCTGTAGATAACTCCCAAGAGGGTCTTTTTACACTTAGTATTTCTCAGCTCCATCCACACTTACTCTACATCCCCTGATTCCACGTCGCCTCGCGCAAGGGACTGAATATCATCCCTTACCAACATGGCCACCCCACCCCCTCAGCCCGTCAGTCTGTCCTTGCACGTGTAGACTTGAATATTAATTTGCCAGCCCTGTCCACTTGAAGCCACGTCTCAGTTATCCCCACAATATCGTATCTGCCAGTTTCCAAAAGAGCCTCAAGCTCATTCATCTTATTTCTAATGCTTCGTGCATTCATGTATAGTATTTTTAATTTATTACTGCCCTCACCCTTCCCATCAACTCCTATTTCACTCAACCTTCCAGCATGACCCCTTTCTGAGTTTTCTGCTTCATTGATACATTTGTCTTTCTTGAATTCTCTTGTTCTAACTTTCCCTCCAATTTCCTTCTTAAATATCCAGATTGTACCCTCCCCCCGGCTACTTAGTCTAAACGTAGCTGTGTTGTCTCAGTCGGTTCCCTCAACTCAGCACCGCCCTCCTAACCTGCAATCTTCTTCCTAACCTCTCCGCCCCCACCCCACTCCGGCCTATCACCCTCACCTTGACCTCCTTCCACCTATCACATCTCCATCGCCCCTCCCCCAAGTCCCTCCTCCCTATCTTTTATCTTAGCCTGCCTGGCATCCTCTCCTCATTCCTGATGAAGGGCTTATGCCCGAAACGTCGAATTTCCTATTCCTTGAATGCTACCTGACCTGCTGTGCTTTAACCAGCAACACATTTTCAACTGTGATCTCCAGCATCTGCAGACCTCATTTTTTACCCGAAGATATTAACCTACTACGAATCCTCTTGCAAGGATGCCTTCCTTGAAGAAGCCCTCTTCCTCCCTCTACAAAGATTTCAGTGAGTCTCTCTCTCTCACTGCACCCCCCAGGTCATCTCCTCTGCACAGAAACTCTTCAGTCACGTTCTCAAACAGACTCGCTACCACAGCCACATCTCCTTCCTCAGCACCTGCCTACGGAACCGACTGATCCCACACGGACTCCGAACTACATTCCAACCAACAAAATGTGGACCCAACCAGGCCAGTTTCCTCATTTCCCCTCCCCCCACCTTGTCTCAGTCGGTTCCCTCAACTCAGCACCGCCCTCCTAACCTGAAATCTTCTTCCTAACCTCTCCGCCCCCACCCCACCCCGGCCTATCACCCTCACCTTGCCCTCCTTCCACCTATCACATCCCCATCGCCCCTCCCCCAAGTCCCTCCTCCCTACCTTTTATCTTAGCCTGCCTGGCACCCTCTCCTCATTCCTGATGAAGAGCTTATGCCCGAAACGTCGAATTTCCTATTCCTTGGATGCTGCCTGACCTGCTGTGCTTTAACCAGCAACACATTTTCAACTGTGATCTCCAGCATCTACAGACATCATTTTTTACCCTTGCTGCAGCAAACCTGCCTGCCAGAATGCTGGTTCACAACCTATTAAGGTGAAAACCGTCTCTCTTGTAGAACTTATGCTTACCACAATACATACCCCAGTGAAACAAGAATTTAAATCCTTGCTTCCTGCACCAGTTCCCCTGCCCCCTCCCACACGTTCAAGTCCATTATCTCTCGGTTTCTGGCCTCACTAGCCTGAGGAACTGGAAGCAAACAGGAGATAATCACCTTGGACGTCTTGCTTTTCAGCCTTCTTCCTAGTTCTCCGAAGTCCCGCTGTAGTATGTTCCTCCTCTTCTTCCCGACATCATTTGTGCCGACATGTACCACCACCTCTGGCTCTTCACCTTCGTCCTTGAGGATTTCCTGCTGTCTGTCTGTGATGTCTTTCACCCTGGCACCAGGAAGGCAACACACCAAGCTTAAGTCCCATCTGCTGCCACAAAAACCCGGTCAGTTCCTCTCACTATGGAGTCCCCAATTACCACGGGCTCCGTGCGATGTCCGACTCTTCCGCTCTGTCTCCATGTCAAAGATTAATTGACAGGCCTGGCCACCTTACGAACTGGAAGTGTCATCTGTCTCTACTGTTTCCAAAAGATTCAACTTGTTCCTGACAGGTACTTCCCGGTGTCTCTTGCACCCGTCTCCTCTCTGCTTTCCTCATCGTCTGCTCTCTTCTGGTACAATTGGTGCAATAACCTCACTGAAGGTCTTGTCCAGAAAGATGTCATTCTCACGGATGAACCTCAGGTCCTCGAGTTCTTTCATCAGTGCTGCAATGTGCTCTGTCAGTAGCTGAACGTGCACACACTTTCCACACTTATATGAACCAGACACACCAGAGTCGTTGACCTCCCACATCAAGCACGTAGCACACTGAACCAGCTTGGCAGTCATGTCTTCACCCTCTTCAACTGTGGCGTAATCACTTCCACTCAAATAACCATCACTTACCTTCCTGACAGACGTTGCACTTCGACTTCACTTCCGCCCAGCTCCCGCCGCTCTCTGATGCAAAAAGCAGGTTTAGGTTCACATGGTTCTGACCAAAACATGTTCTCCCACAGTCATTACTGATACATAGATCGTGTTGATTGTCATGGCAGACTGTGGAGATTATCCCTGGGTAAGATGTTACAGGTGGTGGTTGAATGGTGTTCTGCTTCTCGTACTGCTGTGGTTTGCCGCACAACATGAATACGCAGTTTTGAGCTGCAATATCTGAAATGCAATTCTGCTGTCTGTCCCCCAGTTCACATTGAGACCCTTTCACCCATCAGCCCTGTACTCAGTGACCTACTCTGGTTTCTGATGTGGTAATACTTGCACTTTCATATTCTCATTCTGCTGAGGTCATGTTTCCAATCTGACAAATTCCGTAAAAACATTTAACTGATTTTATTCAATTGTTTAATTCATCTGAATCTTTTTCCTTGAGTAATACCATCTTCTGTGTTTAAATTGAATGTGTTTTCCTCTGTTTCTCTCCCTGACCATGACTAAGAGCTCTGCAGTGTCAGTGATGCCAGCCTTATGTAGTTTCAGAGCCAATTAATTCTCTAGATTCCCAATCATCTTCACCACATTGTATGTTTCTCTTTTGGTATGATGCCTAATCACTCATGACTGCCTTGTCCTCCCATGAGTATGTTTCATCTTTTTTTGGGAGAATTTGTGATATCCTCCGAAAATTCCTGCCATTGTAGCTCCCTGGTCTTCCCTGCTCGGCTCCCCTTCCAATTAACTTTAGCCAGCTTCTCCCTCATGTCTTTGTAGTGACATTGCTCAATTATAATCACATTACATTAGATGAGAGCAATAGATATAAATCGAAATAAGATGTTTTGAGAGATTTGACATAAAGAATAATTGGCAAATTTCTTGACTAGAGACAAAGAGAAAATGTGAGAGAGGATATAGATCGGGACATGTGAAAAATTAGTAAATTAGATTATTGAAAGGAGTAGATGCACATCCCTCAATGTTTTGACAATGCCTGTGTGCTGTGGTCCTTTGTACAGTGCATTTACAACAGAGTAATGAGTTCAAATGCTAGGTCTGATGCCAGAATTTTAATCTCCAATAATATGACAGACACTAGCTTTGGAAAGAACCCAGCAGGCTAATATATTGAAGTCCCAGTAGAAAGGAGATTAACTGAAACAAGTTGGGACACCAGAAGAAAGAATTTATAACACACAACCTGATAAGAAGGAGAAATTAGAGTAGAGAATGCCAGAAAAGGAGGGAACATTGCGAGAAGGGGAACATATCACATTAGATGAGCATCAAATAATGTTTTATAAATTGTATACATCATGTGCAACATTTTTCAATAACTGTGTCTCCGTTGTTCATTTAGAAAATGTTGTGCACATATGAAAACTATCTGCACACACACACACACACACACATTTATTAAACAATCTATACAAAATCACTTTTCTGCCATTGAAATGGTCCTGTTGTCGTGTTACCAGGTTACATGAACACCAACTGGCCACCAAAAGACATGACACACTATCACTATATTCCATAATACAGACAGAGAAGGGCATCACTTTGACTGGAACAACACATGCACATACTAAGACATGCAAGGTCGTTCTCAGAGGAATGGCATTCTAACCAGAAGTCCATCAATAAATGCATCAATTTAGATCCTATCTATCTTCTCTTGTAATAAAAAAAACCGGGAATGACATCATCGACCTGAAAAAGAAAACCCTATAAATAGAGAGACAGGACATACCACCAGCGCTTCAGGGGAGACTCTCACTGATGATGTCACCTAGTCATGGTGACGAAACATCTGAAAACAAATATTCATGCTCAGCAAGCTAACTTGCATACATATAAACTGTTATTTTTCGTGAATTAGTGGAATTTAGGAGTTCTCTGTCACCCACGTTTTAACAGATTATGATGTGAGGTGAGCTTTTCTGGGTGTGTTGTTTTAATTAACAGAGGGTTTCGACATTGATGTCATAACAGTTTGGGGCCTTGCTGGGGACTTGGACAGATTTATGGTACAAAGGTCCCAGCAGATTCCAACACATTGCAATTAGTGACCTGGATCTTTAAATAAAACCGTTGGGAAAATTCATTTAATTTTGTTCACTTGTGGTTGGTTAAAGTAAAAGTGCGATAAATGGCTTTTAAGTTTACCAAAGAGGTTCTCAAATTTGCCAAGGAAGTTTACAAAGTCAGAAGAAGGAATATTTTTAGAATTTAACCAGGGACAAAAGGAAACCTGAAATTGTAACGGAGTTGGTCAAGCACTTTGGTGTGTCAGAGAAACAGGCAACTGCAGTAGAGTTAGAAAAAAACTTAAATTACAAATGTGGCAACTGGAGTTAGAAGGTGAAAATAGGGATGGAAACAGAGAGAGAACGAAGAGAAAGGGAAAGAGAGGAAAGAAACAGAGAGAATTTGAAATACAGTAGACAGGAAAGTTAAATTAACAGGATAGAGTTGAAGGGGTGTATACAGCTATGATAATACATTGTCATATTTCGATGAGAAAAATGTCAATATCTGTACTTATTTCATTTGAAAAACAAAATGTCTCAGCAGATGGCGTGTCCAGTGAACTTGTGGGTCATGCTCTTTCAGACTACGCTGGTGGGCATAGGAGTGAGGTATTTGCAGCACTGTCAGATGAGGGGTCAAGAGATTATGCAGATGTCAACTGGCTATTTTTATTGGTTATGAGAATATAGGCAGAGGTTCAGAAATATACAGACGAAACCAAGTCAGGCATAAGGTGAGTTTGAAAGAATTAAACACAGTCCTTTTGATAGATGGGTGCTGGCCTTAAAAATGGGAAAGACCTGTGAGGCTCGAAGGGAGATTATTCTACTGGAGGAGTTTGAAGACTCACCTCCAGAGATGGTAAAAATTCATGTGAATGAACAGAATGTTCAAGAAGTGAGAAGCGCGGAAGGAATGGCAGGTAAATATGCATTGGTGCATGAGATGAAATTTAGCTTCTGGGAGGAGTTTCATCCTGTGAAGGATAGAAACTGGGAGAAGGGGAGATCACGCACTACAAAGCGCACAATAGCTTACTATAGATGAAAAAAAAGCCCAAGGGGGTTGAAAGGAGATGAAAGTCCTACTGTGTTCTCACTATAAGGGAGTGAAACACATACAATTACAGTGCCGATGGTTTAAGAAAGGCACTGGGAAAACGAGCTTTCACTGCAGTAAGCTGGGACACACCGTGCTGGGGGATTGAAGGAAGACACTTTGGGAAAAGATATGGTAAAAGAGATAAGCCAGTGGCATTAGTGAAACTCGTAAAGAAGACCCCAAGTCTCCAAGGAGATGTTAGGAGAGTGCACAGCCCAGGTACAGAGTCAGTGACTGGCCTCGAAAAAGAATGCGCCTCTGTGGATAAAGTTTACTAAGTAGGTGTGTGTGAGAGTGTGTATGTGGGGAGGACAATAAATTATAACTTTGTGAGATACTGGATCTGCCCAGTCGCTAATAATTGAGAAGTGATTTGCCAGAAAAGCACAATAGATGAATCAGCATCTGAAGAGCAGGACAATCGACATATCAGGCGCGGGAACAAGGGGGCTGAAAGATAAATATGAGGGTAGGAACTGGGCTGGTGGGGGTGGGGGGTCACTGAGAAGGCGATAGGAAAATGTAGGTGGGAGTGATAGTGATTTTTCGGAGGAGAGTGTCTAGTGGATAGGTAGGAAGGAAGTTGGACAATTAAGACAGTTCAAGAGGGCAGTGCTAATTTGAATGGTTGGATCTGGGGCGAGGTTTTGGGAGGGAAGATTTGGAAATTGGTGAAGTTGATGTTGATGCTGTATAGTTTGAGGGGTCCAGCTGTCCTCGCACCTATCCACTTCACTTTCCTCTCTGACCTATTATCAAAACACCCCATCTGCATCTACCTATTGCCTTGCAAGCTACCTTTCACCCAGCTCCACCCCCACCCTCCTATTTATTTCTCAGCCCCCTTCCCCTCCCTTACCCCCCACTTATCTGATGAAGGACTTGTGCCTGAAACATCAAATCTTCTGCCTCCCAGATACTGCCTGATCTGCTGTGCTTTTCCAGCCCCACACTTTTCAACACTGATCTCCACCATTTACAGTCCTCACTTTCTCTCAGCCCCTCCTAGCAAGAGATGGAAGGATTTTCACTCTCCCTGACTCAATAGCATGGTAATTTGTGGAATGGGAACAGGTTGAGGGACAGAAACATCAAGTTGTAGTCTCTATAAAGAATTCGCCTCTGTGGATAAAGTTTACTAAGAAGGTGTGGAGGGGTGCGGGGAAGGATGATAAATTATAAGTTTTTGAGATACGGGATCTGCTTTGTCGCTAATAGTTGAGAAGTGAGGTGCCAGAAAAGCACAATAGATCAGGCAGCATTTGAAGAGCAGGACAATCTACATATCAGGTATAAACCCATCGTCAGGAATGTGGCAGGGGAACAAGGGGGCTGAAAGATAAATAAGAGGGTAGGAGCTGGAATCGCGGGAAGGTCACTGGGAGGGCGATAGGAAGATGTCGGTGGGAGTGATAGTGATATGTCGGAGCAGTGGGTGGAATGAATAGGTGGGAAGGACGATGGATAATTAAGACCGTTCAGGAGGGTGGTGCTGATTTGAATTGTTAGATCTGGCATAAGGTTGTGGGAGGGGAGATTTGGAAATTGGTTAAGTTGATGTTGATGCTGTACAGTTTGAGGGGTCCAGCTGTCCTACAACCTATCCACTTCACCCTCCTCTCTGACCTATCACCATCACACCCCACCTGGATCCATTATCGCCTTGCAACCTACCTTCCACCCATCTCCACCCCTACCCTCCTATTTAGTTCTCAGCCCCCTTCCCCTCTATTACCCCCACCCCACTTATCTGATGAAGGACTTATGCTTGAAACGGCAACTCTCCTGCCTCCCGGATAATGCCTGATCTGCTGTGCTTTTCCAGCCCCACACTTTTCAACTCTGATCTCCACCATTTACAGTCCTCACTTTCTCTCAGCCCCTAATAGCAAGAGATGGAAGGATTTTCACTCTTTCTGACATGTTACTCAAGAGCGTGATAATTTGTGGAATTGGGACAAAAATTCAGGTTGGGGACAGAAACATCACATTGGAGTGCCAAATCAGGATTGGGAAAGTAACAGTGAGAGTGAGTGACAGAGTGTCAGTTCCAGGAATACAGTTTGTTCTTGTGAACGATTTAATAGGATCCAAGGTGGGAGAGACACCACTTATGGTGGAGAAGTCAAATGAAAACTCGGGAACCAGGGAGTTAAAAGAAATATATTCAGGAATTTTCCAGACTGTGTAGTAACAACATCCCACTGCCATAAGTTACAACAGGAAGAAAAAACGAAAGAAAAAGACAAAGGAGTTGATGTTCAGGTAACTGACACCCTGTTTGCTGTCACGGTGCAGGAAAATCCTGAACATGGAGAAAAACAGTAGGTTAGTGTAGACGGGAAATGGGCCAAAATGCACTACATCGTTTGACTGGTAGCATACTGTGTTACGGGTAGCACATGAACTAACTGCAGGCGGTCCCCTAGGTGTACGGAAGACACAGGCTAAGGTACAGAAACATTTCGAGTGGCCTGGAATGCTCAAGGACGTGGTTAATTTTTGTTTTACATGTCATACATGCCAAATGGTAGGTAGCTCACAGGCAATAAAAACCTGCACCTTTGTCGCCAATTCCTGAATTCGAAGAACCTTTCATGTGGGTTATGATTAATTGTGGAGCTCCCCTTTCTAAAATAAAAGTGGAAACCATTATTTGCTGACAATAATTATGTCTCTCCCAGATTTCCACAGGCATTTGCATTATGGAGTGTTAGGGCAAAAAGGGAGCTAGAGGAGTTGGTAGCTTTTTCTTACTCGCTGTGGGCTCCACAGAGAGATTCAGTCAGACCAAGGGTCTCATTTTAACCCCGCAGCTGTTTAATGATGTCATGGATAGATTAGGCATACAGCACTTCAAATTAAGGGCGTCCCATCCTGAATCCCAGGGAGCATTGAAAAGTTAGCATCAGACGCTGAAGACCATGTTAACAGCGTACTGTCAGGATTGGCCAAATGATTGGGATAAAGGTGTCCCAGTAAATTGCTTATCATTGAGGATGCCCCAAATAAGTCTACTCCGTTTACTTCCTTTGAGTTAATCTTCGTACATGAAGTGAAATCCTTTGAATTTAATTAAATCTAAATTGACTGGACCGAAGTCGGAGATCTCACACTTGGATTATGTGTGTGAAGTGAGGGAGAGACTAACTGAGTAGGTGAGTGAACGAAACAGCACCTGAAGAGGACACAGCATAGAGTTGAGCAAGTGGGGATGATGTATTAGTAGTTTAAATAATGCTCAGGATACCAGAAGCCAACCGAATTAGAATACTATTGTTTGGACAGCTGGACAGCAATCAAATTACGAGAATTATTGTATCATGGGGAGTAAATCAACTCGGCATTTTGAACACTAGAGAGAGAGCTACTGCCATCCAAGAGCAGAGTAACTGCTGCAGAGCAGGAGTGCTAACTGGACATCTCTACCTAAGATACATGTTCATGGCAAACCTACTTGCAGTAAAACAAACTGTGACCCACGGAGATCAGCAGCTGCAAGAGTGAACACAGTGGGGAAAATAGAGACTGTGTGATCTTGAGATTGTAATGGTTAATATGTGGGTTGTTGGAACAGCACATTTTTACAGAGATGGAAACAGATAGAAGGTAGCTAAGAAAAGAGGGGCTTGTGTTTGTGAACAGCTATTGTTTAGTGTTCACTATTAAAGTGAACAAACTAATTTGTGAATTTCTGTTTAAATAGTGGAATGTAGGAGCTCTGTGTGTCTCATATTCTAACAGATTACGAGGTGAGGTGAGCTTTTCTAGGTGTTTGGTTTGAATTAACAGAGGGGTTCGACTCCACCTTGTAAATGTCCATCCACACTAACCCCATTTCCCTGCAGTTGGCCCATATCCTCCTAGTCCTTTCCTATCAACATATTTATCCAAATGCTTTTGAAATGTTATTAATGTTCCCCCCTCAACCACATCTGCTGGCAGCTCATCCACGTACCAGCCTCTGTGTAACGAAGTGGTCCCTCAGGTTCCCTTTTATTCCTTTCCCTCTAACCTTAAACTGATCCCATCTCATCCTCGATTCTCTACACCTTGAAAAAAAGACTGAGAGCATTAACCCTATCCATACCCCTCATGATCTTATACAGAACTATAAGGTCCCCCCTCAGTCTCCTACATTCTATAGAAAAGGTCCTAGATTGTCCAGCCTATACCTATAACTCAGACCTTAGGGTCCTGGCAAAAGTCCATGGAAATTTATTCTGCACCCTTTCTACTTTCATAAAATGCTCCCTATAACAAAGCGACAAAAACTGAACAGAATACTCCAAGTGCAGACTTACCAAAGTCCTGTGTAACTGCAACATAAATTCCTAACTTCCATACTCAATGTCCGGCCTGATGAAGGTCAGTGTGCCAAATGCCTTCTTCACTGCCCTGTCTATATGTGACTACACTCTCAGAGAACCATGCCCCTGAACACCAAAGTCTCTCTGCCCACTACACCCCTTAAGGCCCTCCCATTCGCCGTGCAACTCCTACCTTGAGTTGAGATTCTAAAATGCAAGTCATCACGCATCTATATTAAATTCCATTTGCCATTTCTCGGCCCACTTCCCCAACTGATTAAGGTCCTGCTGCAATTTCTGATAAACATCCTCACTGATCATGTTCCACTTATTTTAGTGTAATCTGTAAACTTACTAATCATGTCTTGTACATTCTCAACCAAATCATAGATAACAAACAGCCATGGACCCATGCTCCAGTCTGACAAGCATCCTTCCGCTAAACCCTCTGCTTCCTACCGTCAAGCCAACTGTGTATCCAATTGGCCAGTTCCCCAGCATTCCACGTGATGTAACTCTTCAGAGAAGCCTGCCATGTGGAACCTTATCAAAGGCCTTACTGATATCCATAGAGACTATGGTTACCGCTCGGCCCTCATCAACCTTCTTGGTCACTTCATCAACGAACTCTAACAAATTTGGGAAGCATGTTCTCCCACTCACAAGTCTATGCTGACTGCTCCGAATCAAACCCTGTGTAAGCAATGGGTGCAGTCAATGTTATGCTGTCCTTCATTGTAAGATGATTCAAATGCCATCTTCCTGCTGTTGTAGGGCCTTGCTGAGAGCATGGTTGGGACACTCTCTACGGATTTGATCTCCTTTGTACGGAATGATCTCCTTACCACAGAAACAGGCAATGGTATCATGAGGATAGAGTGAAGAAGCTGAGTGTTTAATCAGGAGAGCTGTGAGAGAAGAAGAAACGATGATGATAAACACGAGGAGTGGCAGCGATCACTTGCTTCCAAAAGAGACATTGACAGGGAGAGAAATTCCATACTTTACCATGGTTTGGTTGGTTTGATTTATTGTCACTTGTACCTCAGTACAGGGAAACACTTTATTTATGAGCAGTGGAGGCAGATCATAGTAAGCATGGTCAGGCAGATCATAGGGTGGAAATAGACTTGGACAGAGTAAGGCATTCAGGTTACACTGAACAGGACGTGCACTGGACAAGATCAACATGAACAAGATCACCATTATTTGACCTTAGAGAGTCCATTCATCAGTCTAACATGGCCTTCCTAATAGTTTATATGCCTAAATTAACTCTCCCAATGTTATTGTGCAGTTGGCGTGTGAACCCGTACTGAATGTCACGTTGCTCACAATCCCCAACAGCAGCCACAATACCTTCATTCTGAAACAGGTAGCCATTCCCACCAGCTTCCACCCTACATAGAGAACACCAGGCTGGCTTCTCGGAGATGGAAGATGCCGTCTTGTGCCTTCACACAGGACACATGGCTTCCCTCCACACCACTAGAAAACAGCGGCAAAGTCCTACGTGTGTATCATGACAGACGGAGCTACGAGGAACAACGTGGAGCAGTCTGTCTGCGCAGCCTCTGCTCCACTTGTTCACCATGTTAGAGCATCAGTTAGGAGACAGCGAGAATTGTTGATGCTGAAGATCAGATTAGACAATGGTTTGCTGGAAAAGCAGAGCAGGAGAATCGACGCTTCGGGCATAAGCTATTCATTAGGAATCAGCATCAATTACCTCATTCTGCCCCCGTGTACTTGCATTGAGGTGGGAATGGCCTCCTACTGTTCCTGTATAAGTGACTCAAGGGACTGACTGGCTTCTTCCTCGTCTGATTGGACATGGGCCAAGGCCCTGATTGGGTTACTCCTGGTTCCTGTATGACAGCTCGTTGTGCTGACGCGTGTGATGGTGCTGTAGCTTTAAGAGGTTATTTTGTTCTGGTTTCTTTTACGAGAGAGATTGAATGACCGTTACCAAGCTGGCTAGTTAGGACCACTTGAAAAACAACTAGTGAGCCCTTTGGTTTATATTAATGCAGATGGAATGGGAAGGGTCAACTCTCACAGATTAGGATTTCTGCGTTTTGGTTTCTCAGTAACATCAGAAATTATTGGTGTCTCCACCGAGTTGAAAATTTTAGTGAATGTCTCCTGGCAGCTACTCACTATGAATTTTCTCTTGGTGCTGTTTTTAAATCCTGAATTGAAGAAATATTTGTGTCATTCAGTGTCTGAATATTCCTTTTTGCCAAGGGCTGTGTTCATGTGATTTTCCAGTATTGGAACAGTTCATTAGTAATTGTTCCTAGATCTATTATTCCGTTAACTCGTCCAGTATAATTACGTTATTCTAAATTCTTCTTTCTTTGGTTTTATTTTATCTATCGTGTCTAAGTAAATGGTGTTATGCCTCACACCAAGTAGTTTGACCAGTCACATTGCATCTGGAATAGACACTTTACATTTTCTTTGAAATAAGAAAACATTAGAGTCTAGACTACCACCTTCAAATATTGCTCTGGTGTGGCCCATCACACTAGAATCCTTCTCTTCCTGAATAACATGTTGGAGGCACTGAATGGGCCGTTCCTGCTCTTCTCCAATAGTGTCAATGGGCTGAACGATTTCCTCATATTCCTGTGAAACCAGTGTGAGGTGCGGAATGAACTCTTATTTTACTGTGGCAATGTGCAGTGTCAGGCAGTGTTGTTACATGAATGTTACAGACACTTTAACAGCGTGAATGGAGTCCATGTCTTGCTGCACACGGACACAGACCAGTTCAGGAGCTGACAGGGGCTTCGAATTATTCTGAACATTGTGGAATCCTCAGTGACCATCCCCACTTCGGATCTTATGTTGGGGAGGGTGAGGGTGGGGAGACATTGATGAAGCAGCTGAAGATGTTTGTGAAGAGGAAGCTACCCTGAGGACCTCCCACAGAGGTGACCCAGGACTGAGATAATGAACATCTTCCTTTGTGCCATGACTGACTCCAAACACTGGAGAGTTTTTTTTCTGATTCCCATTAAGTTCAGATTTGTAAAGCTCGTTGATGTCAACAGAAGTCAACAGAAGACTTGATCTTAGGACCAGTCATTTTTACCTGACCCCTTGTGTCAACCTCTTTTGTTCATATCAATAGGCCGTGATATCGGAGCAGCAAGGGTTTTCTTCAAATAGGTGGAATTGAATGTCAGGATTTCTCTTCTCAAGAGTGTTTGGGAGCCAGATGACTGGAAGTATTTGAAGAGGAGGTAGATGTATATTGACCTGTCAGAGAGTTGAGGGCGATGAAGAATTTGGTATGAAAGAGGATTTGAGACCAAGAGCAGATCAGTCATGATCTTAGTGAAGGGCAAGGCAGGTTTGGGGAGTGAACGACCTGCCCCTGATGTTCTCACATTCTGTTATTGGAAGGTTAGTGGGTGTTATTTTATTGGATGTTCTGTTATTGAATGTTGCTATCAGGGAGACCAGGTGATTTTGTGAGCCATCGCTGGGTGAAGTATGGAGGCTGTACTCATAATGAAGTTTAGTCAACAACATGACCAACAAATGGAGCACAAGTTTCAGAGAGGGGGAGCTCTGTAAAGAGAGATGAGGGGCATCTTTCATACCCAGCCTGGGTTTTACAATCGCGTTTCTCAAATTACCTCAAAGCGTGTGAGACAGTCTTGAAGGGACGAAAGATCTCCTCTGTTTCTGTGCACCAGGTTATAGAAGTAATTAGCCTCTAAATGCTCCTGCCTAACAGGTTTAATGGCCTGAATGGAACACAGGATTGAGGGATAGGAGTGAGTCATTACATATGTTGAACCTTCTCCACCAGACACTAAGCTATGGCTGATCAAGTTGTGGTCTCAGCCCCACTTTCCTGTCTGCGTCCCATTATCCATGACTCAGTTCTTTGTCAAATATTTCACGAACGCAACTTTCAATCAATGTGAACATAGAGGCATGATAAACTTCCAGTGAAGAGGATTCTGATTTGAAAGTTACTTTCAGAATTTTTCGTCATCCCTCTTATAGAATCAGAGAACCATGCAGAATGGAAACAGACCCGTTAGTCCAATCTGTTCACTCCGATCGGATATCAAATGTGATTTTGTCTCATTTGCCAGCATTTGGCAAATATCCTTTCTCTTTCAGATACTTTTTAAATGCGTGATTGTAACCACCTTCACCACTTCCTCTGACAGCACTTTACGTACACACAGCATTCTCTCTGTGAAACATTTAACTTCAAGTCCCTTCTAAATCATTCGTCCTCTCCCCTTCAACCTATGCTCTCCTGTTCTGGTCTCCCCTACCCTGGGGAGCAGAACGTGTCTGTTTAGAATATCCATGCCCCTGATGATTTTATAAACCTCTATAATGTCACCCTTCAGGCTCTGACACTCCAGGTGGAAACACCTCAAACTAATCAGCCTCTCCCTAAAGCTCAAATCTCCAGTCCTGGGACATCCGTGTAAATCTTTTCTGCAGAGAACCGAGTTATACGCAGTATTCTGAAAGTGGCCTCACCAACATCCTGTACAGATACAACATGCCACCCCTATACACAATGCTCTGACTGATTAAAGCAAATTTGTAAAATGTGTTCTGTACCGCACTGTCTGCATTTGACTCCACTTTCAAGGAACAATGTACCTGCAGCCCTATGTCAGTTTGTTTCACAACACTCACCAGGCCCTTACTATTAAGTGTATAACTTCTGCCCTGATTTGCCTTCCCAAAATGCGTAACCTCGTATTTATCTAAATTAAACTTCATCTGTCACTCCTTGCCACTTTGTCCCATCTATTTGTGGTCTTGTTGTACTCTGAGATAATCTTCTACAGCACCTTTCTGATGTTGTCTGTAAACTTACTAACTATGGCCCCAATATCCACATAGAAATCCTTGACATAAGTGATGAAATGTTTTGTGAACTCAGTACTGATTCTTACAGCACACTGCTGCTCACAAGCCTCCAGTCTGAAAAGTAACCCTCTTCCTTCAAGCCAATTGTGACGAGCTCCTTCTGTATCCCATGTGACTTATTAATCTGTCTACCAATCGGAATGTTATGAACACCTTGCTGAGGTCCATATTGACAATGTCTACAAATTGCCTTCATCAATCTTCTTTGTCACCTCTTCATAAAACTCAACCAAATTAATGAGACATGATTTCCCATGCAGAAAGCCACGTTGACTACCCTGATCAGTCCTTCCCTTCCCAAATGTATGTAAATCATGTCCTTCAGAAACCCCTCCAACAACTCACACACCACCGACATCTGGCTCACCGGTCTATAGTTCCCCGCCTTTTTGGGTCACTGTTTCCTTTTCTAGTCCCACTCCTCCCCTGCTCACAACAAATGTTAAATGTAACCAGGTTGGTGATGTGGCCGGTGATTTCGGTCTCAGACTGGGTCAGAGTCTGTTTTAGGAACAAATCAGGCTAGTTTCTTTAAAGTGCGCAAATAGCACGTTTATGATCCAGAGCGTTTTTACTCCAACTATGGTGGAATGACGAATGGCAAACTGTTTGGATATTGCAAATAACGAATCGATATTTCCCGTTCTGAATACACTGACACACACACACACACACACACACACACACACACACACACACACACACACACACACACACACACACACACACACACACACACACACACACACACTATCTCTGCAATTTCACGTTGAACGAACCTTGTCAAAATATTACTGTAACTCATGACAAAAGGAAAAATTGCGAGATTGTCCAAAATGTTATTCTGCTTCTGAAGATATTCTACTCACACAGTGCTAGCAATGGGATTTCATCCTGGGAAAGTTGGATTTGGCTGAATTCCCTTTGCATTACGCAGTTAGGAGGTTCCAGTTTAGAACAGTTGCTCAGTAATTCGTACTGTTGCCTAACAGTATCAGGGACATGAGTTCAATTCCAGCCTCAGGCGACTATCTGTGTGGAGTTTGCATCTTATCTCCTTGTCTGCGTGAGCTTCTGATGGGTGCTCCCGTTTCCTCCCACAGTCCGAAGCTGTATAATTCAAGTGGATTGGTCAAATAGTCCATAGTGTACAGTAATTTCTATTTTAGGTGCACTCATCAGTGATAACTGTAGGGGCATGGGAAGGTTGGCATGGACTTGTTGGGCCGAAGGGCAGGGATTCTATAAAAATAAGAATGGTAATGATGAGAGTAGAGTTTTGTTTTAGCTCTTACACGTTACTGTGATGAGGAATAATGAAGGGGAGAGAGTGCAATATGCCGTTTCTTCTCGGGCAGATGACATTTTCACCCTCTCTGAGTTGAATCACACAATAATATAATTCTCTCCAAAACTGGACCATGTGAGGTCTCCTTGTACATTGTCCAAACTATGTCTACATCACATTCCCTGTTCCATGTTGGTGTATCATTGCTGCTGTCATGCACAGAGCCATACCCTGAGCAGAAAATGGTCTCGGTCGATTTGAAGATATGCTTATATGTCCCTGTGTCATTAAAAAAAATGTTTATGTATTCAGAATACATAGAACATTAAACAGTCCAGCACAGAACAGGCCCTTCAGCCCACCATGTTGTTCCAAAGATTAATCCTCATGTATGCACCTTTAAATTTCTGTGACCATATGCATATCCAGCAGTCTCGTAAATATCCCAAATGACCTTGCTTCCACAATTGCTGCTTGCAATGCATTCCATGCTCTCACAACTCTCTGTGTAAAGTACCCGCCTCTGACATCCCCTCTATACTTTCCTCCAACCAATTTAAAACTATGACCCCTCGTGTTAGCCATTTCTGCCCTGACAAACAGTCTCTGGCTATCAACTGTATCTATGCGTCTCATAATCTTGAATACCTCAATTAGGTCCCCTCTCCTCCTCCTTTTCTCCAATGAAAAATGTCCGAGATCAGTCAACCTTTCTTTATAAGATAACCCCTCCAGTCCAGGCAGCATCCTGGTAAACCTCCTCTGAACCCTCTCCAAAGTATCCACATCTTTACTATGATAGGGTGACCAGAACTGGACGCAGTTTTCCAAGTGCGTTGGAACCAAAGTTTTATAGAGCTGCAACAAGATCTCATGTCTCTTAAACTCAGTCCCCCTGTTAATGAAAGCCAAAACACCACATGCTTTCTTAACAACCCTGTCCATTTGGGTGGCCATTTTAAGGGATCTGTGTACCTGCACACCAAGATCTCTCTGTTCCTTCACACTGCCAAGAATCCTATCCTTAATCCTGTTCTCAGCTTTCAAATTCGACTTTCACAATGCATCACATCGCATTTATCTAGGTTGAACTCCATCTGACACCTCCCAGCCCATCTCTGCATCCTGTCAATGTCCCGCTGCAGCCTACAACAGCCCACTATACTGTCAACGGCACCTCCAACATTCGTGTCATCTGCAAACTTGCTGACTCATTTTTCAGTCCTCTGATCCAAGTCATTAATAAAAATTACAAACAGTAGAGGCCCAAGGACAGACCCCTGTGGAACACCACTCACCACAAACTTCCAGGCAGAATAATTTCCTCCCACTACCACTCGCTGTCTTCTGCTGGCCAGCCAATTCTGTATCCAAACAGTTAACACAGATACCGGTGTTAAAATGAATGTTTTGTTTTAACAAATGCAGAACTTGCTGGAAAAGCTCAGCATGTCTGTCAGCATCCAGATGTCTTTTACATGCTGTATTTGTACCAGCCTCCACCACTTCCTCTGGCAGCTCATTCCATACGCACACCACTCTCTGTGTGAAAAGCTGCCCTTAGGCCTCATCAAAATCTTTCCCCTCTCACTTTCCCAAATGTCCTCTAGTTTTGGACACCCCTAACCTGGGGAAAAACCTTGACTACAAACCCTATCCATGACCGTTCTGATTTTATAAACCTTTACTGCTGCGAAATGTGACTTCAACTAAGACGAATTGCTTGTACTTTCAATAATCCCGGGCCGAAATGCTGAAATTCAACACCGACACCTGTTCTTTTCCATCAAGTCCCAATTCTAAAACCAGTTTAATCAGTTTGTTCAGATATATTAGGAGACACTTCTGTGGGATTTACACCTAGACCTTTGTGCCCGGAAGTAGGGACACGAGCATCACTCGGCAATACACATAAAGCTGTACCATTACTCTCCGGTGTGTGTGTTCATCAGCCTGTCCTGACATGCCGTGACATAGCTCTGCAACAGGCAGGGCATGAATCCAGGCCTTCTAGTCCAGAGCTAGGAACCCAACCAAACAATTTCAGGAATTGGAATCAAACCCAGAGTCATGACTCAGAGGCAGGGACACTACCCACTACACTGCTGTACCCAGATTTTGGGTCAAATTTTAAGGGGAAGCGTTCAGCTAGGTGTGGATTTATTCTAATCAGGTTACCATTAGTGAGCTACACAAAACATTTTGCTTTGTTAAACAAGTGCAAGATCGAAATTAACTATGAACATCTTTAATCGCTATTATCTGTAGTCTGCAGTATTAGGGAAAGAAATCCTGCAGACATACTCTGCCCAATGAAGGGTCTCAAATAGATATTTATTACTGAACACCAGACACGGAGAAAGTCCATAACTTCTGGTCCCAAAACACCGATCAGTATAACCCAACTCTCATGTGCATCTGCCCTCTGCCTAAAACCATGAAATGATACCAGGCCGCTGAGTACTGTCCGGCCTCTCCTCCCCACTGACTGTGTCTTCAATCCGTCCCTCCTCCCCCTAACCACACAAGGCAAACCAAGCTCAGGGCATTTGTGAAAATCAAGGCCGGAGTGTGCAGGCCTCCTGGAGAGGGGTGGACATTTTAAAGTTAAACGGGGAAGGTGAGGAGGTGGCAATATCATTCACTGGCCGAGGCGTGGCAGATGGATTTTGGTTTGGATTAATGCGAGGTATTGGATTTGGTAAATCAACAAGAGTAGGACTTATACAATTAAACGCAGGGCCTTTGGCAGTGTTGTAGAACAGAGACCTCGGCCATCAGGTATAATTCTTTAAAAGTTGCATCTCATATAGATAATGTGGTTAAGAAGGTGTTTAACACACTTGTCTTCAATGGTCAGACCTTTGAGTATCGGAATTGGGACGTCATGTTGTGCTTGTACAGGACATTGGTGAGACCTCTTCTGAAATACTGTGTCCAGTCTGGACATCCTGCCCGCTCATTTCAGAGACAAAACCACCCTCTGGGTGAAAAAGCTGGCCCTTAGGTTACTTTTAAATGTTTCCCCTCTTACCTTACAACTATGTCCTCTAGTTTTGGTCTCCACTGCCCTTATAAAATACATTGACTATTCACTTTGATATTATTGATCTTGATATTATTAAGCTGGAGAGGGTTCAGAAGAGTTTAACCTGAATGTTGCTGGGAATGGAGGGATTGAGCTATAAGGAATGGCTGAATAGGCTGGGACATTTTTCACTGGAGAGTATGAGATGGAGGGGTCACTTTGCAGAGGTTTATAAAATGATGAGGGGTACTGATAAGCTGAAGTGTGATTTTTTTTCCCTAGAGCTTGTGATTCAAAACTGAGGGATATTTTAAGGTGCGGGGAAAAATGATTTACCAAAGTCAGGAGAGGTAATTATTTTAGACAGAAGCTGGCTTGTGTGTGGAATGAACTTGCAGAGCAAGTGGTGAAAACAGGGACAGTGATAACGTTTAAAGGACATTTAGATCAATACACGGATAAGACATCAGTTTGGATGGTGCTGTGAGCAGCTGCCCTCTCCCTCCTCCTCTCTGAATGTATCCCTGTTGGTTTTCACCCTCTGCCAATGCCTTTGCAGTGGCGTGTGGAGGCCAGCAGAGGGAGGCATTGCGTCACTTTAAGCACCACAGAAACAGCCAGACCTGCCCCACGCAGAGACACACAGATACACACACGAGAATGGTTAGGGCACGGCGTGAAGCTCATCTGGTAATTTAAACAAAACATAAATAAATGCTCAATTCGCCTCGTAAACTGTTAAAATATGAGTGATAGAGAACTCCCAAATTCCACAGTTTAAATAAAAACAATGTATTTTTTAACACTGAAAGTGAACTGAAAGAGACCTCTATCTCTTAACTGCTTATAACCCAACTCAAGCTCTATAGTAATATACTGTTCTGGGTGTGCCATCCTCTCATATCATAGATACTTGTAAGCTCCTAGTTCAGAACAGCGTTCACTCTCTCTTAAAGGAACCTATCCGGATTTCTCTTGCTCTGTGGGTTGTCAATATTTCATCTACTCTGTCTCGTATGTGTCAGGATTTTAGTTGATCCATTGACAGTATGTGATTATTCGACTCTGTCCGTGGGAATATATCAGTATTTCACTTGCTCACACTCGTGTGTGTGGGGAAGAATTTCAGTTGTTTCATGGGTACTGTGACACTATGACAATCTTAATGTTTGATAATGGTACCAAACCTGCAAGAATTGTAATGTCTATGGAGGACAGTGCAGAACTCTAACAGGACAGTGACACGCTGGTAGATGGGAATCAATGCAGAGCAGTGTGAGGTGATGCACTTTGCTATGAAAGATAAAGAAAGACAGTTTAAAACAGGCTGTGCCATTATAAAGGGGCTGCAGGAACAGAGGGCCCTGGGTGTATATGAGCACAGATTGTTGAAGATGTCAGGACAACTGAGGAGAGCAGTAACTTTCACAGATTAGTTTCAGTATGTGAACTGTATATAGGCGGAGACCGTGGGGATTCCATTTGTACCAGCTCGACACAAAAGGGAGATGGCATCAGGGCCACGGCTTCTAAGTTGTGCTGGGGGGAAACGGAGCTGCCAGTGGGTTTAAAGTGAGAATTGCCCTTCACTGAACATTGCTCCTTACTCGGTCGGTGGGACGTGGATGTTTCAGAATCTGCACACGATACATCCCGGTCCTCTCCAGCTCGTACTAGGGTCCTCCTCACATGGCGGGGGGAGGGGGGGAGGGAACGGATATCAGGCACTCCACTACCCGGTTTGGCCCTTTCTGTCATATTCCAGGCATTTTCTCCTAGAATGGGAGGACGAGAGGGAGGGATGTTGGTGGTGGGTGGCCCTGCTGTTAGTGCTGGGGCATGTGAGGATAATGGCTAATCGTGAGGTTTTCAGAGGGAGTCTTTCGTCAGTGGTGTATCCATGCAGTGTAATTGATGTGTGTGTGTGTGTGTGTGGGGCGGGGGGGTGTAACGTGGAAGGGAAGACAGAGAGAGAGACAGAGAGAGAGAGAGAAGGTGCTGCATGCGGCAGTGACAGTGTTCGAGGGTAGGTGCTATAACAGATATACCATGAATGTGAGGGAGCAGAGAGAATACAGTGACCCTTATCCTGACAGAGCAGGGAAGGTTATTGATGCTTGTCCTGTATTGCTGGACATTTCTTCAGCCCGCAGATACTGCACTGAGCTGGGTGGGGAGCACAGACCATTCTCGGTGGGTATGGTGGTGTGGCTCCCTCTGGGAAGAGAATGATCCTCCTCTGTACTAGCCCATCCATCAGGACCTCCGTACCCCTGTGACAAACTGCGGTGTAATTGCCCCTTATCTGCCATGCTCGGGGTAAACTGTGCAGGGCAGCTCCAAGCTGAGAGAGCTCAACTCTGTGCCCATTGGCCTTTCAAAGATTGTACCCGGGTGATGGTGAGTCCCTCCAGCCATGATGGGTGGGAGAATCGGGCTGGCATTGAATGAGAGGGACACCATATAGTGGGGGAGGGGTGTGTCGGTAGTCAATGAGTTGTGTTTGATAAGATAGCACCAGGAATCTAGCTTGGCCTCGTACAGATAATCTCTCTGTCACACTCAATGAAAATGACACTGAGGCAAATTATTGTTAGAATCAGCTCAGTGAGTCAGAGATTCTGTTAAAACTACTCAATTTACAAAGCTGTGGAACAAATGCTCATCCAAAACTCTCCATCATTTCACCTCACACCAATCTCCCTTTTTCCCATCTTTCCTGGGAAGACTGGCTCATGTTACAGGATGCTATCGAAGTGTCTACATTTCAGCATTCTGAAACTTGGGAGCACATCCTTCCATGACACTGTCTCTCAGTCTCCCCCTCTCTCTGTCTATACCCCAAACCCTTCCCATGTGGTGATATTTAAACTGATTCCCCCGCCATCTCTCTCCGGCAGTGATGTTCACACCCACAGTACCCCCTTGTCAGGGCACAATAGAGATATGGATCTGAAAATGGGTGGGAGCTGCACGGCCTTTCACTGCCAGCATGGGCTGCAGGTTTCCCCTCACTGGGTAAGAATCCAACACATTATTACAGAGCAATGTACTGGGGGGATGTACACAGTCCTACATGCTGGGAGGGTAACTGCTCCTGGGTTACAGATCAATGCATTTGGGTGATGTACACAGCCCAATATGCTGGGAGGGTAACTGCTCCTGGGTTACAGATTAATTCACCAGTTATCACTGCACAGGTCTCTGTGCTGGTCAGACTATCTGGTTGAGGTTCATAGAAAATACAATGATTTTCCTGGTGCTGGACAGATATGTTGGTGGGGTGGATGGGGAAAGGTGATGGACAGGTCACGGTACTCCACGGAGCATTCTGCCCCATACATTCTATAACTGACATTCCCCGGAACGTTTTGTCCCCGACATTCTATAACTGACATTCCCCGGAACGTTCTGTCCCTGACATTGTTTGTTTGTGAACGGCCGGACGTCAGTGAATTGAACAAACGATAAGATCCCGAGGGAAGAGATCCGTTACAGGGAGAAGGAGACACTGTTCCGAAGGCCCCTCAGGCAGTTAAAGGGGGGAATACATTTTCCCTGCGTTTACATTTCTTCACGACACAGGATCGACCACAATTTAGACCAAAATACAGAAATTACCAAACTCGGTTTGTCTTCAGGAAACTGGGAGAGAATCCTTCAGGACAGCAATGTTCCCACCCTCGGTATTAGGAATTGGGAAGGAGTGACCTGTGTCTGCTCTCGAGTGATCGAGTGTGTGGGAATGTTCTAGAAACCATCTGTCCTTATGGATGTGTCTCTGTGTGTTTGGGGAGGGAGGGTTTCTTGTGGTTTATGTCACATTTTTGTCAGTAATTCCAATCTTCCCATTTGTTATTCCAGCTCCAATTATTTTAATAAATCCCTGAATACAGGGACACATTTGAAAATCTCACTGGGTCCCCGATCAAACGGGTCCCTTTGCCTCCAGGCTGATGGATAATGGGTTTGTTTTCCTTCCTCACAGTTAACGTAGTGACCATCTACGTCCTGCTTTATAAAGATTGTGGATTGTCTCCATGTGTCAGACGTTACCTGGGGGCCATGGCAGCGGCGGATCTCCTGGTCATTATCCTCGACCTGATCCTGAGACACATTCCCATTGTTTATGAGGAACAGTTTTT
The DNA here is from genome assembly GCF_020745735.1 of Hemiscyllium ocellatum. Taxonomy (NCBI): domain Eukaryota; kingdom Metazoa; phylum Chordata; class Chondrichthyes; order Orectolobiformes; family Hemiscylliidae; genus Hemiscyllium; species Hemiscyllium ocellatum. The sequence goes on along the minus strand of NC_083405.1, from coordinate 10,685,359 downwards.
TTTCCTGTACTCCGTCCCCGTGTGTAATATCCACGCCGTCCTGCTTTATGCAGCCACTGACTGCTCTATCTGGTTCACCGTCACTTTCACCTTTGATCGGTTTGTGGCCATTTGTTGCCAGAAGCTGAAAAGTAAATATTGCAGTGAGAAAACGGCGGCTGTGGTTCTGGGAGCAGTGACTGTGCTGAGCTGTTTAAAGAACATTTTCTGGTATTTTATGCTCACGGCTCGGTATTGGCTGGAGAACCTCCCCTGGTTTTGTGATGTAACACTCGCTGTTCAATCCTCCAGGGTCTGGGTCACAATCGAGTTCCTCCACCACATTCTAACCCCGTGTGTCCCATTTCTCCTGATTCTGCTGCTCAATGTTCTCACCGTCAGACACATTTTAGTGACCAGCAGAGCCCGCAGGAGACTCCGCGCTCACACCAATGGGGACGCTCAGTCTGACACAGAAATGAGAAACCGAAAAAAATCCATCATTTTACTGTTTGTGATCTCGGCCAATTTCATCCTGTTATGGTCAACGTTAATGCTGTATTCTATATGGTTCCGGATGGATGATATTGGGTATGACTCTGTGAATCTCCATCCCTCTGTGGGGGAATTGGGCTTCATGCTGCAGCTCCTCAGTTGCTGCACAAACACCGCGATTTATGCCGTGACCCAGACTAAGTTCAGGCAGCAGCTGAAGAATGTGCTGAAATATCCCTTCACCCAAATCCATCCATCCATCAAATTCCCTCATTAATCACACCATCCGGGATTTTCTCATTTCAGTTCAGTGTTTCAGTGATGGAGCAGCCTGTCGCTATGGTAACAGACTGAGGGGAGCGCTGGTTTGTCCCTCCTTATCCCACAGCGGGGTGACAGGGAAACATTTCAATGTTTCTCACAACTCAGGGGCCAGTGAGAAAAGGCCCCATCCCACTGACTCTATCCATCACTTCCATTTGTAACCAATAAAAATGTGGATTAAAGCGTGCCGAGCAGCAGAGTGACCGATGTTGTTGTGTCTTTGTGTTGGAGAAGCTGAGCTGGAGAGAGACAGACTCAGCTCCGAGTCCTGGTTCTCAGGGAAGGGGAGGGCACCGCGCCCTGAGCTCAGGAGCTGGGTTTAACTCCCTCTGTCCCCCTCCCCATTCCCTTTCCAACCTGGCCTCCCCATTTCATCTCCCCCACTCTTACTCCACATTTCTCCCTCTCTCTCCCTACACACTCACTCTTTCTCACAAACTCCCCCTTTCACTCTCCCTCGTTCTCCCTCTCACACCAACCGCCCCAACCCCGGTTTCTCCACCTGCCTCCACTCTTCACTTTCCCCTCACCCTCACACTCTCTGTCCTGTCCATCTCTGCCTCCCTCCAGCAGTTCCATTTCTAACCCATCTCACCCCCACCCTCCCCACCACACGCAGCCCCACGACCAACCACACCGCACCTCCAGTCTCGGGGTCAGAGGGAGAGGGAAGGAGCAGGGAGAAAGAGTGTGCCTGAGAGAGAGGGAGGGAGGGACAGGAGGGAGAGAGATTCAGTCAGAGAGAAACGGAGGGACGTGGGCAGAGAGACAGAGACACCGATTGAGGTCGGTTGACAGTGAGAGAAAGTGGAGAGAGAGTGAAGGAGCAGGGAGAAGAGGGGGGGAAGTGAGAGTTGGGTGAGAGAGGGTAGGGCGAGAGAGGAGAGGGAGAGAGGGAGGGGGAGGGCAAGAGAGGGTGAGGGCGAGCTAGTGGAGGGCAAGGGGTAAGGGCGAGAGAGGGGAAGGCAAGAAGGGATGGCAAGGGAGGGGAGGAAAGGCGGGGAGGGCGAGACGGAGAGAGCGGGAAGGGAGGTTGAGAGAGGGGAGTGTGAGGGAGGGTAGGGCGAGAGAGGGGAGCGTGAGGAAGGGGATTGTGGGGAGGGCGAGAGAGAGGGAGAGGGCGAGAGAGGAGAAGGAGGGAGGGGAGGGCGAGAGAGCGGAGGGCGAGAGAAGGGAGGTAGGGAGGGGAGGGCGAGAGGGATGGGGTGGGGAGGGAAGGGAGGTCGTGTGGGGAGAAGGAGGGCGGGGAGGGCGAGAGAGGGAGGGGAGGGGAGGGGAGGAAAGGTGGGGAGGGTGAGAGGGAAAGAGAGGGCGAGAGAGGTAAGGGAGGAAGGGGAGGGGAGGGCGAGAGAGGTGAGGGACTGGGGGAAGGGCGAGAGAGAGGGTAGGGTAGGATCGGGAGGGCGAGAGAGGGGATGGGAGGTCCGGGAGGGAGGGAGGGAAGGGCGAGAGAGGGGATGGGAGGGCCGAGGGCAAGAGAGGGGAGGGGAGGGCGAGAGAGGGGAAGGGAGGGTGCGAGAGGGGAAGGGAGGACCGAGGGCGAGAGAGGGGAGGGGAGGACCTAGGGCGAGAGAGAGAGGGCCGAGGGCGAGAGAGGGAAGGGGAGGTCCGGGAGGGGGATAGAGGAGAGGGGAGGGAAGGGCATGAGAGGGGAGGGGAGGGCGAGAGAGGTGAGAGGAGGGCGAGAGAGGGGAGCGGAGTGAGGGGAGCGCACCAGAGGGGAGCGGAGAGCGTGAGAGGGGCGGGGAGGGCGAGAGAGGGGAGGGGAGGGAAGGACGAGAGAGGAGAGGGGAGTAAGCGGAGGGCGACAGAGGGGAGTGGAGGGCGAGAGAGGGGTGAAGCGAGGGAAGGACGAGAGAGAGGAGGGTAGGGCCGGGAGGGCGAGGGAGGGGAGGGGAGTAAGCGGAGGGCGACAGAGGGGAGTGGAGGGCGAGAGAGGGGTGAAGCGAGGGAAGGACGAGAGAGAGGAGGGTAGGGCCGGGAGGGCGAGGGAGGGGAGGGGAGTAAGCGGAGGGCGACAGAGGGGAGTGGAGGGCGAGAGAGGGGTGAAGCGAGGGAAGGACGAGAGAGAGGAGGGTAGGGCCGGGAGGGCGAGGGAGGGGAGGCGATGGCCGAGGGCGAGAGAGGGGAGAGGAACGGAAGGGAGTGTTGGGAGGGCGAGAGATGGGAGGGGAGGTGAGGGCCAGGAGGACGAGAGAGGGGAGGGGAGGGGAGGGGAGGGAGGGGTGGGAGGGCGAAAGAGGTGAGGGGAGGGCCGAGGGCGAGAGAGGGGAGGGCGAGAGAAGGAAGGGAAGGGGAGGGCCAGGAGGACGAGAGAGGGGAGCGGAGTGGAGGGGAGGGGTGGGAGGGCGAGAGAGGTGAGGGGAGGGCCGAGGGCGAGAGAGGGGAGGGCGAGCAATGGGAGGGAAGGGGTGGGCCGGGAGGACGAGAGAGGGAAGGGGAGGGATGGCCGGGAGGGTGAGAGGGCAGATGGGAGGGGAAGGCCGGGAGGGTCAGAGGGTGGAGGGGAGGGCTGGTCGGGAGTTAGAGAGATGGGAGGGGAGGGAGGGAAGTGCGAGAGAGGGGAGGGGATGGGAGGGCCGATGTCGAGAGAGGGGGGAAGGCGGGGCAGAGGGGTGGAGGGGAGGGCGAGAGAGCGTAGGGGAGGTGAGGGCGAGAGAGCGGAGGGGAGGGGAGGGCGAGAGCGAGAGATTTTAAACTCAGGGGAGACAGTGATTTATGATTTTAGACTGTGTCGTACATTCACACCGTCCAGAATACTCTGTTGTGAATAACTATCCAGTACTTTATTACAAAGTTAGGGTCACTGTTAATGAAAACCAAAACACCCAGGAAACATCCCCTCACCTTGTAATCTGATCAAGGACTTTTGACAAGTCTGGGTGAATTTAGAATACAGATGGAAAGCGGGAAGATTAAATCCAGTCCCAAGATCCTGTGCTTAAACAAAGGAGACTACAATAGGATGAGACAGGAGTTGGCTAATGTAAAGTGGAAACAAAGGGTTTACGATGGGGTAGTTAACGGCCAGTGGAGAAATATCAAAGCAATTTGTCAAAGTGCTTAGCAAAAGTAGATATCAGTGAAAAGTAAGGAATATAGGAAAAGGAATAATCTGCCCTGGGTGGCTGAGGAAATTAGGGAGTCTATCAAATTGTAATAGAAGGCATACAAATTGGCAATGACCAGCGAGAAACTAGGAGATTAGAAAAACTTTAAAGATCAACAGAAAGCTAGATGGGATTGGGGATAAAAAGTGACGAGTAGCTAACCCGAGGGCAGAATAGCAGTTGATACTGCTAGAGGGGAATATGTGGCCTCTGTAATTAGATTAGATTACTTACAATGTGGAAACAGGCCCTTTGGCCCAACAAGTCCACATCGACCCGCCGAAGCGTAACGCACCCAGAAACATTCTCCTACATTGATCCCTTCACCTAACACATAGAGTCGCCAGAGACGGGAATTGAACCTGTGAAGCAGCAATGCTAACCACTGTGCCACCGTGCCGCCCACTAAGTATTGAAGTACTTAAATGAAGAAGTCTGTCATCATAGAGATAGACCTGATAAAGTTAAAAATTACACTGTGGTCGGAAAGCTAGTGCTTCCAAAAAAACCTGATGGACTATAATCTGGTGGTGTGAGATTTATAACTTTGTCCACCCCACTCCAACACCGTCTCCTCCACATCAGAATCCTGACAGACAGTCCCACTGAAACTGAAGCGCCTGTCAGGAACTGAAGTGAGCCACGGGGTGGGGGGGGGAGTCGGGGGAGGGTGTTGGGTGGGGGAGAGGTGCGATATTAAAACACAATGTGCTGAAATGGACTAGACTTTTTAAACTGCCATTGCCATGGAGATAATCCTGATAAACAGCCTCCATTCAAAGCTACAAACTTTGCTAACATGGACTTGGCTGTGTCGCAGTAATTTTTCCAGACGCACTGACATTTGAAATATTATCCACGGACAGAATACACACCTTTCCTTCCAGATGAAAAGGCCAATGAATATTCAGATCGGCACGGATCCAGTAACCATCAGGTCTGAACATGAAGCTCAATTTGAATTTTTCATCCACAAATCTACCCTTTAGTACCCTACAACAGAGAAAACAACTCATCACTGTTACTACAGGATGGAACTTTATAAGATAATGATAGTATTAAATTGTAGTTTCCTTGTTCCCCCAAAAGCTTGAAATCTCAGTCTCACAATTTCTCTCTCTTGTTAACTGAAGACCAAACCAATCTCCTCACTCCTTTCCTCCACACCCAGTTTTCACAATCTCTCTCCTCTCCTTGAATTCAGTTACCTAGCTCTTTTCTGCAGACTAAGAACCAATTCATGATTCTGACTCAGATCCTCCTGGGTATTGGTGAATCCTCCCCCCAGGTCCCCGGGTTTCCTTCCTGGTCGGAGTCACATTGGGGAAAATCAATCTGGAACCTCTCATTTATATTCCCCACCTCCACCCTCTGATGAGAACCATCCTGCACACACTGCATCATGCACACTGGCAAAATCATATCTGGTTGAACTGAAATGAACCAAATTAGAACTCTAATTGCAGGCCCATCCTTGTCCCTTTCCATAGCATTCCTGAATTTTCACAAGATGTGTTCGGATAACTTTCTGCAAAATCCTCCCCCATTCATACTTTGACCACTCGTCAGGATACCAGGAGAGGGGCTATTCCCTTGGTCCTGTTCCCAGAGGAGGAAGATAGGGATCTGCCAATGATAAGGTTAATCCCACGCACCCATAGCCTCCCTCCTTGGCACTGACTCGCCCTGTGGCCAATTGGCCAGCACCGCGCCTGTGCACTGGTCTCGCCTCCGACAGCACATTCTCCACATCACACAGGAGCCCGGGTGATTGACTGCAGCTGCTGCCCAATAGAGTGGAGGGGGCGGGGCTGGAGGACTGAAACAATGTGATTGTACACAATGAATGAACGAGGAGGGACACGGGGGATGGACAGGTCAGTGATGGACAGGAGCAGTGCAGCAGCTGGAGGGAATCCTGGACAAACTGAGCAATGGCAGAGTGTGACAGGAAAGAAATTACAGAAAGGTTCTGTTGAGGGTCACGCAGGGACAGTTGGGAGACAGTATGGTTTGGTGGCTTGGGCACGTTTTCTAGTCAGCCTCTTCAAAGATGGTGTTATTCAACTCTGAACCCGTTCCTCCTGGTCCAGAGGCAAGGAAACTACCACCATTTCTTGGTGGGCTATTGGAAAGAAGGGAAGATGTTCTCAATCACACTCGCATGGAAACTCCATGAGCTCCTCCTACTTACTGTCTACGGTGGGGATGGAGGTGACAGAGCAGATGGGAGGGTGTTAGGGATATAGGGACTGCCTTTTAAATGGAACTCCCCTGTGTTGGTGACATTAACAATACACAGTCACTAACACAAAGCTGGTGTATGTGAACTTTATCCAGAATATGAACACCCATAACTGGGTGACACAGACCCCAGTGTACAGAGTTAAGTCCTGTATATTATTAACAGCTTTGTGTGTGAGACATCACATCTCATGAACTTGAGTTAGTTTTTTTGAAGAAGTAACAAAAATGATGGATGAGGAGAGAGCAGTGGTCATCAGTCAGGCGTTTGACAAAGTTCCCGATGGGAGCCTGGTTAGCAAGGTTAGATTTCATGGAATACAGGGAGAACTAGCCATTTGTATACAGATCTGGCTCAAAGGTCGAAGACGGAGGATGGTGGTTGAAGGGTGCTTTTCAGGCTGGAGGCCTGTGACCAGTGGAGTGTCACAAGGATCGGTGCTGGATCCACTACTTTTCGTCATTTATATCATTGACTTGGATGTAAACAGAAGAGGTATTGTTAGTAAGTTTGCAGATGGCACCAAAATTAGAGTTGGAGTGGACAGTGAAAAAGATTACCTCAGAGTACAAGGCATCTGGATCACATGGGCAAATGGGCTGAGGAGTTCAGTTGAGTAAAAAGTGTGAGGTGCTGCATTTTGGAAAAGCAAACCTTATCAGGAGGCATACAGTGAATAGTAAGTTACTGGGGAGTGCTGCTCAACAAAGAGACCTTGTTCTGCAGCTTCATAGTTCCTTGAAAGTAAAGTCGCAGGTAGATAAGGTAGTGAAAGTGGCAGTTGGTCTGCTTGCCTTTATTGGTCAGTGTTTAGTATAGGGGTCGGGGTGTCATATTGTGGCTGTACAGGACATTAATTCGGCAACTTTTGGAATATTCCATGCAATTTTGGTCTTCCGATCAGAAGGATGTTCTCAAACTTGAAATGGTCAGAAAAGAATTACAAGGATGTTGCCAGGAGTTTTACCTGGCGTGTCGTAGGCTGAGGGGTGACCTTATAGAGATTTATAAAATCATGCCGGGCATGGGTAGGTTAAATAGACAACGTCTTTTCCCTGTGGTGGGGGAGTATAGACCTAGGGAATAGGGAGATGAGGGAAGGCAGGGATGGGGTGGCAGAGGGTGGGGAGTCAGAGAGGCTGGCGGGATAGAGACGGGTGGCACAGAGAAGGGGGAAGAGAGAGATGGAGAACAGACAGTGGGGACAGAGGAAGCAACAGGGACAGGCGCGGGGAGGGGGCAGACAGACAGATGGGGGACAGACAGAGAGGGGGAGACGGGGGGAACAAACAGACAGGGGAGACAGGCAGAGAGGGGGAAGATGGAGAGAATTTTTACAGATCAAATTTCAACCCTGTTGCTGTTTTCTCTCCACCCTCTTCAATCCCTCTGAAGGGCTCAGAACAACTGCATAGTTCCTGCAAAGTAGAGTTTCAGGGAGATCATTTGTTGACATTTGGGATGGTGACCATTACTGGTCAGGGCACTGATTAATAAATGGACTGGGTTCAATTCCACTGTCTGTGTGGTGTTCGCACATTCTCCCAGTGTGTGTCTGCGTAGCCTTCCTCTGGGTGCTCTGGTTTCCTCTCTCAATCCAAAGTCTAGCAGGTAAGGTGGATTCGCTGTGGGAAATGAGAGGTTACATGGTTAGGGTGGGATGCTGATCCATTGATTGGTATGGTCTCATGGACCGAATGCCCTGTTTTCACACAGTAGGGATTCTGTCACTGAGTATAGAAGTTAGGAGGTCATGTTGTGGCTATATAAGGCATTGGTGAGGACAATTTTAGAATACTACATTCAATTCTAGTCTCCCTGATTTCAGAAAGATGTTACCACAATAGGGCTCAACCTCAATGACAAGTTCCTGGGAAATGTTGACGAATAAACAGACCGTGCAGTGTGGGTTGAGAGTTCCTTGAAAGTGGGGTTGAAGGTAGACAGGTCGGTGAAGGTGGTGTTTTAATGCTAGCTGTTATTGGGCAGTGTATTGAGTATAGGAGTTGGGTGATCATGTTTCAGTTGTACAGTTTATTGGCTCGGCCACTTTTGGAATTTCCATACTGCTTTCAATTCCAGTCTCCCTGCTATAGGATGGATGTTGGGAAACTTGAAAGAATTCAGAAAAGATTTACAAGGGTGAACATTAGAACCATAGAGAGAGGCTGAATAAGCTGAGGCTATTTTCCCTGGATAACTGGACGCTTGAGGTGGCATTGTAGAAGTTTATAAAATTATGAGGAGCAACGATAGGGTGACTAGTCATGGTTTCTTTTTTACCCCAGTGGATGGGAATCTAAGAATAGAGAGAATAGGTTTAACATGAGAGGGGAAAGACTTCAAGGGGATTTGGAGGCTTTGGGGAGGGTGAAAACAGGTTTACCAGGATGTTGTCTGGATTGGGAGAGGTTGGAAAAACTTCGAATTTTGTCTTTGGCAAGTCAATAGCTGCAGGGTAACCCGAGAGGCACAGAGTGAATAGTGTGAATCTTTTTTCCAAGGTGGAAGTGAAAAATTCTAGATCCAGACATTTAAGAGGAGTGGGGGCAGTTTAAATGAATTGAAAACCAAAACAACTGCAGATGCTGGAAACCAGAAAGAGAAAGAGAAGTTTCTGAAACAGCTCAGCAGGTCCAGCAGCATCTGTGAAAAGAAATTAGAGTTAACGTTTCTGAGGAAGGGTGACCAGCCCCGAAACTGTAACTGATTTTTCTTCACAGATGCTGCATGACCTGCTGGGCATTTCCAACAATATCTGTGCAGGTTTAAAGGGAGATATGTCAGATAAGTTTCTTAAGCAGAAGGTGGTAGTTGACTAGAATGTACTCTCCTGGGAGATGGTAAAAGCAGAAACAATCACAACGTTTTTGAGGCGTTTGGGCAGACACACAAGCAAGCATGGGGTGGCAGGGATATGGATCATGTACAGGCAGATGGAATTACTTTGGAATGGCATCATGATCCGCATAGACACGGTGGGCTGATTACTCTGGTGCTGTGACTGTTACGTTTTCCAAAGGGAAGAATGTCTTTTGAAGAAGTAACAAAGGATTGATGAGGGCAGAGCGGTGGACATGTTCTACGTGGACTTCAGTAAAGTGTTCCGCAAGGCTCCTCATGGGAGACTGGTTAGCAAGGTTAGATATCATGGAATACAGAGGAAACCAGCCATGTGGATACAGAACTGACTCAAAGGTAGAAGACAGAGTGGTGGAGGGCTGCTTTGTAGACTTGAGGCCTGTGACCAGTGGAGTGTCACAACGATCGCTGCTTGATCCACTACTTTTCGTTATTTATATAAATTACTGGGTTGCTAACATAGGAGGTATGGTTAGTAAGTTTGTAGATCACACCAATATTGGAGGTGAAGTGGACAGTGAAAAAGATTACCCCAGAGTACAATGGGAGCTTGATCAAATGGGTGGATGGGCTAAGGAGTGGCAGATGGAGTTTAATTTAGAAAAATGTGAGGTGCTGCAGTAGGGACTTATACACTTAATGATAAGGTCCTCGGGAGCATTGCTGAACAAAGACACCTCGGAGTGCAGGTTCATAGCTTCTTGAAAGTGGAGTCGCAGGTAGATAGAATAGTGAAGGCAACGTTTGGTATGATTTCCTGTATTGGTCAGAGCATTGAGTAGAGGAGTTAGGAGATCATATTGCGGCTGCACGGGACATTGCTCAGGCCACTGTTGGAATAATCCATACAATTCTGGTTTCCTTCCTATCAAAACAATATTGTGAAACTTGAAAGGGGTCAGAAAAGAATTTCAAGGATGTTGCCAGGACTGGAGGATTTGAGCTACCGGGAGAAGTTGAATAGGCTGTGTTCTCTGGAGCATCAGAGACTGATGGGTGACCTTATCGAGGTTTGCAAAATCATGAGGGGCATGGATATTGGAAATACACAAGTTCAGATGGTTGGCATAGTCTCATGGGCTAAATGGCCTGCTTCCACATTGTAGGGACTTGGTCACTGAGTATAGGAGTTAGCTGAAGTTGTGGCTATACTGGGCATTGGTGAGGGCAGTTTTAGAATACTACATTCAATTCTATTCTCCCTGATTTCATAAAAATATTACCACAATAGGTATCAACCTCATAATGATAAGTTCCTGGGAAATGTGCACAAACAAGTACACTGTGCAGTGAGTTGATAATTCCTTGAAAGTGGAGTTGAAGGTAGACAGGTCGGTGAAGGTGGTGTTTGGTATGTGCATTGAGTACAGGAGTTGGGAGATCATGGGCAGTGCATTGAGTATAGGAGTTGGGAGATCATGGTTTGGTTGTACAGTATATTAGCTCAGCCACTTTTGGAATCCCCAGACTGTTTTCCATTCTGGTCTCCCTGCTACAGGAAAGATGTTGGGAAACCTGAACAAGTTGAGCAAAGATTTACAAGGGTGTTCCCAGTATTGTAACATTTGAACCATAGGGAGGGGCTGAGGCTATTTTCCCTGGAGCAGGAGATGCTCTAGGATGGCTTTATACAAGTTGTGAGGAGCAACAACAGGGTGACTAGTCGGTTTCTTTATTCCCAGGATAGGGGAGTCCAAAAGCAGAGGACATAGATTTAACGTGAGAGGGGAAACACTTCAAGGGGACCATAGGGACAACTTGCTTGGTACATGTATAAATGAGCTGATTGGCATGGACGATTAGGACAGAAGGTCTGTTTCCATTCTGTACATCTCTATGACTGTGTTTCACAAAACTTGAGGAGGGTTTCAGAAAATATCTGCAAGGTTATTGTTAGGACTGTGGAGTTAAAGGGAAAGGCTGAATAAGCTGGGGCTTTTCCCCTAGAGCGTCAGAGACTGAGGGGTTACCTTACGGAGAAGCACAGACAGGGTGAATAGCCAAGGTCTTAGTTTCAACCCAGTGTCGGGGAGTTCAAAACTACAGGGCATTGGGTTTTAGGTGAGAGGGGAAAGGTTTCAAATGGACCTGAGGGTCAAACCGTTCACTCAGAGGTTGGTGAGCGTATGGAATGAGATGCTATAAGAATGATGAACACAGGCCAAATTAAATTTAAAAGGCGTCTGGAGGGGTACATGAATAGAAAGTGTTCATGTGTGATATAGGCCAACTCTCCCAAATGGAGCTGGATCAGGTTAGGATATCTAGCCGACATGGACGAGTTGGACTGAAGGGCCTGTTTCCGTGCTGGATAACTCTCTGACTCGAAGTGCCTCAGTAAAATGGTGGAAATCCACAATAAAAACAAAACGTGCTGGAGATCCTCAGCGGGTCAGGCAGCACCGGAAATGGTGACAGATGCAGGAAACATTGCAGCTTTGAAGTAGTGTTGAGATGATCACACCAAGCACTACAATATCGATTACACGCTGAGTGCCAGAACGTGGGACTAGAATAAATAAGTGCTTGATGACCAGCATGAATACGATGGGGCTGGAAAGCTGACGTTCTAGGTCAGGACTGTTCATCAGGACTGACAAAGTGTCCCGACCCAAAACATCAACTTTCCTGCTCCTCTGATACTTCCTGACCTGCTGCACTTCCCCAGGTTCACATTGTATAGACTCTGACTTCCAGCAATGCCCACATCTTATCCATCCTGGTCATTGTGTTCAGGTCAGGCAGCATCAGTCATGCTTGGTGTGACCATCTCAACACTTCAAGTGCACTATCTACCAGCGCCTCTACTTTCAAGGAATTATGAATGTGCACTGCAAGGTCTCTTTGTTCAGCAACACTCGCCAGGACCTGACCATTATGTGTATAAGTCCTGCCAAGCTTTGCTTTTCCAAAATGCAGCACTTTGCGTTTATCAAAATTAAACTCCATCTGCCACTCCTCAGTCCATTTGCTCATCTGATCAAGATCCCATTGTAATCCGAGGTAACATACTCCATTGTCCGCTACACCTTCAAATTTGATTTCATCTGCCAACTTACTAACTATATCTCCTATGTTCACATCCAAATCATTTATAGAAATGGCAAAAAGCAGAGGGCTCAGCACCGATCATTGTGGCACTCCACTGATCACAGGCCTCCAATCCAAAAAACAATATTCCACCACCACCCTCTGTCTTCTAACTTTGAGCCAGTTCTGTAGCCAAATGGCTTGTTCTCCCGGTATTCTGTGAGATCTCACCTTGCTAACCAGTCTCCCATGGGGAACCTCATCAAACGCCTTACTGAAGTCCATAGAGACCACATCTACCACTCTGTCCTCATCAATCATCTGTGTTAATTCTTCAAAAACAGCTCAATCAAGTACGAGACACGTGATTTCCCACACACAAAGCCATTCCGACTATCCCTAATCATAGAACATAGACAAGTACAGCACAGAACAGGCCCTTACGGCCACGATGTTGTACCACAATTTAATCCTAATGTAAAACATAGTAACTTAACTTACGCTCCCCTCAACTCACTGCATGTCCAGCAGTTGCATAAATGTCCCCAATCACTTCGCTTTCACCACCACCACCGGTAACGCATTCCATGCATTCACAACTCTGTAAGAAACCCCACCTCGGACGCGTCCTTTATACCTTCCTCCTAATATCATCATAGTATGACTTCTCATACAAGTCAATCCTACCTTGGGGAAAAGTCTCTGACTATTGACTATACCTATTCATCTCATTATTTTGTACACCTCTATCAGGTCTCCTCTCTTCCTCTTCCTCTCCAGAGAGAAATGTCCGAACTTATTCAAACTTTCTTCATACAGGAAGCCTTCCAGTCCAGGAAGCATGCTAGTAAACCATGATTGCACCGTCTCCAAAGCCTCTGTACATTTCCTATAGTATTGAGACCAGGACTGGGCACAAAGTTCCAAGTGTGGTCTCAGCTGGGACTTGTAGAGCTGTGGGAAAACCTCACGGCTCTTAAACTCTATCCCCCTGTTAATGAAAGCCAAAAATCCATTTGCTTTGTTAACAACCCTATCTGCTTGGTTGGCAACTTTGAGCGATTTATGTACTTGCACACCCAGATCCCTCTGTTCCTCCACACTGCCAAGATTCCTGTCTTTAATCCTATATTCAGCATTCAAGTTCGCATTTATCCAGGTTGAACTCAATCTGACATTTCTCAGCCGTGCTCTGCATCCTGTCTATGTTACGCTGCGGCCTGCAGTAGCCCTCTATATTATCGACAACACTTCCAATTTTTGTGTCATCGGCAAATTTACTAACCTAGCCATCAACCTCCTCATCCAATCATTTATAAAAACTACAGAGGCCCAAGAACAGAGCTCTGCGGAACCCCACTCAACACTGTCCTCCAGGCAGAATACTTTCCATCTACATCCACTCTCTGCCTTCAGCCAGCCAATTCTGAATCTGGATAGCCAAATCTCCCTGTGTCCCATACTTCCTGATTTTATGGATGAGCCTATCATGGGGAACGCTAACAAAAGCCTTGCTGAAATCCATTTATAACACATTCACTGCTCTGCAGTCGTTGACCTGTCTTGATACCTCCTCAAAGAACTCAATTATCACACTATGCTTTGACAAATTGTCATAAATTCTATCCCTTCAGAATTATTTCCACAACTTTGCTGACAACAGACGCAAGACTGACTGGTCTGTAATTGCCACCGATTTCCCAATTTCCCTTCTTGAAAAGAGGAACAACATTCGCGTCCTTCTAATTCTCCGGTACAACTCCTGTAGAGTGAGGAGGCAAATATCCTCGCCAGCGGCTTAGCAACCTCCTTTCTCGCTTCCTGGAGCAACCGAGGATAAATCTGGTCTGGCCATGGGGACTTATCAATCTTAATGTTTTCCAAAATTTCCAGCACATCAATTTCATCAATCTTGATCTGTCCTTGCTTTTCTAAATACACGTAAATCCTGGCCCTCAGGGTTCCCTCCAACAACTTGTCTAGCACCGACGTCAGAGTCACGCGTCTGTAGTTCCCGGGCTTGTACAAACTGCCTTCCTTAAACAGTAGCACCACATTAACCAACCCCCAGTCTCCTGTCTCCTCAGCTGTGACTATCAATGATACAAAACTCTCAGCAAGGGGCCCAGCAATCACTTTCTCAGATTCCTACAGAATTTTAGGGTACACCTGATCTGATCCTGGGGATTTATCCACCTTTATGCATTTCACGGTATCCAGTACCACCTTCTGCGTAATATGGACATTTTTCGAGATGTCACCATCTATTTCCCGACATTCCATAACTCCCATGTCCTTCTCCACAGTAAACAATGATGCCAAATACTTGTTTTGTCTCTCTCCCTCCAACCCCATCCTTAACCCTCTTCGCCAAAGCTGTATCCTGTCCCCTTTTTGCCCTCCTGATTTCCCTCTTAAGCATACTCCTACTGCCTTTATACTCGAATGATGTTTTGGTTTGGAATAAATGCAAAATATTACATCTTGATTAAAAAAACGGCAGGATTTACACTCATTAAAAGTCAGGCCATGAGAAGTGATATAGAACAAAGAGACCTTGATGTTCAGATTTTTGAAGTATGTGTCACATGTAGACAGGGTGTTTAAAAAGCTGTTTAGCACATTTATCTTCATTGCTCACGCCTCAGAGTATAGGAGTTGGGACGGGATGTTGAGGTTGTACAGGATGTTGTGGAGGCCTCTTCTAGAATACTGTGCCCAGTTCTGGGTGTGCTTTCATGGTAAGGATATTATTAAACTGGGGCGGGTTCAGTAGGTTAATGGGAATGGATGGTTTGAATTTTAAGCAGAGTCTGGATAGGCTGGGACTTCTTTCACTGGAGCGTAGGAGGCTGAGGGGTGACCTTATGAGAGATTTATAAAATCCTGAAGACTATCAGTAATGCGAACAGCAGGTGCCCTTTCCAGGAGAGGTTGCGATTCAAGACTGGGTACATACATTTTAAAGTGAGAGGAGGAAAGCGTGAAAACGATGTTTGGGATTTTATTTTATTGTTTTTGTATAGAGAGTGGTTCACGTGTGGAATATACTTGCAGAGGATGTGGAAGCTGTGAAAGCAATTACAATTTCAGGGTGGCACAGTGGCTCAATGGCTAGCAGGGCTGACTCACAGCACCAGGGACACAGGTTCAATTCCTACATTGGGTGGCTGTCCATGTGGAGTTTGGATATGCTTCCCCGAGTCAGCGTGGGTTCCTCCAGATGCTCCCGTTTCTTCCCACAAACCACAGATATACAGGGTAGGTGAACTGGCCGTGCTAAATTGCCCATAGTGTTCAAGGATGATTAGGTTGAGTGAATTAGTCAGGGGTAAATGTAGAGTAAAACAGTAGCGGAACGGGATTCTAAGAGGAAAAACATTTGGACCTGTATATCGATAGGGAACGCTAGGATGGATCTGGACCAAATGGAGGCAGAGGCGATTAGTTCAGTTCAAAATTATGGTCAACAAGGACTGGTTGGAACACAGGGTCTGTGTCAGTGCTGTATAACTTTATGTCTCTCATGCTCGCTACCTCTGTAAATTCCTCTATGCTCGGAACTCTCCCTGTCAATGCCACCTCCTCCAGCCTTACAACTCTTCCATATCTCAATAATTCCTCTGCAGCCTCAAAACCCAAAAATTTATATCATACATATCTCTCTCTGTAACATCCTCCATACTCAGAATCCTTTCCAACTTTCATGTCCTCCAACTTCATTATCCTCCCTATCTCTAATCCCCTCCCCTCTCTCAAAACTTTGCGATATGTGCCTTTCTTTATTTCCAGCCTTCAGGACGCCCAATTTTTATTTCTCACTTGATGATGGCCTTTTCTGAGTCCTGGGCTGAACTTCTGAATTTCATCTTAAACCTCTCCGTCTCACTTACCTCCCAAAAACATCGCCCAACCAAGTGTCATCTATTCTAGCATCACCCTTTCTGACCTGATGTCCAATGGAGCTTGTCATATTCCTATAATAAACATCTCAGCTGTATACAGAACAGAAAAAGTCTCTGGTGATCCATCTGTGAGAAAGAAAACTACCACCGAACTATCCTGATCTATTTTCCAGTACTTGTGGAAAAGTCTCATCTATCATGGCATCGCAAGTGCACACTAAATACATCTCAAACGTTTTCGGGATTTGTGTCTCCCACCCTTACAGACAATGAGGTTTAGTGCAACTGTTGCTCTATGACGACATCACCCACAGGAACACAGAGCAGCTGGGTCTGTGCAAACCAGAGATCACCCACACATTGGGAAGGATAACACGGTCCCTGAGAGGGGGCACAGGAGATTTACCAGGATGGTTCAAGGAATTGGGTATTTTAGTTGCAGGGATATGGGTGTTAATGGCACAGATCAAGAATATACATCTACAATAGATGGATTCTCCTTTTTAACCTCTCCCCTTGCCTGGGCTATGGTAAACTTCAGGTTATACCACCACCAGACATCGCTCCACAATGACAGAGCAGCCCTATGGTCTGGTCGGACAATGCTGACTTTCCCTTTTACACAGTGATGCCACTGTGCCCCGGGGATGGGGAGAGGGAATGCTGAAGGTGGGGGATGGGACACCACTCAGGCACAGTGCTTTGTCCTGGAGGATGTTCACTTTCCTTAATATTGTTGGGGGCTGCACTGATGCGGGCAAGTGGAGAATGTTCCAACACAATCCTGATGTGTACCTTATAGAGAGCAAACAGACATTGGGGAATCAGGGGTTTGGGGAAACTGAGGTTGTTCTCCTTGTAGCAAAGGAAATTGAGGGGAGCTGTAACAGAGGGGTTTACAGGAATTATACATTAGAATAATCAACCTTACACTCATCAGCTCATCATAAACTGTTGACAAGACATATAGGAAAGACTTGGGGGGAGATCTATTGACAGGATGGTTTGATTCAAAGGAGAACTTCTATGCATCAAATAGGAATGAGCTGGAACACAATACTCACAACTAAATGCAAATATCCAGGTCCTGATGAATTGAGTAATTCTGTCAAAGTTTGGTGTTGCAGATACTGAGATTACCATCTGAATGTCCACCTGAAATACAAGTCTATAAAATCCGTCACTGTCAGATCAGGTTAGAAACTCGCACCATCCCCTCCTCCTGGCCCAGGATGACTGGACACATTACCCCTTGTGGAGATCAGCAGTCAGTTCAGGGGGACATCTATGTGGGTTTCTATCAGTTTCCATCTTGGGACTTTATGTGACTAAACAGGGCAGATCTTTGACACATGGGGGAGAATTTTAGTGTTAGTGTGATGTGGAGAGCAGGATTTGCTGCTTCTTCTTTCCTTCCGTGCTGCCGCTGTGCCTCATCAATAAGACATTGGGGGTGGGGGGGGGAGTGTGGGGGTGAAAGGCTCATGCAGCTTGATGGGCAAGTTGGTGTCACAATTCTGACCAAATAGGCAGTAAGCTCCTCCCAGACATTCCATAGAGTATCCCGTAAAAGACAGGAACTCTGCATGCTTCCCACTGTCCACTGTTCCCAGGAAAAGTTTAGAAGAATGATGGGGAAAATCTCCTAGGAAAGGCATTACAGTAAAGTTCCAAAAGGATTTTAAACAGTTTACACAGAGGGATTCATTGGAGATGTGGGCAACAAGTTGGCAAATGGAGTATCACTTGGGAAAATGTGAAGTTGCTCATTTTGGAGGAGATAATAAAAAGAACAGAGGGCTATTTAATTGGTGGAAACTGTAGAAAGCTGCACCACAAAGGGAGCAAGAGGTAAATGTGCAGGAAACAAAGCAAGCTAGCACAAAGTTACAACAGGTCATCAGGAAGGGGAATGGAATATTGCTCCTGATTTCAAGGGATTTGCAGTATAAAGGTTGAAGTCTATACCTGAGAACAACTTTATAAAGTGCGAGTGCGACCACATCTGGAGTAATGAGAGAGGTTTTGCTCCCTTTATTTAAGGTAATACATCACTTCATCGGAGACATTCAGAGAAGATTGACTGGGATGATCCTTGGTTTGAAGGGATTCTCTTTTCAGAAAAGGCTGAAGAAGGCGGGACTCTACTCACTCGATTTGGGAAGAATGAGAAGTGAACTCTTTCAAACATATCGGCTTCCTCAGGGGTTTGACAAGGTAAAGACTGACAGGATGTGTCCCAGCATGAGGGAACCTAGAACCAGACTCTGGGTCAGTCGCCGAATCAAGGGTTCTGTTTTAGTTTAGTCAACTTTAATGCAACACCGAGATGGGTAAGGGTTTCAGTAGCAATGGAACTGGGGCGAGGG
Source organism: Hemiscyllium ocellatum (assembly GCF_020745735.1). NCBI lineage: Eukaryota > Metazoa > Chordata > Chondrichthyes > Orectolobiformes > Hemiscylliidae > Hemiscyllium > Hemiscyllium ocellatum. The sequence goes on along the minus strand of NC_083405.1, from coordinate 10,667,040 downwards.
GGAGACCAGCAACATTTTACAGATTGAAATTCCTGGTGCTTGTGATTGTAGAGATGGCTGATCAGAAGGTCACCTTGAGGTCAGAATAGGAGAGCAATATTGTGAAGAGTTAGTTCTGCCTCAATTCCCAGTTAGAGAGAGGGTTTCAGCAGTAAGGGAAAGGAATTTGTAACAGAAACTGAAGGCAATGGGTTTAACCATTGCAATGTTTCATTGGAGGAAATTGCAGCTAATCAAGTAGTGGGAGCATGGTTAGCAGTTTGATAACAGAATAACAGTGGAGCAATGGAGAGGGATGATGGGGAGATAGAGCTGGAGATTGTTAGTGTTCATGTGAAACCTAACAGTGCTTTTGGACGATGTCACCTCCTGGCTGTATGTAGGTGAGAAACAGGAGGGACCAAGGATAGATCCTTGAGGGACACCAAATACAAGGACTTCAGAAAGGAAAGGGAGAGTGGAGATGGAGAAGGATTTTCCAACAACCTTGAAGTAAAATATTAGATCGTAGCAGAATGGGTGAGCAGGACATAACCAGAAAAGACAGACAGAACAAGGAACAATATCTATGAATTGGTGAGTAGGAGTGATGATGATGAAGAGGAGGAGCCTGACTCCAAAACTGCTATTTCTACATTCGTGAGATCACCCAAATCCACCTTAGTCTCAGCTCATTTACTGAAATACTTGGCCATCCCTGTGTTATCTCCAGACTTCATTATCCAAACACACTCCTGGCCTGCCTCCCACATGCAACTGACATAAAATCTCAAGAATATCTAAAACTCTACTGCCCAAGTGCTCACTTGCTCTAAAACTTGTTGATCCAACAAAAGGCTCCCGTTTACAAGCAACTTAAAATTCTCACTCTTGATGTAATACCTGGCTGTGAACATCCCTGTCTCCCTGCACCACACAACCTGTGAGACCTCAACAACTCATTTTCTTTCAAACTCCCAACGATGTGTTTCACCGGATTGGCTGTTTCTACTGGGGCCAAGGCAACACGGTCTGGAATTCCTATCCTAACCCTTTCATATCTGTTTTTCTCCTTTAAGGTATTCCCGAAAACTTGCTTATTTGGCAATTCTTTTGATCACCTGACCTAATATACCCATCTGTTGTCTAATGTCAGAAATTATCAATCGTATTTCTGTGAAATTATAAAAATGTTATAAATACAAACTGTTGTTGATTTGCACATACATTTTCAACTTTTCTCTGTCACTGAGTGAATAATCTGGAACATCTCTGACCCAACCACACTGTGGGAGCACCTTCACCACACAAACTGCAGCAGTACAAGGAAGTCAAACATCACCCTGTCCCCAGGCAATGGGGCTTTGGCATTAATCACTGGGATCTGTGGAAGGAGAAACACAGTTGATGTTTCAGGGAGTGCTAAATGCATTGCAGGGAATGAAAATGTTGCAGAATTTGATGGTCAGAAATGGAAGGAAGAAGCACTCTGTTGTAAAAAGGAATTATTCACTGGCAAAGTGATTGTGGAAAATTCAGTCCGTTTAGAGAGCAGCACGTTGTCAGGGGTTGGGCAGCAGAGGAAAATTAACTTACAAAAGGTCTGTGAAAGTAACAGTAAAACACTGAACAACCCAAACACCCTGTTTCCCAAGACTTTAACTCCCCTTCCCGCTCCACCAAGCACATAAAGGTCCTGGGCCAACTCCACCGTCAAATCCCAGGCATCTGATGTTTGGAGGAAGAACGCCTCATCTTCTGTGTTCGGATCCTCCAACCACATGGGATCAATGTGGATTTCACCAGTTTCCTCATTTCCACTCCCCCCACCTTATCCCAGATCCAGCCTTCCAACTCGGCACCACCTCCTTGTCCATCTTCCTTCCCATCGATTGGCTGCTGCTTGACCGGCTGTGCTTTTCTGACATTGAAAACACCCTGATTCTGTCACTCTGTAAATCCTGCCCTATCACTCCCTGCCAGGCAAAGCTGTGCATGTGCCCCCCTGCAGCTTGCCCCTCACAAAGTTGCTGCCACACTCATGTCCCATGAATCACTGCCCCCAATAAAGGTGGCGGCGCTCACTCGCACCATTCACCATTTGAAGCATTTTCCCGTTTGCCACAAACACGGTCCTGGGATTTTCAAATTTGTGTTTTCCGATGTGCACTGAGTTCTGTAAAACGTCTCAGCCCGTTCCATGAAAATTTCGTTCTCTTCCTGGTCACTATGTCTTTCCTTAACCGTGCCCTGCAACTTCACACATTTCCAATGCCTTGGCCACAACACACACTGTGCTGTCAGTGAAGCTTATCACGTGGTTGCTTATAGCCACGCCCCTCATTCACTCTGATTGGTTGGAGGACCGACAGGCACTGCCTGGTCTTCCAGTCCCATCTCCATCTTCTCATAAGAGGTATAAGAGTGAGGGTTCATTCCAGTTTCTCCTGATGTCAGACATTAACAACAACTACCTGCATTTTATGGAGCCTTTCACACTGACAATTCTCCTAAAGTGTTTCACGAATGCTGGAAGCATTGATGAAAGAGAACAACTTTAAGATACATATTTAAGGAGGACAGAGGGGTTAGGAAAGATATTCAAGAGGTTTTTTTTAAGATTACATTATTTACAGTGTGGAAACAGGCCCTTTGGCCCAACAAGCCCACACCAACCCTCTAATGAGCAACCCACCCAGACCCAATCCCCTACATCTAACACTACGGGCAATGTAGCATGGCCAATTCACCTAATCGGCACACTTTTGGACTGTGGGAGGAAACCGGAGCACCCGGATGAAACCCACACAGACACGGGGAGAATGTGCAAACTCCACACAGACAGTTGCCTGACGTGGGAATTGAACGCGGGTCTCTGGCGCTGTGATGTAACAGTGCTAACCACTGTGCCACCCATCTGCAGCTCCAATCATGGAGTGATGTATGTGGGGAACAGCTTATAACGGAGACAGTTAGTGGTTAACCATAGCTTAACAACCCCATGTCCTAGCCCCATACCCCACGCACTAGGACTTGTTCTCACAGCCTGTCATTACACACTACCTATGGTTAGCCACGAATAGTCTCCATTAACAGCTAGTCACCCTCCTCCAGCCAGATCGTTATCTACACCTTTATCCAACCGTTCTTCTCACTCTATCCCTACCTATCCTTTACTCCTTACATCCTCCCCTAAACCCTACCTTCTTCATATAAACCAACATTTGTTCTCACAGTAACATCAGCTGAGAGGAAGGGACACCGGATCTGAAACGTTAACTCTGATTTCTCATCACAGATGCTGCCAGACCTGCTGAGCTTTTCCAGAACCTCCTGGTTGTTGTTTCTGATTTACAGCATCTGCAGTTCTTTTGGTTTTAATTTACTAGGAGTTTGTAATTCAGGTCCAACAGCCTCTGTCCCATTCTCTGCTGTCTCTCCCACCCCCACCCAGTGACACTGCACCTGCACAGCTCATGGACAGGTGTTGTCTTGCTGGCCACACCCCTCATTCACTCGCATTGGCTGTAGGACCACACAGACTCTCCTTCCATTGGTCTGGAGCTGCCATCAATCAAGCCATCCCCCATTGTGAGGTGAGTGGTGGGCTCCTCGCTCTCTCTGCCCTGGGATGAGATTCATACTTCACAGTGAATAGGGCAGTATCACAGAGCACAGGGGCTGCGGTCTATTCAGCACATTGAGGCTGTGTGCTCTCCCTCTGGAGATGCTGCAAATCCGTCCCAACTCCCCTCGCATTTCCCCACAGACTCCCAATCTTTCCGTAAAAAGTAAAATTGCAAATCTGTTTGAGAACACCTGCTGAATCTGTGTCCACCCGCTGTTCAGACTGTTCCAGATGCTCAGAATGTACTCAGTAAAATATAGGTCACATATTCACCTTATTTTCCATTTAACTTAGAGTAGTTACTAATATTGTGACATTGTTAACAATTCCCCTCTCTCTGCAAATTAAAATATTCTAGAAACGAATTTTCATCTGTTTGAAATTACTGCTTAACCTTCTCAGATCCAAGAATTATCTGTGCTGAGATGTACAGCTCAGAAACAATGGACCAATTCGCCCATGCCAACTAGGAATCCTAAACTAACGGAGTCCCACTTGCCAGCTATTGGTCTGAATTCCTCAAAACACGTCCTAATCACGTACCCAATCGGATGCCTTTTCAATGTTGTAATTGTATCAGTCTCCACTACTTCATCTGGCAGCTCATTCCATTCGCACACCACACTCAGCTTGAAAACGTTGCCCCTTTGATCCCTTTTAACTCTTTGCCCTCTCAACTTAAACCCACGTGGTCTTGTTTTGGACTCACCTCACCTGGGGGAAAAAAAAAGACCCCAGCTGTTCACCATATCCACGCACCTCGTGATTTTATAAATCTCCCAAACGTCCCCTCTCAGTCTTTGATTCTCAAGGGAAATTAACCCCAGCCTATTTATCCTCTCTGCGTGGCCCAAATCCTCCAACTGTAGCAAATATTTGTAAATCTTATCTGAACCATTTCAAGTTTCACAACATCCTTCTCAGAACAGGAAAATGCGAACTGAAAACGGAATTCCTGAAATGGCTTTATCATAGAACAAGGAACATATAAAAATACAGCGCAGTGCAGGCACTTTGGCCCTCGATGTTGCGCCGATCCAAGCCCACCTAACCTACACGAGCCCACTATCCTACATTTGCCTATCTAATGCCCGTTTAAATGCCCATAAAAAGGGAGAATCCATCACTGCTACTCAGGGCATTCCATGAACTCACGAGTCGCTGAGTAAAGGATCTACCCCTAACATCTGTCCTATACCTACCTCCCCTTAATTTAAAGCTATGCCCCCTCGTAATAGTTGACTCCATACGTGGAAAAAGGTTCTCATTGTCAAATGTCCTATCCAGCCACAATACGACGTCCCAGCTTCTGTATTCACTGCATTGACCAATATATATAAGCATACCAAACACCACCTTCACTACCCGCCGACCTGCGACTCTACATTCAAGGAGCAATGTACCTCTTTTTTCAGCAACACTCCCCAGGAACCTACCATTAAATGCATTAAGTCCTGTCCTTATTTGCCTTACCAAAACGCAGTAGCTCACATTTGTCTAAATTGAACTCCATCTGCCATTCCTCACTCGAATGGCCCATCTGATCAAGATCCTGTTGTATTCTAAACTAACCTTCTTCACGTCTACTACATCTACAATTTTGTATTTTCTGTAAACCTACCTCATATATTCACATCGAAGTCATTTATTTAAGGACCCAATATTCATTCCTGCAGCATACTGCTTTTCAGAGACTTCCAGTCCACAAAACAACCCTACATCACCACCCACTGTCTCCTACCTTCAATCCTGTTTTGTATCCAAATAGATAGTTCTCCCTGCATTCCATGTTATCTAACCTTGCTAACCAGTCTGCTGTGTGGAACCTTGTTCAATGCCCATCTAGACAATGTCCACAGTCTTTCTTCATCAATCTTCCTAGCACTTCTTCAAAAAAAAACTCAATCAGGTTAGACCGACAATTTCCCACGCACAAAGCCATGCTGACTCTCTAATCATTCCTCGTCTTTCCAAATACATGTAAATCCTGTCCCTCAGAACCCCTTCCAACAACTTGCCTGCCACTGACTTCAGGCTCACTGTTCTCGTGTTCCTTGGCCTTTTGTTACCACCTTTTTTTTAAAAAAAAAGAATGGCACCCGTCTTCCAGCACCTCACCTGTCACGAACGATAATACCAATATGTCAGGGAGGGGCCCAGCAATCACTTCCGGAACTTCCCACAAATTTCTGGAATACACCTGATCAGGTCCTAAGGCTTTATCCACCTTGATGCAATTTAAGACATCCTGAAACTCCTCCTCTCTAACAGACGCTTTTCAAGTTATCACTATTCATTTCTGCAAACTCTCTAGCTTCCACATCCTTCTCCAGTGAAAAAAGACATGGAATATTAGAGGTGCGAGGTAGGAGCGAAGGCCTTCTGGGAAGGGGAGTCTAACTCAGTAGCTGATAGAGTAGCTCAGACTGAGCTGTCTCAGTCCTCAAGGACGTAACTGTTCAAATGGGGTTTGCAGCAGGTGGTGAGGGAACCAGCAAGAGGGAAAAAGATACTACATCTTATCGTTATGAATCTACCAGCTGCAAATGCATCTGTCCATGCCACCATCACACAGTCCTTTTGGAGACAAAGCCTCGCCATAAAGTTGAGAAAAACCTCTATTGTGTTGAGTGGTACTATCACCGTGCTAAATGGGACAGATGTAGGAACTCAAACTGGATCTCTCTGAGGCACTGTGGGTTAACAACAGCAACAGAACTGTACTCTAGCACAATCTGTAATCTCATGGGTTTGTACATCCCGCACTCACCCATCACAATGGACAGGAAAGGAGGGCATGCCATGAGCAGCACCAGGCATACCTAAAAATGAAGTGCCAACCTGGTGAATCTACAAAAGAGGACCATCTGCATTTCAAACAGCATCAGCAGCAAGCAACAGAGCTAAGTGATCCCACAACCAATGGATCAGATCAGAGCTCTGCAGTTCTGCCACACCCAGTTGTGAATGGTAATAGACAATTAAACAATTAGTTGCAGGAAGCACCACAGATATCCCCACCCTTACTGATGGAGGGGTTTCACACATCCATGCAAAAGATAAGATGACAGCATTTGCAGCAATTTACAGCCAGATGCAAAGTGGGATGATCCATCTCAGCCTTCTCCAGTGGTTCCTAATATCACAGATGTGAGCTTTAAGACAGTTCTATTTAGTTTGAACAATATCAACAAAATGGTTAAGTAGTGTAAAGGCTATGGGTCCTGCTAACATTCAGGCAATAATACTGATAGCTTGTGCTCCAGAACTTGCCACCCACCAAGCCACGTACCGCTCCAGCACTGGCATCTACTGACAGTGTGGAACGTTGCCCAGGGATGTTCAAATAAAAACACAAGGCAAATCCAATCCAGGCAATTTCCCTCCATCAGTCCAACTCAATCAGCAGTAAAGTGATGGAAGTAGTCATTAGCAGGACGACCAAGCAGCTGCTGCTCAGCAACAGCCAGCTGAGTGACACTCATTTCAGGCTCCACCAGGGCCACTCAGCTCCCAATTGTGTTACCGCCTGATTCACAACCTGACAACCAGCTGAATCTCAGAAGTGAGGTGAGGGGGACAGCCCAGTCCCACTCTAAGACTACTATTTCTAGCTGATTTTACCATTGTCTCAGCTCATATACTTTCATCCACATTGTGTTATCTCCAGAATTCGTTATCCAAACACACTCCTATCCAGCCTCCCAAATTCAACCTCTCTGTAATCTCAAGAAAAACTGAAAACTGTGCTCTAACCAAAACATGTTGATTCATCAAAAGGCTCCTATTCATAAGCAACAAAAATTTAGAAAACTCACTCTTCATATACTTCCTGGTTGTGATCATCCCTAGCTCCCTTCACCACACATCCTTTGAGACCTCGACAACCCATTTTCTTCGAGACTCCCAATGATTTGTTAATTCATTATTTCAACTGTGTGGCTGATTCTACAGTTGCTAAAGCAACATGGTCTGGAATTTGCAGACAAAACCTTACAGGTCTGCTTTCCACCTTTAAGACATCCCTCAAAACCTACTTTTTGGGAATGCTTTTGATCAACTGACCAAATATCTCCATCAGTGGCCTCATATCTAAAGTTAGAGTAAAAAGTGAGGTCTGCAGATGCTGGAGATCACAGCTGAAAATGTGTTGCTGGTTTAAAGCACAGCAGGTTAGGCAGCATCCAAGGAACAGGAAAGTCGACGTTTCGGACCAGAGCCCTTCATCAGGAATGAGGAGAGTGTGCCAGGCAGGCTAAGATAAAAGGTAGGGAGGAGGAACTTAGGAGAGTTGCGATTGGGATGTGATAGGTGGAAGGAGGTCAAGGTGAGGGTGATAGGCCGGAGTGGGGTGGGGGCGGAGAGGTCAGGAAGAAGATTGCAGGTTAGCAGGGCGGTGCTGAGTTGAGGGAACCGACTGAGACAAGGTGGGAGGAGGGGAAATGAGGAAACTGGAGAAATCTGAGTTCATTCCTTGTGGTTGGAGGGTTCCCAGGCGGAAGATGAGGCGCTCCTCCTTCAGCCGTCGTGTTGTTATGTTCTGCCGATGGAGGAGTCCAAGGACCTGCATGTCCTCGGTGGAGTGGGAGGTAGAGTTAAAGAGTTGAGCCACGGGGTGGTTGGGTTGGTTGGTCCGGGCGTCCCAGAGATGTTCTCTGAAGCATTCCGCGAGTAAGCGGCCCGTCTCCCCAATATAGAGGAGGCCACATGGGTTCAGCGGATGCAATAGATAATGTGTGTGGAGGTGCAGGTGAACATGCGGTGGATATGGAAGGATCCCTTGGGGCCTTGGAGGGAAGTGAGGGAGGAGGTGTGGGCGCAAGTTTTACATTTCCTGCGGTTGCAGGGGAAGGTGCCGGGAGTGGAGGTTGGGTTGGTGAGGGGTGTGAACCTGACGAGGGAGTCACGAAGCGAGTGGTCTTTGAGTAACGCTGAAACGGGAGGGGAGGGAAATATATCACTGGTGGTGGGGTCCGTTTGGAGGTGGCGGAAATGACGGCGGATGATACGTTGTATACGGAGGTTGGTGGGGTGGTAGGTGAGAACCAGTGGGGTTCTGTCTTGGGGGCGGTTGGAGGAGCGGGGCTCAAGGGCAGAGGAGTTGGAAGTGGAGGAGATGCAGTGGAGGGCATCGTCGATCACGTCTGGGGGGAATGTGCGGTCCTTGAAGAAGGAGGCCATCTAGGTTGTACGGTGTTGGAACTGGTCCTCCTGGGAGCAGATGCGGCGGAGACGAAGGAATTGGGAATATGGGATAGAATTTTTACAGGGGCCAGGGTGGGAGGAGGTGTAGTCCAGGTAACTGTGGGAGTCAGTCGGTTTATATTAGATGTCTGTGTTGAGTCTGTCGCCCAAGATAGAGATGGAAACGTCTAGGAAGGGGAGGGAAGAGTCTGAGACAGTCCAGGTAAATTTAAGGTCGGGATGGAAGGTGTTAGTAAAGTTGATGAACTGTTCACCCTCCTCGTGGGAGCACGAGGCAGCGCCGATACAGTCATCAATGTAGCGGAGGAAAAGGTGGGTGGTGGTGCCAGTGTAGTTGCGGAAGATGGACTGTTCCACATATCCTACGAAGAGACAGGCATAGCTGGGGCCTATGCGGGTGCCCATGGCAACTACTTTAGTTTGGAGGAAGTGGGAGGATTGAAAAGAGAATTTATTCAGGGTGAGGACCAGTTCAGTCAGTCGAAGGAGGGTGTAAGGTGAAGGGTACTGGTTGGTACGGCGGGAAAGGAAGAAGCGGAGGGCTTTGAGTCCTTCGTGATGGGTGATGGAGGTGTACAGGGACTGAATGTCCATCATGAAAATAAGGCGTTGGGGACCAGGGAAGCGAAAATCCTGGAGGAGGTGGAGGGCGTGGGTGGTGTCCCGAACCTAGGTGGGGAGTTCTTGGACTAAAGGGGACAGAACCGTGTCGAGGTTTGCGGAGATGAGCTCGGTGGGGCAGGAGCAGGCTGAGACAATGGGTCAGCCGGGGCAGTCAGGTTTGTGGATTTTGGGCAGGAGGTAGAAACGGGCGGTGCGGGGGTTTGGGACTATGAGGTTGGATGCGGTGGATGGGAGATCCCCTGAGGTGATGAGGTTATGGATGGTCTGGGAGATGATGATTTGGTGGTGGGAGGTGGGGTCATGGTCACCGGAGTGATAAGAGGAGGCGTCCACGAGCTGGCGTTTGGCCTCAGCGGTATAAAGGTCGGTGCGCCAAACTACTACCGCGCCTACCTTGTCTGCTGGTTTGATGGTGAGGTTGGGATTGGAGCGGAGGGAGTGGAGGTCTGCACGTTCCGAGGGTGAGGGGTTGGAGTGGGTGAGTGGGGTGGACATGTTGAGTCGGTTAATGTCGCGATGGCAGTTGGCTATAAATAGATCGAGGGCGGGTAAGAGGCCAGCAAGGGGTGTCCAGGGGACATGCGCCGTGATGGCAGTGTCGGGGCGGGGTTACATGTGGTGGTGGAAGTCGGCGTGGGGCGGGGTTACGCGTGGTGACGAAGATTTGCGTGAGGCGGAGTTACGTGTAGTGACGAAAGACGGCGTGGGGGCGGAGACACAGGAGGGGTTGTGGTCGTGCAGGTTCGTGATGTCAGTGGGGGCGGAAGTGGCTGCTGCGATGGCAACCGAAGGGGCGGAAATGGTTGTGGCGACGAAAGAACCGCGGGGGTTGCGAGTCCCGGGTGGAAGCGGTTGTCTGTGTGGCAATCGCAGGGGCGGTTGTTTGGGCAGCGATTGCCGAGGCTCCGAGGTTGTTGGGGGCGGAAGTGACGTCACTTGCGCCCACACCTCCTCCCTCACTTCCCTCCAAGGCCCCAAGGGATCCTTCCATATCCGCCACAAGTTCACCTGTACCTCCACACACATCATCTATTGCATCCCCTGCACGCGATGTGGCCTCCGCTATATTGGGGAGATGGGCCGCTTACTCGCAGAATGCTTCAGAGAACATCTCTGGGACGCCCGGACCAACCAACCCAACCACCCCGTGGCTCAACTCTTTAACTCGACCTCTCACTCCACCGAGGACATGCAGGTCCTTGGACTCCTCCATCGGCAGAACATAACAACACGACGGCTGGAGGAGGATCGCCTCATCTTCCGCCTGGGAACCCTCCAACCACAAGGAATGAACTCAGATTTCTCCAGTTTCCTCATTTCCCCTCCCCGCACCTTGTCTCAGTCGGTTCCCTCAACTCAGCACCGCCCTCCTAACCTGCAATCTTCTTCCTGACCTCTCCGCCCCCACCCTACTCCAGCCTATCACCCTCACCTTGAACTCCTTCCACCTATCACATCCCCATGGCCCCTCCCCCAAGTCCCTCCTCCCTTCCTTTTATCTTAGCCTGCCTGGCACACTCTCCTCATTCCTGATGAAGGGCTCTGGCCCGAAACGTGGAATTTCCTGTTCCTTGGATGCTGCCTAACCTGCTGTGCTTTAACCAGCAACACATTTTCAGCTCATATCTAATGTTCTCAATAATATTTTTGTGAAAGCATGATAATGAAACTACAAACTGTTCTTGATTTGGACATTATCTTCAAATCATCACTGTTGCTGTAATGAATCATCCGTAATGTCTCTACCCCAACCACATTGTGGGAGCACCTTCACCACACAATCTGCAGCTGTACAAGAAAGTCAAACATCACGCTCTCCCCAGGCAACAGGGCTTTGGCATTAATGACTGAGATCTGTGGAAGGAGAAACACAGTTAATGTTCCAGGGAGGGCAAAATGAATTACAGGGAATGAAAATGGTTCACAATTTGATAGTCAGAAATGGAAGAAAAATACACTTGCTTATTGGAAAAATGAATTCTTGACTGTCAAAAATATTCAAGAAAAGAAGTAACCTGATAATAGAGCAGGACATGGTCAGGGACTGGGCCGCAGTGAAAAACTCATTTGCTAAAGGGTCTATAAAAGTAACAATACAGTACTAAACAGACCAAAAATACACCCATGCTTCGAGACTGATGAAGCTAGACACTGACAAAGTGGTCATGTGGGAGCCCAGAGGTGAATCAGAGCAGGATTGGCTGCTGTGATCACAATGACTCTATACCAGAGAAAGGCTGCACATGCGCCTGGGTGCACCTTGCCCCCTACAAAGATGGCGAACGCGCACGTGTCCAGTGAATCGTTGTCCCGAATAAAGATGGCGGCGCTCACTCAGGCCTGCAGCCGCTGAGGCAATTCCTCATATACTGCAAACACGTGGCTGGGACGTTCAAACTTCTGTTTTCTGACATGCACAATTTGTTTGTGAAACCTCTCTGCTCATACCAACACAATTTTTCTCCCGTTTCCCTGTTTATTTCTTTCCTTACCCTATCCTTTCTCTCCATAACTTCCCGAGCATTCATTACAGCGACTCTGCGTTTGGCGCGAGGGTGATCACATGGTTTACCTTAGCTCCGCCCTTCATTCACTATGATTGGTTGGAGGATCAACCTCCCGCTAGGTCCTCCAGGTCCGCCCACCGTCCTTTCATTAGTCCGTTGCTGACATCAGTCACCCGGGGTCACTGTTGGCTGGAGCATGCGCAGAGTGTCCTGCTTTTGCTGAGATGTTGGGTCATGTGATGGGAGAGGTACAAACAATGACTGCAGATGCTGAAAACCAGATTCTGGATCAGTGGTGCTGGAAGAGCACAGCAGTTCATGCAGCATCCAAAGTGCAGAGAAATCCACGTTTCGGGCAAAAGCCCTCCATCAGGAATAAAGGCAGTGAACCTGAAGCGTGGAGAGAGAAGCGAGAGGAGGGTGGGGAGAAAGTAGCAAAGAGTACAATGGGTGAGTGGGGGAGAGGATGAAGGTGACAGGTCAGAGAGGAGAGGATGGAGTGGATAAGTGGAAAAGAAGACAGGCAGGTAGGGCAAGTCCGGACAAATTCACGGGGACAGTGCTGAGCTAGCAGTTTGAACTAGGGTGAGGTGGGGGAAGGGGAAATGAGGAAGCTGTTGAAGTCCACATTGATGCCCAGGGGTTGAAGTGTTCTGAGGCGGAAGATGAGGCGTTCTTCCTCCAGGCGTCTGGTGGTGAGGGAGCGGCGGCGAAGGAGGCCCAGGACCTCCATGTCCTCGGCAGAGTTGAAGGGGGATTTGAAATGTTGGGCCACGGGGCGGTGTGGTGGATTGGTGGGGGTGTCCCGGAGATGTTCCCTGAAGCGCTCTGCTAGGAAGTGCCCCCAGTCTCCCCAATGTAGAGGAGACCACACTGGGAGCAACGGATACAGTAAATGAAATTAGTGGATGTTCATGTAAAAGTTTGGATGTGGAAGGCTCCTTTAGGGCCTTGGATAGAGGTGAGGGAGGAGGTGTGGGCACAGGTTTTACAGTTCCTGCGGTGGTCGGGGAAAGTGCCAATATGGGAGGGTGGGTTGTAGAGGGGCGTGGACCTGACCAGGTAGTCACAGAGGGAACGGTCTATGCGGAAGGCGGAAAGGGGTGGGGAGGGAAATACATCGCTGATGGTGGGGTATTTTTGGAGATGTCGGAAATGTCGGTGGATGATTTGGTTTAGGCGACGGTTTATGGGGTGGAAGGTGAGTACCAGGGGCGTTCTGTCCTTGTTACAGTTGGAGGGGTGGGGTGTCAGGGCGGAGGTGCGGGATGTAGACGAGATGTTTTGGAGGGCACCTTTAACTACGTGGGAAGGGAAATTGCAGTCTCTAAAGAAAGAGGCCATCTGGTGTATTCTCTGATGGAACTGGTCCTCCTGGGCGCAGATACGTCGGAGGAGGAGGAATTGGAAAACGGGATGGCATTTATGCAAAAGGTCGGGTGGGTTGAGAGTTTACTGAGGGTAAGAATTCCCTTTGTGTGAGCTCTGCAGTAGATTTCCTTTATTCATGGAGGACATTGCCTTCCTACTCATGACTCTATAGCTGTGGTTGATGAATCACTGCCATCTGAATCAGTATATAAACACCCCATTTTGACAACATCTAAAATCTATAGCACATTGTATTACGCTCTTCTTTGGAGACAAAAAAAAACATGAAATGGAGCCTCAAGGAATCGGAGCAGGCATAGGCAATTCATCCCTTTCAGCTTGTTCCCCCATTCTATCAGATCATGGCTGGGCCAACCCAGACCTCAACAGCTTTTTTAGGCTTGATCCGCATAGCCCTCAACTGCTCAATATTTCAAAAATCTATCTACCCATTTTAAAAATAATTTGAGATAGAATCGTAGATTCCCTACTCTGTGGAAACAGGCCCTTCAGCCCAACAAGCCAGAACAACCCTCCGAAGAGTAACCCAACCATTGCCTTCCCATATTTAACTTCCACTAAAGTTTGGGTGAGAAAGTTCTAGCCATTCACTGAGAGAAAAAAATTCTTGACTTTCTCTAAAACGAATGTTCCCCTCTGTAATGTCCCCTGGTTTGAGACTTCACTGGTGCTGGAAGATCTAGTCAACATCCACCCTGTCAAGCTCCTCAGAATCTTGTTTCCATGAGATCACCCCTGCTTATCTATTCTTGATAGGTCAACCCTTTCGTCCTCGAAGCAGCTAAGTGAATCTTTTTTGAATGGTCTCTGATGTTGGTTTATCCTTTATTAAATATGGGAGCTAATATTGTATACAGTACTGCAAGTGAGGACTCAGCAATAACCAATGTGGTTATCTTGTGCAATTAGCTTTTATGTAGCACCCTATCATTTGCATTTTTAAATTGCAAATAGAGAACATCATTGGATTGCCCTTTATCAGCCCTGCTAGTTATCTCCTCAATGAACTGTCGCAAATTTGTCAAATATAGTTACTCTTTCACAAAACCCAGTCTACCATGTTTAATGATAAGCTTTTCTAACTGTCCTGCTATTTCTTACTTTAATATTCGACTCTGTAGAATCTATCAGTAGATTTGCTAAGTATGATTACCCTCTCTTAAATCCATGCGGACTCTGTCCAATCCTGTCACTGTTCAGTAAGACACTTGAGTGTACTCCAATATAGTTAGTAAATATATCTGTATTTATTTTTAAAAATTGATTACTTGTAAATGCTGGACCCATGCAACATCAATGAATTTGTGACTCTGAATTTGGGTTATTGTGTTTTTTACTGTTAATTCCTTTTCGTACTGTGTTATGCAGACAGCACCAAGTGGTCACTCTTAATTGTGAGTAACTTTGATAATAATATATTTTAAAAATGACACCCCAAAATGCTGCCTCATTATTGTGCAAGAAGGATTTTGCATTAAATAGTTTGAAGATAAAATTGAACAGCATTTTGCTGCAATTTGGCCAGACTGCAGGTTACACCAAAGTAGGAGGGCCTCACCTTTAGAGTGTTCCCAGATATCGTGCAGCTGCAGTATTTTGGTTTGCACTCAGCTGTATGTTGTTCTCACTTGTTGCTTTGTGAAAGATTACAAAATAAATTTGTATGAATGAACTTATGATTTCTTTAACCAATGTTAGGAGAAAAAAGTCAGTATTTCAGGTGCTGACAAAGTAAAATAAACTGATAATCAGTAGAAAGGTTTTAAGATTGATATATTCTTGTTGCCTCGAGGAATTAAGGGCTACGGGGAGAACGCTGGTAAGTGGAGTTGAAATGCCCATCAGCCATGATTGAATGGCGGAGTGAACTCGATGGGCCGAATGGCCTTACTTCCACTCCTATGTCTTATGGTGTTATGGTCTAAGATGGATATGGAACAAATGCTGGCAAATGGGACTAGATTAATTTAGGATATCTGGTCAGCATGGGCAAGTTGGACTGAAGGGTCTGATTTACGTATTGTACAACTGTGACTTCATTCTCGCAATTATTCAAGAAGTTGAATACTTCGAGGAGGAAAAGGAGAATTTATGCAGAGAATGCACTTGAAATGATGATTGAGGTATATCAAACTCACATTATTTCATCACCTTTTCCTCTGGGTTCTTCAATGAACAAACTTGTTTTGTTCTCTGAATAACTATGTATAATGTGATTTGTTTTGCACAAAATATTTCATTAGGATCGAGTGAACTATTAAGAAGTGTTCATGTTTAAAATTTAGGCAGCTTGATTGTGAATCTCATCTTGGCCTGAACACCACTTTCCTGCCAGCCCTCCTTAACTCTTCAACCCATTACTGATTAAAAGTGTGTGTGTCTCTTATTTAAATTTACTTAATGTCCAAGAATCCACAGTGTTCTGAGATAGGGAATTCCCCAGGTTCACCATCCTCTGAGAGAAGTAATTCCTCTAACGTTCCCTTCAGTGTAAACTTGGGACGACTCATTGTAGATTGAATCATCTTCTCTGCCTCTACTTGGTCAATCCCTTGAGCATTTTATAGACCCTCAAGGATACCACCTCTCATTCGTAGGCTGCAATGAATATGAATGTAAATAGTGTTTGTCGTTCAGCTTGTGGCATTTTGATAAATGTGGCAGAGGATGTTTGTTCAAAACTGAGCTCGACAGTTAGTGCTTTTCAAATAAGAAATAGTTGACGACATTACGTATATTAATATGTTGGCGTTTTGTTTTTAGGAAGACTTACTGTTGGGAAGATTTGGTTAAGGGAATATTGCAGTCAAAGCTGTGGAAGATTAACCTCCACCCATGTGTGAGGTAGTACACTGTGGTCAAAAGAATAAAGAGACCACTTCCTCTTTGCAAATATGTTCTTAAATAGGGCAGAGGGATCTGGAGATAGCAATGAGCCACTGGCAGCAAATGGCACCAGTTTGTGAGGTTAAATAGAAAAGTAGATCATGGGTTTATTTCTGGGACGACAGAATGGAAATGTGTTCGATATGTGTAGAACCATGGACAGATCACCCTTGGAGCACTGCAAACAGTGCCGATCTTCATATTGTAATATGGATGTAGAGGCAGTAGGGAAGATAAAGAATAATTACTGGAATTATATTCAAACTGAATTTGAATTCATCAAGTAAGATTGGACAGTCTTGTCTCATTGTAAAAGAGTGACATGGTCCAGTCACGTTTGATCGGGTAGACATGGAAAAGATGTTTCTGCTTGTGAATGTCAGAACCCACTGGACTTGTGGATATAATTGTAATCACTATTAAATCTAACGGGGAAGTTGCAGAGGGCGACAAAGTCTTTACCGAAAAGGGGTTTGAATGTAGAACGTACTTCAACAGGAATAATTGAAGCAAATAACAGATGAATTCAAGTAGGAGCTTGGAATACAAGAAATCAAAGAAAACTATGTTGATGGGTTTAGGTTGAGAAGGAAGCCTGTGTAAATCACAGATACTGAGAACCTGTTTTTGTGTCCTGAAACTATGCATCTGTGTTGTTCTGTGACATTTCTGTCAGGGCAGCAGCGGCAGCAGTAAACAAGACAGCTCACCCTTACCATTCTTGGAGAAAAGCAGAACCTCTGACCACACAAAAGGGAAATAGCTCTACTGAGGAGGCGGTTCAAACAGTGGCCAACGACTCAATCCGCAGAGACAGTGTGGCTTCATTACCTGGTGAGAAAGGTGAATTCTTTAACCAGAAATGATGTTTTGTTCTTCCAATGATCTCATGACTTTAGCAGGGAAATGTGTCTCTTCAGTTAGATGATTTGAATCAATCAAATTTTTTGCTGCATTAGCACTCCTTCCCCACCCAAGGATATGTGGGTCAAATAGGCACATGTCTTGCACTGCTTTAATTCAAGATTCCTTTATTCAGTCATGAGCTTAACCTGTTCAATCCAAGTTCCTTGTGTTTCCTTTGGATCTGTGGTTGTGCATAAGGAAACTTAAACAATGTATGATTCAATATCAAAGTTGTGTTGAATCAATAATTGTAACCCCACTCTGCTCCTTGAGCAGATAATTAATCAAAGGATTCTAGCTCAGCCCTTAACTTCAAGTTCAAGTTCTAAACCTTTCAGTTAGCAATGGAAAATAACAAAGAACAATGTCAATGATTTATTGTCTCTACAGCCTCTGCTTCTGTTGCCACTGAATACTCCCATAAGTTTGACGAGCCAATGACTAAAGATGAGATTGAAGAGAAATCCTTCCGTTCTCTTCTGCCATCAGAGAGCCAACACCACTTTCATATGGGGAAGAAACGCAGCCAGCAGGATGGTTCAGATGAGGACATAGTGCGGGACCAGTCGGCTTCTCTTATGGATTAGGGTGAGTGGTGTTACCAATTAGTGGGATCTCAGTGCGTGGAATAGTTGCTCCTCTCCATGTTCGAGGTATCTTGCCATTAGATTCAGATGGAGAGGACGAGGACCATATGGTGTAACAAGTGTGAGCCAACAGTTGGGCAGGGCCTTTGTTTCTGAAAAAAAGCGAGTACCACTTGGTCACAATGTGCCCAGAGTTTATAAATCATGAAAGATAATAAATACTTGACATTGTTAATCTTTGTGATCGAGTTCCCATATAGTGAAGACAAAGATTAATATTTATTGGGATTCCTTGCTCCCCCAATCAGACAAAAACAAGGCAAATTTGACTGCGAAGAATGTCCCTGAATTTACACCTTTCTACTGTTCATTAAAGGTAATAAGATGCAAAAGTTTTTTTTGCAGAGGAGTTTGATTTGAACAAGAGACATTTGTGCAGATAGTAAGAGGTATTCTAATTGGGAGGATATGTTTAATGATATCCTGCACGGATCCATGTTGGAGCCCTAATTATTCACTATTGATAATGAAAGGAAAGCCACATTCTACATTTGGGGCCACTCTGCAGATGACAGCGATTCCAAGTGTAGGGAGATGGAAGCACAGCCTTAGAAAGCAATCTTGATAGATTCAGTAAATGAAAAAAAAAGACAGATGAGCTTATGTCAACAAGTGAGAGATTGGATCAAAATCGGATATTTTGTGATTGTGAAACTAGAGAGAGAGTGGACTCCGAAGAAACTACGTGGGATTGATCCAGCTGTATAGTTCACGAAAATGTCTCAAACAGGTTCAGAAAAGTGACCAAGGGGCCGGTGGAATGTTGACATTGATCTCGACAGAAGACGAGATACCAAAGGATTAGAAGTTATGCTTCAGCAAATCCGAACCTACTTAGACCAAGCTGTCAGGGCTGGGCACCATGGCTGAAGGAGAGTATCTCTCTGAGGGGAAGTGCAGTGTAGATTTACTGAAGTGATACTTCGATTCCAAGGCTTAACTTAAGAAGAAAGATTAAACAGATAAAGTGTTTGAGTCAGAACATTGAGGTGTGATAACGGGGAACACATTTATACACAGAAATGGATAAAGTTTGATAAAGTTCAACAAACAGCGATTAATTGGAAATTATTTGCAAATTATAAATCTGAGATTGGTAGATTTGGAATGAAAATGCTGAAGGATTATGGACAAAGACAGGGATTTGTCATGATGATGAAGATGACCATGATTTGGGTGAATGGTGGGATAGGCTCACGAAGCTAAATAGCCTCCTTGTGCTCTGATGTTGATGTAACCGTGGCTCCCTTATTCTCTGCAAGTGCAACTCCTGTTGTGTTTTTGGTTATTTATCAGAACATGACAGCAAATTAGTGACTGGAGTCCAGAGCAGAACGTTATCAGGATGAGGGACTTCGCCAGTCTTAATGTGTTTCACAGATGATGAAATGACGCAGCCAGCACTCTCCTTCCATCTCTCCCCAAATCTCTCCCCCTCTCTCCTCCCCTCCCACCTTCACTCCCACGTTCCCACACTCCCACGCTTCCATGCTCCCACTCTGCCAATCTCGCTCTTTCCTTTGTCTCTCTTTCTCTCTTTCGTATCTGCTCTCTCTCTCTCTTGCTCTTTCTTGCAGCTTTCTCTCACCCACTTTCTCTCATCCCTCTGTCTCGCAACCCCTCTTTCTCTCACACTCTCGCATTCCCCATCTCTCTCTCACTCCATCTCTCTCTCACTCTCCTTTCTCCCCCTCTCTCTCACACCCCCTTTCTCTCCACTCTCTCCCCCATCACTGTCGCCCTCTCTTGGCTCTCACTCTTTTGCGCTCGTCTCTCTCTCTCTCGCTTTCACCCGCTTTTGCCCCTCTCTCTCTGTACATATCTCACTCTTTGTTCCCCCATCGCCATAGCTTACCTCTCTCACTGACACTCTATCCTTCTCTCTATCACCTGTCCATCTCGCTCCTCTCACTCTCTCTCTCCCGCTCTCTGTTGCCCCTCTCTAACCCTTCCCTTGCTCTTTCTCGATCACTCTCTTCCTCACCCTCTTTCGACACCACCTCTTCCTCTCTCTTTCCCTCACTCTCATATTTGCCCCCCATTCCCTCTTTCTTGCAACTCTCTCCCTCTTTCTCTTGTTCTCTCTCACTCGTTCTCTCTTGCTCTCACTCACTCTCGGTCAATCTCTCCCTCTCTATCAGGCCTCTCTCTCTCTCTCTCTCTCTCTCTCTTTCTCTGTCTCTCTGTCTCTCTGTCTCTCCATCTCGCTCCTCTCTTTCTCTCCTGCGCCTCTCTCTCTCTTGCCCCTCTCTTTCTTTGGCACCTCTCTCTCTCTCTCTCCACCTCTCTCCGTCATTCGCTCTAGCCTCATCGCTCTCCCATCCTCTCTTCCTCTCTCACCCCTCTGTCTCTGACTCTCTGGGCCTTCTCTCTGTCTCTCGCCTCCTCTCTGTCTTTTGCCCGTCTCTCATTGCTCTACCTCTCGCTCGTCCCATCTCTCCATCTCGCTATTCCTTCTCTCTCGCACACTCTATCTCTCTCGCAGCCTCTCTATGTCACTCTCACTCTCCCCCTCCTTCTCTGTAGCCCTCTGTCTCTAGCCTGCACCCTTCTCTCTCTCTGTACCAATCCTCTCTCTCTCTTGACCATCTCTCTCTCTCATGCTCACTCTTCGCTGTCTCTCACTCTCTCTCTCTCACTTGGCCGCCCCCTCTCTCTCACTGCCTCGTTCTTATGCTGTCTCTCTCCTGCGCTCTCTTGCTCGTCCCCTTTGTTCATCTCTCTGCGTCTCTTGCTCTCCTTCTGCGTCTCTCTGGCAGTTTCCCTCGTCGCACTCACCCACGTCTCACTCGCCCTACTTTCTCCCATACCCACTCCCTCTCTCTCTCGAACCCCTCCCTCTCGCGCTCTCGCCACCTCTGGGTCTCGCCCCCTCCCTCTTTCTCTCGCCCTCTCCCTTTCTCTCACCTCCTCCCTCTCTCTCTCGCACCTCTTTTAATCTGTCTCTCCACCCCTCCCCCTCTCTCGCTCATCCACTCTCTCTCTCGCCTCCCTCCCTCTCTCTCTCTCGCCCCCTCCTTCTCTCTCTCGCCCCCTCGTTCTCTCTCTCGCCCTCTCCTTCTCTCTCTCGCTCCATCCCTCTCTCTCTCTCGCTCCCTCCCTCTCATCTCTTGCACCACCCTCTCTCTCTCTAGCCTCCTCCATCTCTCTCGCCCCCTCAACCTCTCTCTCTCGTCCCCTCACCCTCTCTCTCGCCCCCTCCCTCTCTCTCTCTCGCCGCTCCCTCTCCCTCTCGCCCCTCCCTCTCCCTCTCGTCCTCTGACTCTCTCTCTCACCCACCTCTCTCTCTCTCTCAGCCCCTTCCTCTCTCTCTCGCTCCCATCCCTCTCTCTCACCCCCTCCCTCTCTCACTCTCACCCCCTCCCTCTCACTCATTCTCGCCCCACCCCTCCCTCTCTCTCTCACCCCCTCCCTCTCTCTCTCGCACCTCTTTCACTCTGTCTCTCCGCCCCTCCCCCGCTCTCGGTCAATCTCCCTCTCTCTCTCGCCCCCTCCATCTCTCTTTCTCACCCACCCTCCCTCCCTCTCTCCTTCCGCTCTATCTTGCTCTCGCCCCCTCCCTCTCGCACTCGGCCCCTCCCTCTTGCTCTCGACCCTCCCTCTCGCTCTCGCCCCTCGCTGTCGCCCCTCTCTCTCTCTCCCTACCCCTCCCTCTCTCTCTCGTCCACCTCCCCCTCTCTCTTGTCACCCACCCTGTCTCTCGTCGCCACCTCACCCTCTCTCGCCCCTCTCCCTCTCACTCTCTCTCACCCCCTCGTCGTCCTCCGTCTCTCTCTGTCGTGCCCTGCCTCTCTTTCTCTCCAAATCCCTCTCTCTCTCACCCCCTCCCTTATCTCGCTCCCTCTCCCTCTCACTCTCTCTCTCTGGCCCTCTCTCTCTCTCTCTGGCTCTCTCTCTCTCCGTCTCCCTCTCCCTCTCCGTCTCCCTCTCCGTCTCCCTCTCCGTCTCCCTCTCAGTCTGCTTCTCCGTCTTCCTCTCCCTCACCCTCTCCCTCTCCCTCTCCATCTCCGTCACCCTCTCCGTATCCCACTCACTCCCCCTCTCCCTCTCCCTCTCCGGCTCCCTCTCCCTCTCCATCTCCGTCTCCCTCAACGTCTCCCTCTCCTTCTCACTCTCCGTCTCCGTCTCCCTCTCCGTCTCCGTCTCCTTCTCCCTCTCCGTCTGTCTCTCTCTCTTTCTCTACGTCTCGCTCTCCCTCTCCCTCTCCGTCTCCCTCTCCGTCCCCCTCTCACTCTCCATCTCCGTCTCCGTCTCCGTCTCCCTCTCCCTCTCCCTCTCCATCTCCCTCTCCCACACCGTCTCCCTCTCCCTCTCCCTCACCGTCTCCCTCTCCCTCTTCCTCTCCCTCTCCGTCTCCATCTATCTCCCTCTCCCTCTCCCTCTCCGTATCCGTCTCCGTCTACCTCTCCCTCTCCGTCTCCCTCTCCGTCTGCCTCTCCCTCTCCATCTCCCTCTCCGTCTCCGTCTCTGTCTTCCTCTTACTCTCCCTCTCCCACTCCCTCTCCCTCTCCCTCTCCCTCTCCATCTCCCTCTCCCTCTCCCTCTCTGTCTCCCTCTCCATCTCCGTCTCCCTCTCCCTCTCCATCTCCCTCTCCCTCTCCCTCTCCCTCTCCATCTCCCTCTCCCTCTCCCTCTCCCTCTCTGTCTCCGTCTCCCTCTCCCTCTCCCTCTCCCTCTCCGTCTCCCTCTCCCTCTCCGTCCATGTCTCCGAGGATAATTACTTACACTAACAACAGACATTATGTTGCTGAGGATAATTATTCACACGAACAACAGGCGTTACTATTTATAGGATAATTGCTCTCTACTGACAACAGGCATTATTGTTGCTGGAGATAATTACCCACACTGCCAGCAGGCACTAATTTTGCTGTGGATAATTAATTACACTGAGAACAGGCATTATTTTGCTGAGGAAAATTACTCGCACAGTCAACAGTATTATTGTTACTGTGGAAAATTACTCACATTGACAACAGACATTATTGTTGCTGAGATAACTGCACTGTCCGCCGGCATAATGATTGCTGCGGATAATTACTCACACTGACAACAGGCATTATTGTGGCTGGGTATAATTACTCACACTGCCAGCAGGCACTAATTTTGCTGTGGATAATTAATTACACTGAAACAGGCATTATTGTGCGCTGAGGAAAATTACTCGCACAGGCATCAGTATTATTTTATTGTGAAAATTACTCACGTTAACAACAGACATTATTGTTGCTGAGGATAATTACACTGTCCGCCGGCATTATGGTTGCTGTGGATAATTGCTCACAGTGACAGCAGGCATTATTGTTGCTGGGATCATTCCTCACACTGCCAGCAGGCACAAATTTTGCTGTGGATAATTAAGTACACTGAGAACAGCATTATTGCTGCTGATGGAAATTACTCACACTGACAACAGGCATTATTGTGGCTGGGAATAATTCCTCACACTGCCAGCAGGCACTGATTTTGCTGTGGATAATAAGTACACTGAGAACAGGCATTATTGTTGCTGAAGGAATTACTCACACTGACAACAGGCACTATTATAGCGGGGGATAAATACTCACACTGACAACAAGCATTATTGTTGCTGGGGATAATTACTCACACTGACAAAAGCATTATTATTGCTGAGGATAATTACTCACACTGCCAACACGAATTGCTATTTCTGGGGTTAATTACTCACACTGACAACAGCAGTATTATTACTGTGGATAATTACTCACACCGACAACAGGCATTATTATTGCTGGAGATAGTTCCTCACACTGACAGCAGGCATTATGTTTTCTGGAGATAATTATTCACACGGACAACAGGCGTTACTATTTATGCGGATAATTGCTCACACTGACAACAGGCATTATTGTTACTGTGGAAAATTACTCTCACTGACAACAGGCATTATTGTTGCTGGGGATAATTACTCACACTGCCAGCAGGCACTAATTGTGCTGTGGATAATTAATTACATTGAGAACAGGCATTATTGTTACTGTGGAAAATTACTCACATTAACAACAGACATTGTTGCTGCTGAGGATAATTACACTGACAGCCAGCATTATGGTTGCTGCAGATAAGTACTCACACTGACAACAGGCATTTTTGTGATTGGGGATAATTACTCACACTGCCAGCAGGCACTAATTTTGCTGTGGATAATTAATTACACTGAGAACAGGCATTATTGTTGCTGAGGAAAATTACTCACACTGACAACAGGCATTATTGTTGCTGAGGATAATTACTCCACTGACAACAGGAATTGCTATTTCTGGGGTTTGTTACTCACACTGACAACAGGCAGTATTATTACTGTGGAGAATTACTCTCACCGACAACAGGCATTCTTATTGCTGGAGATAGTTACTCACACTGACAGCAGGCATTATTGTTCCTGGCGATAATTACTCACGCTGACAACAGGCATTATTGTTGCTAGAGATAGTTACTCACACTGACAACAGGCATTATTGTTGCTGGGGATAATTACTCACACTGCCAGCAGGCACTAAATTTACTGTGGATAATTAATTACACTGAGAACAGGCATTATTTTTGCTGAGGAAAATTACTCGCATAGTCAACAGGTATTATTGTTATTGTGGAAAATTACTCACGTTAACAACAGACATTATTGTTGCTGAGGATAACTACACTGTCCGCCTGCATTATGGTTGCTGTGGATAATTACTCACAGTGACAGCAGGCATTATTGTTGCTGGGGAGCATTCCTCACACTGCCAGCAGGCACTAATTATGCTGTGGATAATTAAGTACACTGAGAACAGGCATTATTGTTGCTGAAGGAAATTACTCACACTGACAACAGGCACTATTGTAGCGGGGGATAAGTACTCACACTGATGACAAGCATTATTGTTGCTGGGATAATTACTCACACTGACAAAAGCATTATTATTGCTGAGGATAATTACTCACACTGCCAACAAGAATTGCTATTTCTGGGGTTAATTACTCACACTGACAACAGGCAGTATTATTACTGTGGATAATTACTCACACCGACAACAGGCATTATTATTGCTGGAGATAGTTCCTCACACTGACAGCAGGCATTATTTTTTCTGGAGATAATTATTCACACGGACAACAGGCGTTACTATTTATGCGGATAATTGCTCACACTGACAACAGGCATTATTGTTGCCGTGGATAATTACTCTCACTGACAACAGGCATTATTGTTGCTGGGGATAATTACTCACACTGCCAGCAGGCACTAATTGTGCTGTGGATAATTAATTACATTGAGAACAGGCATTATTGTTACTGTGGAAAATTACTCACATTAACAACAGACATTGTTGTTGCTGAGGATAATTACACTGACAGCCAGCATTATGGTTGCTGTGGATAAGTACTCACACTGACAACAGGCATTTTTGTGATTGGGGATAATTACTCACACTGCCAGCAGGCACTAAATTTGCTGTGGATAATTAATTACACTGACAACAGGCATTATTGTTACTGTGGATAATTACTCACACTGACAACAAGCATTATTGTTGCTGAGGATAATTACTCCACTGACAACAGGAATTGCTATTTCTGGGGTTAGTTACTCACACTGACAACAGGCAGTATTATTACTGTGGAGAATTTCTCTCACTGACAACAGGCATTCTTATTGCTGGAGATAGTTACTCACACTGACAGCAGGCATTATTGTTCCTGGCGATAATTACTCACGCTGACAACAGGCATTATTGTTGCTGGGGACAATTACTCACATAGACAGCAGGCATTATTGTTGCTAGAGATAGTTACTCACACTGACAACAGGCATTATTGTTGGGGATAATTACTCACACTGACAACAGGCATTATTCTTTCTGGTGATCATTACTCACACTAACTTGCAGCATTATTGTTGCTGGAGACAGTTACCCACACTGACAACAGGCATTATTGTTTGTGGTGGTAATTACTCAAACTGACAACAGGCATTATTCTTGCTGGTGACAATTACTCACATTTGGCAACCAGATTATTGTTTGGGGGGTATTACTACACTGACAGCAGGCATTATTTTTGCTGGGGTAATTACTCACACTGACAACAGACATTATTGTTGGGGATAATCACTCACAGGGACAGCAGGAATTATTGTAGTTGGGGATAATTACTCACAGTCACCACAGACACTATTGTTGCTGGGATAATTACTCACACTGAAAACAGGCATTATTGTTGCTGGGGATAATTACTCACACTGACAACAGGCATTATTTTTGTTGGGGATAATTACTCACACTGACAACAGGCATTATTGTTGCTGGGGACAATTACTCACACTGACAGCAGGCATTATTGTTTCTGGGGATAATTACTCACACTGACAGCAGGCATTATTGTTGTTGGGGTTCATTGCTCACACTAACAACAGGCATTATTTTTGTGGGTGAATTATTCACACTGAAAACAGGCATTATTGTTGCTGGTGATAATTACTCACACTGACAACAGACAATATTGTTGCTGGTGATAATTACTCACACTGACAACCAGATTATTATTGTGGGGGGAATTACTCACACTGAGAACAGGCATCATTGTTGCTGATGATAATTACTCACACTGAGTGCATTATTGTTGTGGTGGGAATTACTCACACTGGCAACAGGCATTATTGTTGCCGGGGATAATTCCAACCTGGAGAGTAATTTCCCCAGATTTTGAGTAAGTATAACTATACTCGGGCTCTTATTGTCACACCCTGTTACATGGTGCCTTGGTGTGAACAGTAATTACGCTCACTGCTCTTTTGGAATTCTCCTCTTTTTACCTGAGCATGCAATGGCTCAGGATCTGAGTGAGCCTGATGGGACATTAACTGAATGACACTGAGCCGGTTATTGCTGATGGATCCCATTATTGCTGACACCTTCCTTCACATTTCCATGGCAGACCCTGCACCGATGGGTCAGCGACTGGCTGGAATACAAGGGCCCTGCTTTTTATGTACAGGACATACTTGGGCAATTTATCATATTTTAGGTAGGTCTCAGTGTTCTTGCTGGAATGGATCAGATTGGTTACAGATGTGGCAATCTCTCCAGTGTCTCCAGCAATGTGTTGACATTGTGTGGGGTGAATTGAGTTGTCTGAAGATTGAGATATCTGATGCTGGAAACTACTGAAGGAGGCTGAAAAGGATCATCTACTCAGCCCTTCTGGCTGAAGATTGTTCCAGTTACAGCAGCTTAATTTTTTTTCCTTGATGTGCTGCTGTCCTGCATAACTGGGGATTTTATTGTTAGAGAGCAGCTCTCTCCTCCAATGGTCTCATTCATTGTCCACTGACTTTTATAACTAAATGTGGAAGGACCTTATAGACACATCTATACCATTGATTGTGGGATCACTGAGCTCTGTCCATAACTGGCTGCTTATGCTTCTTAGCATGCAAGTTGGCCTGCTTTGTAGTTGAAGGCAATCAGATTTTCTCTAGGTTGTCCACTCATCTCTAGTTTTGGCTGGTGCTGCTCCCAGCATGTCCTTCTGCACTCTTCACTGACCAAGGAAGGGATCTCTGGCTTGATGGTTACTATAGAGTCGGAGGTATTTTTAGCCATTATGGTTACTATACAGTGGGAAGTATGCCGTGCCGTGATGGTTAGTATACAGTGGGAAGTATGTCGGGCCGTGATGGTTAGTATACAGTGGGAAGTATGCCGGGCTGTGAGGTTGCAGACTGCATGAGTTGTGCTGCTGCTGATGGCCCACTGCACCTCATGGACTCCTCGTTGTTAGTTGCTCGATCTGTTCAAATTCTGTCCCATTCAGCGCACAGATTGCTACATAAAATGGTGGAGGGTCTACAAAATTAAGATAGCCCCTCCTCCCTTCCAGGACTGTGGAGTGACCATTCTTACCAATATATAAAATGGAGAGGTTCATCTGCAGCAGGCAGATCGGTGACGATGTAATCAATTATATGTTTCCCTTCTATTGATTCCCTCATAACCTGCCACAGAGCAGTCTAGCCCCAACAGGATCCAGCATTAATGCTGAGCACTATATTGACTATATACCAATATTGTATACATTTGTCCCCCTCTGCCTGACTGTTTCCTGTTAGTGGGACAGAGAGGATGGTGATGTTGCCGGAGACATAGTCCTGTTCACAGAATCCTGCTCTACAGACAATATCTGAGTGTTGCTTGATTTGTCTGTTGGAAATATACGGCAGGTCACTTTTAAATTTTGTATCATAGAGAGTTACTGTCACTTTATGTCTTACATATTTGAAAATAAACCAAACATCATTGCTTTTTCCGTTACAAATAATTGAAGTGAACAAAACGTAAATTACCAGCGTACACACATAATTATTGTACAACTCAGTGACTGTAGTAACCATTTTCAGATCAGTGATTTTACCATCATGCAGCCAGCACATTTCCTGCACATGACATTTTTTTAACAGAGAGCCTGAATTCAGAAAGAGCGTTATCACACCTCACCACCGCAATCTGCAAAATACCGACCATCAGCCAAGTTTGTCCAGGGGGCTTCCAAACTTGAGCTGGGTTGTTATTCACACTATCCCTTACAACAAAAACAGCCCGAAACAACAAGGGAGTGCATGAGACAGCCTGTTCAAAGGTCTATCATAGGGCTTCATGCTGGTCCACATACATTTCAGCACTTGTATAAATGACCTACCAACAACGATGTCGTGCAATTTTATCTCTGCTGATGACTTCGAAGGTGTCACCAAAGCTCTATAATTCTGCACATTGAACCCAATCCCCCTGAAGATGTTATAAATGTGATGGACTCCTGCAGCACATGGCCTCTTATATTGAACCCTTGTAAACGATATTGAGTGTACGTCAGCTCCACAATGTCAGTATCCAAACAGTAACCAGACTGAGCATTTCAAAGTACCTCATTGTGATTCGTTCACACTTTTCATTATATTCTCACCGTAAAATTGAATGGAACAACTGGCTGGGTTTGGAAACAAATGGAAATTTCTATGTAAATGTTTTCGGCATTGCTTTAACCACTGACAGCAACATTTTATTACTGAAGATCGTAAAGCCATTGATGGCTCACTTCGTACAAACCCACCCATTTGTTCAAATTTATAACTGGAATATCATCAAAACAATGCACAAATCACAATAAGGAACTTTCAAATCATGCGCCCAAGATCAAATGATTAAGCATAAGGACTTAAAAAATGTACAAGTATTTTTACTTGTATGAGTATTTGTACTAATATAAAAACACTAACATTTTTGTGACAATAATTTAACTGTGTCCAAATGTTCTACAGTCGATACGAGTATATATTTGCTGCTTTTATCTCGCAAGTCAGTATGTGAATGTCAATGTCTGTGTGATGCTAGGTATGTAGGCCTTGACTCTGAAATACTGACGTATTGTTTCAAATAGCATACCCCGACCTCAGCATCAGCTGTTCACAGCAAGCAAGGTACTGACTGGACCCAACCAACCTGTGCGCACAAACTCTCATCTCTCTGGCCAATATTGGTCATGCTTGCACAATATGTTTAATTTTAGTTCATTCTGTTGCTGATTACTTCAGTATTCATTGCCCATTCTCTCGTTTCCCTTGAAAAGGTGTTGCTTTCATGAACTGTTGTCGTCTGTGGATTTAGGGAGACATAATGAGGGAAGGTCTCGAAACAGTAACACAAAATAAACAGTGACGTATTTCTAAACTAGGAGTGGTTTGGACAGAACATGAGTGTGCTAGTATTCCCATTTATCTGCTACTCTTGTCCTTCTGATGTCCCTGATTTTTAAAGGTGTAGTGTTCGAATCCTGTGTGAATTTCTGCACATCTTGTGTACAGTACACATTACTGCTACCGAGTGTTAATGGGTTAGAGATGAAGCTGTACTCATCTAGATAAATGGGACAGTAATCAAAACGGTTAGGGTGTGAAATAACTCTCACACTGCACTGACACACCGTCACTCAAGGACAGGGATAGTATGGGTTTACACACAGAATAGATGTACACCTACGTTAGCCCTTTCGTATTCCTCAAACATATTCAGCATTGTGTTGGATATGCTTTAAGCCACGCGCGACATTGTCTCCATCAAGCAATGAAGGATAGGTACAGCATGGCGTTAGAAACAGGATAATGTTCCCACTAAACCGACATGTTTCAAATTTCCAGGCCACGTCCAGCATGGAGTTAGATATTGATTAATCAGACTCCATATCATCCCCACTCCAACAGTCCCAGGACAGGTACAGCACAGGATAAGGTACAAAGTAAAGCACCACATAAATTGATCTACATCAGGAACAACAGTGTAATCACAACATCCAATACAAATTGATATTCACACTGTGCTAACCCAATCAAACACTGAAGGTTATTTATAGACTGGAGTTAGCTAAATATTAAAGATCACCCTGCAGTATCCCCATCAGACACTCCCAGGAAATGGGCAACATGGGTGGCACAGTGGTTCAGTGGTGACCACTGCTGTCTCACAGCACCAGGGAACTGGGTTCGATTCCAGCTACAGGCGACTGTCTGTGTGGACTATGCACATTCTCCCCATGTTTGCGTGGGTTTCTTCACATAATCCAAAGATGTGCAGATTAGGTAAATTGGCCATGCTAAATTTCCAATAGTTCTCAAGGTTATGTGGGTTAGTCGGAGTAAATGTAGAGGAATGAGTTTGGGTGGGATAGGCTTCGGAGATTTGGTGTGGACTTATTGGGCCGAGGGCCTTTTTCCACTCTGCACTACCACTATCACACAGATTCTGGGCAGGTAAAGGAAAGGTTATGATACAAGTTAAAGCTCCATCTACACTGTTCTCTTTCAAACACTGTCAGGTCAGTGTAATAATGCTGCCGCTTTCAGAAGATTATTTTGTCCTTGGGTTTTTTTTTTGTAAATGGGAAATTCGAATGGCAGAGGTGTCAAAATGTCTCAGAAAGAGCCCAGTTGAAAAATGGTGAGGAGTGGCCAGTTCTCCCGGTTCAGGCATTTATTCTGATTTGGTTTATTTGTAACAGAGAAGCTGCCGATAGCAGGCTCAGAAGCTGCTGCAGCTGAAACAGATTCCATACTTCAGTAGATGATCCCTGACTGAATTTTATCTCAGAAATCTCTCCTGCCTGCAAGATTTTGTGCTTACATTTATCTTTCATCAAATTGCGTGTTTATGGGATGTTACGGGAATTGGAACAGCTCATTGGTTAAGTTGCATTACTGAGGTGCTTGAGTTTTCAATTGATGAAGTTATTCTAAATTCTGTTTTCATCGTGTTTCAGCTGTAGTATTTCGATAACATTGTGTTTTGCTTAAAGCTGAGTGGTTTGACCAGCTGCATCACTCCTGGAATATCCACTCCACATCGTGGAGACCACGCTTGGAATATTGTGTCCTGTTCTGGTCGCCCTACTATAGAAAAGCTACAGATGCTTTGGAGAGAATGCAAAGAAGATTTACTAGGATGCTGCCTGGACTGGAGGGTTTGCCTTATGAAGAAAAGTTGAATAGGTTCGAACGTCTCTCTCTGGAGAGAAAAGGAAGAGAGGAGATCTGAATCGAGGTATACCAGATAATGAGAGGCATGGATAGAGTCAATAGCCTGAGACATTTCCCCAGAGCAGGATTGACTGGCACGAGGGGTCATTGTTTTAAAATATTAGGAGAAGAGTATCGAGGGGTCATCAGTGGTAGGTTCTTTACAAAGAGAGTTCTGAATGCATGGAATGTGTTGTCAGCAGTGATGGTGGAAGCAGAAGCATGAGGGATATTTAAGCGAATACTGGACATGCACATGGACAGCAGTGGATTAAGGGGTGCGTAGTTCGGGTTATTTTATTTTACATTAGGATTAATCTTCTGCATAACATTGTGGGCCAAAGAGCCTACTTGGTGCTGTACCTTTCTATATTCAATGTTGTATGTTCTATTTTATAGAAGACTTCCCCCTTTTTAAAACAGTCTATCCTTCCATTCTTCCTACCAAAGATGCTGCCTCACAAGTTCCCACGTTTTATTCTGTATGCCATTTTTTACCCATTCTCCTCATCCGTCCAAGCACTTCCGCGGCTACCTGCATATTTGATATTTGCAAACTTAGCAACAATTCCATCAGTTCCTTTGTCCTGAATGCAGCGTCCAAGGAGCAGGAGAATCGATGTTTCGGGCATGAGCCCTTCTTCAGTAAGAGGCGCTCATGCCCGAAACATCGATTCTCCTGCTCCTTGGATGCTG
Organism: Hemiscyllium ocellatum; assembly: GCF_020745735.1. Lineage (NCBI taxonomy): Eukaryota > Metazoa > Chordata > Chondrichthyes > Orectolobiformes > Hemiscylliidae > Hemiscyllium > Hemiscyllium ocellatum. The sequence goes on along the minus strand of NC_083405.1, from coordinate 10,635,003 downwards.
CCTAAACTGCTGCGCTTTTCCAGCAACACATTTTCAGCTCTGGTCTCCAGCATCTGCAGTCCTCATTTTCTTCTAGACATTCTACATTACATTAGAATAGATGTGGGATGTATTAGAGTGCATGAATTTGGATGCATGTCTTAGTCCTGACGAGATATATCCAAGATATATTTGGAACACTGTTAGCTACAGGTGAGATCCCGAAAAACTGGAGAGTAGCGAACGTTGTGACAATATTCAAGAAAGACAACAGAGAAAAGCCTGGGAACTACAGACCAAGAAGCTTGATGTTTGTGGTGGGTTAGTTTTCTGAGAAGATTCTGAAAGATAAGGCATAAATGCATTTGGAGAGACGGAGTTTGTTTCAGAGTAATCAGCATGGCTTTGTACGTAGGAGATCAGCCTTACAAATTTGTTAGATTTCTTTGATGAAGTAACCAAGCATGTTGATGAGGGCAGAGTGGTAGACGTAGTCTGGATAGATTTCAGAAATGCCTTTGATACGTTTGGCCTTGATAGGCTCCTCTGGAAGGTTAGATCGCATGGAATCCAGGGCAATATGGCAAATTGAATACCCAATTAGCTTGATGGTGATGAGCAGATGGTAACAATAGAAGGATGCATTTATACTGGAGGACTGTGACTAGTGGAGTGCCTCAGGGGTCGGTGCTGGGCCCATTGCTGTTTGTTACCTATATCAATGATTTGGATGAGAGTGCACAACACATGGTTGGTAAGTTTGCAGATGACATTAAAATCGTTGGTAACATACACAGTGAGGTCGGTTATGAGAAATTGCAGTAGGAACTTGATCAGCTGGAGAAGTGGGCCAAGAAACGGCAAGTGGAGTTTATTCCAGATAAGTGTGAGTTCTTGCATATTGGAAAGTCAAATCAAGATAGGAATTTCATGGTGAATGATAGGACGTTAAGGACTGTAGTGGAGTTCGGTTGCACTCTTCTCTGAAAGTGGAGTAACAATTAGACAGGGTAGTGAAGAAGGCTTTTGACACACTGGCCTTCATGAATCAGGGCAGTAAGTACAGAAGTTGGAAAATTATGTTGCAGATGTGCAGTACGTTAATAAGACTGCACTTTGAGTCTTGTATTCAGTTTTGGTCACCTAACTATAGGAAGGCTGTTATTAAACTGGAAAGCGTAAAGAAGAAATTTACAAGAATGTTGCCAATGTCCCAACGGTCTGAGCTACAGGGAAAGGTTGGACAAGCGAATACTTTTCTCTTTACTGCCGAGGAGACTAACAGGGGATCTTACAGAAGTTTTTTACGTTCAAAAGAGGCATGGATAGAGTGAATGCACTCAGTCTTTTCCCACTCCATGGGAAACGAGGACTCGAGGGCATCAGTTTAATGTTCGAGGGGAAAGAATAAGAGGGAACCTGCAGGGCAACTCTTTACTCATACGAAGGTACGATTTTGGATTGAGTTGCCAGAGGTCGTGGTTGGGGCAGGGATATTAACAGCTATTGAAAGGTATTTGAATTAATACTTGAATAAGAAAGGTTGAGGAGGATATGGTCCATGTGCAGGGAAATGAGGTTAGCGTAGATGGATAGTTTGGTCGGCTTAGACCAGTTTGCACAAACGGGTCTGTCTTTGTGCTGATGGGATTCTATAATCATTTGAATCTATGACTGTAGAGATTGCGTGCAAACGGGATGTTTTTAATGTTTGGGGAGTCTAAAGCATGTTTTAATGTTGGGTCAGATAGGAAAAGTATGTATGAGTGAGATGAGAAAAGCCAAGACACTGTACATATTAAAGCATGAAGCAGTTTGTTTTTGAATAGATCTTCATGGTAATCAGTTAAAAAGGAAAGAACGTGGGAATATGCTTTTGGTATTGATAATATAATCGTATTGGATAGGGGAGCAATTTTAAAATGATTAATGCTGGATTTTTCCACCCAGTCTTGATAATTCCGTGTTTGAATTCAGAGGGATCCCTGTTTCACTTCTTGTCACATATCTCCACCAATCAATTCAACTTAAAATATGACTGCGTAGGTAACATTAAAAATAAATACAGGTCTCAGGCTTTATCTAGTTCAGTGTTAATAAGTTTGCCAAGTTTACATATTAAGTAAAAACATTGTCGTTATTTTCAAGCTAAAACTCCCCAAAGAAAGCTACAATGAGGAAATGTAAAGCTCTTCAAAGTGTTATCTTTGAAACACTTTGGAGGAATAAGTGAGAACTGCAGATGCTGCAGATCAGAGTCAAAAAGTGTGGCGCTGGAAAAACACAGCAGGTCAGGCAGCATCCCAGGATCAGGAGGATCAACGCTTCAGGCATAAGCTCCTCATCATGAATGCCTGATGAAGGGCTTCTGACCGAAATTTCGACTGCTGCTCCTCGAATACTGCCTGACGTGCTGTGCTTTTCCAGTGCCAGACTTTTTTTTTAACTTTGAAACACTTCGAACAAATGATAGTTAAACTCATGACCAAGAAGAAATAACAGATAATACTAGATAGTGTTGCGATGCGGTTCTGCTCACACAGGCTGCTGGTGCTGGACTCCAGTCCTTGACCAGTTGTATTTGGCTGAATGACCTTTGCTTCACTGCCGGGTTTTTTTTTTACAACGCATACCCCACAGAAAGTCACCACAAGTGGGAAAGATGACGTTGGGTTTCTCAGCTTCTCCATGCTCCTGTATAGAGAGACAGAGGGTTGTGAGGTCATGCTTCACAGGCAGCATAAATTCTCTCCTTCTCTGAGTTCCAACATGCAATAGTTTTACCCCAACCCCAGACTGAATGTCATGAACTCTCTCTGAATGTTTCCAGACTGAAATATCTGCCATCTTTAGCAGTGCTACTTATTATTATGTCGGTCAAGAGATTATATTTTTATGATTCATATTTTTATAATATGTTAAAATGAAAAGATGTTATTCAATGACTATTTCCCCAACATTGAGTTTCCTTCGCAAGCAGAAGTATCCATTGGATAACACACAAAACACACTGCTGAAGGTCTTATATGATTCAATAAAATCACCGCTCATTCTCAGATCTCACCAACTAAACTTTGATATCATAAACTCTTCATTCCAGGAATGAGTGAACGTCGATATCCCTGGGAATTACTACACTTACAGAGATCAAACTACAATGCACGAAGAAAACGACTGTTTGAAAGTTCAAAGCTTTTGCAGAAACAAAGCATCGTTTCATTACCTTCTGTCACTTCCTCTATCTGCATGATAACGTCTTTTGAGATTCATGAACGAGGACAGACAAATCTCTCTGGATCACCAAGTTCTGGGATGTTTCTCCATTTCAATCTTTTCCTGTTGTTTTATCCTTTGTGCCATAATATGCTAGTTCCCATAACATATGCAGTGCTACTGTTTCTGACGAATGCTTGTTCACTCACTTCCCCTGCCGATATCTCACTGGAGAGTCTCATACTCCACTTGACAACTTATTGAATGACCATCTTGATGCATGAGTTAATTGAACACCTATAAATTCACTACCATCATCCAAACCATTCAGATACACTGATATCTTTGGCTCTCCAACAATTAAAGCTTTTCAAACCTTACATTTACACATTCATCCCGACTTTTTACTATCTTAGTATTGAAGCTTTAAAGGGCTCATTCTGTGCTCAATTACGTAATCCTGACTCTGCGTAGCATTTTAGAGAAGATGAATCTTCTATTCGAGGGTAACAATTCTGGGTGGTTGAATCGTCTTCCTCGGGCACAATAACAGCCTCGAAGGACTGGCTAAGAAAGCTACAAACGTTAACAGCAGCAATTGACTATTGTGTCCCTCGAACCTGCTGTACTATTGAGAGATCATTGCTGATCTGATTGTGGTTGAACATCCCACTGTTCTAAATAACATTGGCTCCTTTGTCCATCCTGTGAAGCTCAAACTCAAGTACTTTCCATAAGCCAGGCAGTTCTGCTTCCTGGAATGAGAATTTTACAGTCAGCACTGTCCTCAGGAGAAAAGAATATCCTTTTGTCAATCTGAAAAAGGAGAGTCATTGTTTAGTAATTGTTTTCCTTCACACAAATGTAAGAGCTATGTGATACAAGTGCAAATATAGGAACATATGCAGGTCATTCAGTTGATCAACCCTATTCCACACAACCTTTAATTCAGTATTCAAACAGGAATCAAAAGTCTCTATTGCTTCCTGGAAAGATCTGTTTAAAGTAGAAATTACATTTGTGATGATGCTTTACTTTAACAAGGTGAGTTTGTCCTTTTTTTAAGGAGAGTTTCTAAAGGCAGAGGTGCTGAGCGGTCTAAGAAGAGCTTAATTTAATCTCTTGAGCTTAGTTTAACAATGGCTGGAGAATGGCCAGTTCTCCCAGTTCAGTTTTTCTCTCGTTTGCTCTCCCTCGGGCAGTCACAAGATACTGGAGACCAGGAAGGTTGTAAGCTTTAGCAAATGATTCCTGATGGTCTTTCTTTGGATTTGCATTTGTCTGTGAGAAAAGGAGAGGTAAATACAGCAATAGCTCGGCACTAAATTTGATGCAAATACCAATGGAGTGTTTGGAAATGGCTAGAATACAATGGCAGGTGATTAAAGTTCAGAAATTAGCACTTACTAAAGTCGCTGTAAGAGGATGGAGGTGAAAGTAGGAGGTCAGCTTAATGAGGAGCGGATGAACAACCTCATCGTTGTCAAAGTCCTGTTGAGGATCTCTTCAAATATACACAAGCATTGCTAAATTTGATGATAAGAATGTAGAAACGTTTTCAACTTAATTGAGTAAGTGACTAAAGAATTATATAGCCAGTGACCATATTGGTTTTGTTGATCAAAGTAAAGCTGGAAGGTAGAGTTCGTGAGGTACTCACATCACTGTCAGAGGAGATATCTGAGGCATAAGAGGAGATGAAGAAATCCATCTTAAGTGCATACGAGATTGTGCCAGCATCCTATAGATAGCAATGCAGAAGTCGAAGGAGGGACTGTAGTCAAATGTACATTGAGTTTGGAAGAATCAAAGTAAGGAATTGCGATTGGTGAGTAAGGAAACTAAAAGAAAGATTAAACATGTGACACTCTTAGAGGGACAATTATTTTGAAGGAGTTCAAAAATTGCTGAGGTAATGAAAACTCAAGTGGAAGATCAGAGAGTTAAAACAGCAAGATTAGTACTAAAATGGCAGATGATTATGACTTGGTTCGTAAACCAAAATTGAGCTTCCAAAGTCAATTTCAATCCATAGGGGATAGAATTTGGGGAATAGAGAAAGCCTCTCTTAGTGAGGGAAAGATCGATAACGGTGAAGATAATGAAGATAACCTACCACAGGATAAAATGGAAACCCATGAAGGGGAAAGAAAAGTTAAAAGCTCCGGTGTTTTCACTGCAAAAAAGTAGGCCATATGAAGTCACAGTGTTGGTGTTGCTGGGAGAACATAAATGACCAGCAGGTGGTCATTTAGAGGCTATGAAACTCAAGCTAAAAAAGACAAAAACATTTTTACTGGCTTGGACTGCATAACAATGTAATTGAATTTTATCAGATATATCATTCATGTCAAGTAATAGGAAAACTACAGGCAGTAATAAAATCCGCACCTTTAATAATTACTCCAGCATTTTTGAAAATTTTAAAAAGACTCTTAATTGATTGCGTAGGACCCCTGACTCAAATAGATGTGTCTACGAGAGGTGCAGAGGCCATTTCTTTAAACAATAATACAGGTTAAAGTATTGTAGGAGAGCTGCTCAAATTTTTGACTAGATAGGTACTACCTACAGAGTTAGCACCAGATCAAACGTCAAAATTTATATCAAAGTTATTCAGGGAACGTATGAATAGTTCAGGAATAAAACAAATCAAATAAACTGCCGACCACCAGAATCGCAAGGAGCACGAGAAAGTTGGAATCAGACGTTAACGACCAAGTTAAGGGTGTTTTATGAAGAGTATCCAGATGAAGGCGATGAAGGAATTCTGTTTGTCCTTTTTGTCATTAGAGCTGCAATAAATAGATCGATCAAATTCAGTCCATTTGGATGAGGTTTTTGGGCATGAGGTGAGATAGTCACAAAAATTGGTGAAGGAAAAATTGCTGAGACAAAATTTGGAGACCACATCTCTGGACAATGTGTCAAATTTTTGGGAATTGGTAAATAGAGTTGGGGAATGTACAAAACTGATGTTTAAAAATATCAGATTATGAGATGAAACAGGAAGCAGAAAAAATCAAAAACTCACAATTGTACTGTCAGAGATAAGGTGATAATATTGCTTCCAATGAACCTTAAAAGCAACGTTTCATTGACTTTATCGAGTAGAAAGGAGATTGAGTGAGGTGAACTGTTTGACAAGGTCTCCAGGCTAATGTAGTCTAACTGAGTGTGTCATGTTAATATGCTCAAAATATATTTTGGCAGGAAAGTAAAAAAAGAGACTAAGTTACTTCATACAGCACATAATGAAGAACAAGATTCAGAGGATTCTCAAGTGGACATGCCTCAGATTAGACTGTTCAATGAGGATACTGTCAAAATTGTATTAAATGATTGCATTACCTTCCAGTAGAAAATCAACATGACCAGAAACAGTTAGTAGTATCGCATGGGGAAATATATTTTAATAAACGGGGAAGTAATAATCGAATTATGCATGATGTAGGAAAATGATGAAGTGTTGTTCCACTTAAGCAACGTCCTTGTAGACATAATAGTCTAATGTTAAAATCAACACAACATAAGGTGGAAGTCCAACAGGTGCATCTGGAGGCACTAGCCTTTGGAGCACTGTTCCTTCAACAGGTGGTTAGAGGGTCACATACCGGCCCTCTGACGTTAGCTCATTTGTTAACAACTGAGATTGAACGCATGCTCCAGGACAACGTAATCAAATTGATTTGTAGTGACTGGAGCTCACCCATGATTATGGTTTCAAAACCAGATGGTACACAATGTTTATGTCAGTACAGATAGAAAATCTGATTCACACCTAATTCCACATTAGGAAGACTGTATTGAGAATTGGGACACACATATATTTGCTCTCATGTACCTTACCTCAAAGAGCAGAAACAATTTTGGATTTTGAAACACCGAATAGACTATATAATTTAGAGTTATGTTATTTGTTATGAAAAATACACCAGCCACATTTCAAAGTAGGAACCAATAAAGTTATTTCAATATTACCCAGTTGTTTGTTATGTATGGATAACCTGGTGATTTTTAGGCATACATCGTGAGAACATTTAGAGTGATTGAGTCAGAGAGATGTGATGCACAGAAACAGACCGTTCAGTCCAACTCATCCATGCCGATCAGTTATCCTAAACTAATCTCGTCCCATTTGCAAGCAACGGTCAAATATCCATTTAATACTTTGCCTATTTATCCTGTTATCAAAGTGCAGGTGTACTGTACCTTTAGGAAATTTGAAGACACAGTAAGGATTTCCTAACACAGTACAAACTGTTCTGAACGAGGTAAGAATGTCGTACTAGGTCAAAACCAATTGTACAGCCGTTTTGCTGTGGAAAAATAATTCAAATTTGCCCAAGCAGTTTGAATTATGCCCCAATATGCTAGAATCTAATAAAATTTGAAGTTAGTATTTTGATAAAATGAAAACTAATGGAACGATCTGATGTTTTATAAGTAACATGTAAAATCTCCCTAAACTCCTACATCCGATAAGAAGGACCTATCAGTCTACTAAAGATCATCTTTTCTCCTTCACAATTTACGGACGGAAAAAATAGGACTGTCTTTTGCTCTAAAAACGTTCTTCGGCCTAACATAGTACTTGTGTTTTACATTTTTAAAATTTAATGAACAGAATGATTTCAATAAATCATGCAATCAAGAAAAAAAACTCACTACCTCTACCTACTACCGTAAACATAAAGTAAGGTTACATGTTGAAACTATAGCTTATTGTTTCTGTGCTGTGAGTCTCCCAAATAGTTTCCTCCATGGTCAGCTGTGAAGTTCACTGTTTGTTAATTTTTCCTAGATGCACTCCGATGTCCATGAACTCAAGCAGAAAAGGCTGTAGCTGTGCAGATTCACTTCTTTGTCAGTCGCAGTTTTGCAGAATTAAGCAAGTTGTTCGAACGACTTCAGGAGAGAGGCTTGGTGATAAACCTGGCTAAGAGTGAATTCGTCAAAGACAAAGTCATGTACGTGGGTCATGTTATCGGACCTCACGGAATGTGAAACACAGATTATTCTGGAAATTCCCACACCCTGTAAAAAAGGGATTGCCTGGAAAGAAGAGGTTATTTTGGAAATTCATTCCGAAATTTACAAGTGTGGCTGCTCCACTCACTGAATTATTGAAGTAATGCAGGAAAATTCATTGAACAACACCCTGTCAGAAAGCATTTGACAGTCTGTAAGCTGTGTTACTCACTGCTGCTGTATTGGCCACACCTAATTATGCAAAGTATTTCAAGATGACTATAGGTGTGAGTGATGTGGGTGTACTCTTACAAGACGAAAACTAGAAGATAGAAAGAACTATTAGATGCTTCTCCGGGAAATTGAAAATTCATCAACAGAAATGTACAGCAATTGAGAAGGAGATTTTGAACTTGGTATCGCCATTTAAGTCTTGGTGTGGCCAATAATGTTCTTTATTCGAGTGTGTGGTGCTGGAAAAATACAGCAGATCAGACAGCATTCGAGCAGCAGGGTAATCAAAGTTTTGATCATAAGCCCTTTATCAGGAATGAGGCTTGTAGGTTAATTGGCTGGGAGATAAATGGGGGGTGGGGTGGAGTGGGGCTGGGGGTAATGTAGCTGAGAGTGCGTTAGGTAGATGAAGTGGAGGTGAAGGAGGTAGGTAGGAGAGAAGGATCAGCGGAGAGGTGGGAAGGCAGATAGACATCTGGGAAAGGTCAAGTGGTTTGGTGCCAAGCTGTCGATTGGATCTGGGATAAGATGGAGAAAGCAGAACTAAGGAAAAAGGAGGCAACTGCATGAATGCCGTGTGGTGGAGGGTCCCAAGGTGAGGCGTTCTTCCTCCGGGCGTCGGTTGAATAGAGATTGGCGTTGGAAGAGACCCAGGACCCAGGACCTGCATGACCTCGGAACAGTGAGAAGGGGAGTTAATGTGTTTGGCCATGGGGCGGAGGGGCTGATTCGTGCATTCATCCCGGAGGTATTCTCTGAGCCATAACCCAACGTTCCAACTCGGCACCGCCCTCATGGCAGGAGCGAGCAGACCGAAATAACCTGTATTAGTGAATGTGTGCATGATTATTGTCAATGTGATGTATATATGTTTTAGTGTATTAACCAATTAAGACTAAAGAGTATCAAATGAACTCAACTTTATACTTTGGTGTTTCTTCTTTTAAGAAAGGAGGGTGACGCTGCTGTCATTTTAATGAGGTGATTTGTTGTTGTTTTTTAAGACAGGTCTTAAAACAGTGATTTAGAGGGAAGAACCTAGTTAAGCAGTGCCACGTGAGTGGTCAGTTCGCCTAGTTCAGGTGTACTCTCATGTTGGTTTAGCTCTGGCAGTCACAAGTTGCTGGAGACCAGGAAGCTTGCAAACTTCAGAAAATGATTCCTAACTGACTTTGTCTCTGAAATCTCTCTGGATGATGTTCTCTCCTGCCTCGAAGAATCTGTGTTTGAATTTGCCTCTTTGCAAAGGAATGTGTTTATGGGATGTGACATGATTGGAGCAATGCAGCAGTAATGTTGCTGTATCACGTCAGTTAACTTTATCAATGGTAACGTCGTTCTAATTTTTTTTTGTTGTTTCTGCTTGCATGAAACCAAGTGACTTGACCAGCTACATCCCTTCTGGAATATCAACCTCACATCTGACTTTAAACTAAGAAAACGTTAGTGTCCAGACTGCATTGTTGAACTATAACACCTTTGAGATAATAAACACCTGCTTATTTTCAGCTAAAATTTGTGGGGCCCAGAATATAAACTGTGCAGCCTACTTCTGACACCCGGGAATGGGGAAGCATGATCTTAGCAGCTACCTGTCAAATAAAGTCTGTAACATTTCCATCTGAATAAAATCACTGCTCCTTCACATAAACTCCCGTGTGTATAGAGCCAACTCTCACCATTCCCACTGATGATGACCATATTATCCCACAAATCAAACAAGTAAACTGGCTCTGAAAATGCTTCAAATGCAGTTATAATCATTCTCATCAAATTGTACTGCTGATGCTCACTGTTTCCAATCTTCTTTGTTTTGTGTATATTGTCAGAACTCGCTCCTCATTCCTCAAGAATCCATCACTCGACTCTGCATTGCGTTTATTTGACATGATTCCAAAAATGCACTGCTCAAACACGGATGACTGGGGAACATTATATAAACAGCATTCCCACTGCTTTTTTTTTTCTTTTGATCAATGGCATATGCAGACTCTCACTCACCTGTAATCAATAGGATTAAAAATCCTAAATACATTTAATTCAATAACATTTGATCATATTTCGTTCTGATGCACAATGTATCATAAACATCTCGAATTCATAAATGGGCCCTTCAGCCCATTGTGTGAAAGGAAGGAATGGAACTTGCTATGCACAATTTTCCACTCACATCTCCAGATTGTTCTACCTTTTTTCTCTCTCTCTTCGTATTATACACACACAATATGCTTTCTAATCAACAGCTTATTTTTTTTCCAGATTTCGTACTCTGCAAATTTCGAAGGCATCTTGATAATGACATTGTTGGAATTTAGAATGATTCTGGTCATTCCCCCCACTATTTCCAGCCATTCTTCCCTCAATGATCGCAAAGTCTTCTATTTAGACTCTTAAATGTGCTGCTTCATTGTGATAGAAAAGGTGTTATATGAAAGCAGTTAACTGGAGCTCTGTGTTCAGTGACTGTAATTAATGCAAATCTCCAATGATTCTAACATTATCGCTGGAGAGTTTCTCTCTTCTATTAATACCAGAGTCCTGTCAATGAGCTAGCCTGTAGCATCTGTAGAAACATCATCTCGACACTAACAGGGATCAGCAGCTCCACAGAAAAGGAGAGAAGAGATCAGAGAACGTTAGACTGAAATATTACAGCAATGGATCAGAATATAACAACATTAAACTGGAATGTTACAACAATGAATCATAGTTTTATAGCATTAAACCGGCATGTAATGACAATGGGCAGGAGTTTATCCTATGGTCTTTCCTGGCTTTCTCAGGAGTGGCCAACCTTGCCAACACGGATCATGTGTGCACTTTGGGTGATCCAAGCTGGTTATTATCCCATCCTCGCTATCATTGGTGTCCCTGGTAAGTGTCTCTATCATACTATTTACTGTATTAGGCGTGTTGCACAGACTTACTGTCCTTTTTTAAAATTCTAAAAGGATTGAAACGTGTCATAATATCCATTCGTTAGCTTTAACTCTTATCAAACAAGTTTAAGCGAAAAACAAAGATCAGCAAGGCAGCCTACATGTGGAACCGCAGAAGATGGGGGAGACTTAATTGAAAAATTTGCATTAATATTTATTGTGAAGAAGTACATAGAAGATTATAAAATGCGGGAAGTAGATGGAGAAATCTTTTTTTTAAAAGTTCATATTACAGAGGAGGAGGTGCTGGATGTATTAAATGCATATAGGTGGATAAATTCCCAGGACCTGACCCTGTAACTCTATAGGAAGTTCGGCAACTGGTTTCAGGCTCCCTTGCTGAGATATTTGTATCATCCTTCGTCACAAGTGAGGGGCCAGGAGACTGGAGGTTGGCTAACATAGTGCCACTGTTTCAGAAAGGTGGTAAGGAAATGCCAGAGAAGAATTGACCAGTGAACCAGACATCAGTGGTGGGCAAGTTGTTGGAGGGAATCCTGAGGGCTAGGATTTACATGTATTTGGAAAGACAATGACTGATTTTGTTTAAACAATATGGCTTTGTGTGTGCAAACTAACGTCTCACGAACTTGTTTGAGTTTTTTTGAAGAAGTGATGAAAAGGATTGATGAGGGCAGAGTGGTACGTGTGATTGATATGTATTTCACTAAGGATTCGATAAGATTCCTGGTGCTAGACTGATTAGCAAGGTTAGACCACATGGAATACAGGGAGAACTAGCCATTTGTCTACAGAACTGGCTCAAAGGTAGAACACCGAGTGTGGTGGTGATGTAGGCTTGCCATTAAAACTGGAGGCCTGTGACCAGTGGTGTGCCACGATGATCAGTGTTGTTTCCATAACTTTTCGTCATTTATATGGATGGTTTGGAAGGATAGTTATCTGCAGATGACACCAAAATTGGAGGTCTTGTGGACAGCAAAGATCGCTATGTCAGAATAAAAAGTCCCGAGAACTGACAGATGGAGTTTAATTCAGATAGATGTGAGGTGCTGCATTTTGGAAAGGCAAATCATAGCAGGATTTCTACAGTCAATGAAAATGTCTTGGGGGTGTGTCGCTGAACAGGGACCTTGGAGTGCAGCTTCATAGTTCCTTGCAATTGAAGTCGCAGGTAAAGAGGAAAGTGAAGAAGACTTTTGTTATGCTTTGTTTTATTGGGCAGAGCATTGAGTTAGTAATTGGGAGGTCAATTTGGGGCATTACAGGAATGGTTAGGCCATATTTGGTATATTGTTTGTTGTTCTGGTCTCCCTCTTATCGGAAGGATGTTTTGAAAGTTGAAACAGTTCAGAAAAGATTGACAATAATGTTGCCAGGGTTGGAGGATTTGAGCTATAGGTAGAGGTTGAATAGACTGGAGCTCTTTTTCCTGGACCTCCAGAGGTGCAGGAGGATATTCCCGATGGTGAGTGCGTCCAGACCTGTCAGTGTCTAAGGATTTAGGGTGGGCAATTAATATCAGAAATGAGGAGCCATTCCTTCACCCAAAGAGTGGTGAGCCTCTGGGAATCATTATCACAGGACGTAGTTGATGCCAAAACATTGAACGTTGTGAAGAGGTGGGTCGTTATTGCACTTTGGGCAATTGGATCGAAGGTTATGGGGAGAAAGCAGCATTAGGCCTACTAAGGTGGATGATCAGCAATGTTGCGATGAATGATGGGACCGGATCGAAGGGCCTAATGGCCTCCTCCTATCGTCTGTATTTCTACGTTTTCTATGTTTCAATGTTACATCCAAAGGTACTACTGGTGTTGGTGTTCAAGATGCTGACCATCAGAAAATGGTACAATATACACAGTCATTCATTTCGCTGGAGAGATGGAGTGTCCCAATATTCAAATTGTTGAGAGTACTGGAACATCTGACACTGTCTCCAAAGAAAGAGAAATGAACAGAAGATATCAGGGAACGAAACTACTGTAATCACCAATAAGTGGTCATGCTGTGTATTTGTGGAAAGTAACATACTTAACTCTGTGGAAAGTAATTGGAGAGGTTTCCTCAGTTGTGCTTGAGCTGCAGCATAGATTCACTTAGGATATCCAATGTGACTGACAAACTGAGAAAACATTTTAGAATAGGGAAATCCATGTAAAGAAGTAGGAGGCTGATGTTGGGCTAGGGCAGGGAGTTGAGGCAGTTTGGATATGACCAATACATCCTGAGTTTTCCAGGAACACTTCCCCAACAAATTGGGAAAGCAGGAGCACAGAGTGAGCCAAGTCTTGTTCAAAGAAGAGGTTGTGTCACAGCTGTGTCACCCAATCTCTTTCAACAAATTATTTAGACTTACACCAGGTGAAGACTGGCCTCACATTAATCATGAAGGTCACGGTTTTATTGAGTGCCTATGATCCAGAACTTCCCAGGCAGGAGTAGATGTAAATTACATCATCTCCCACAATGCTGTCCATTGATGTATCCATTAGCTGATGGAGAGAACCTACTCCATGCAAGGTGTACACATTGTTTCTGTTTTCCGAGAGGATGACAGAAAATAATCTCAGAAGTACCAGTGAACACCTATGTAGCCATTGTTTATTGTTCTTCGCAGGTTATCTTGCAATTGATTGTTTCTTGGTCTGCTGAAGGCTATTTCGTGTAGATAGAACCAAAATGACATTCAGAGGGAATTCGAGAGTTACGACACACAAACTCGGAATTAACAATATGTTTCCAAGGCAGGATGAGCAAGTGACTTGCGGAGAAACTTGTCATTGTGGTGCTCCCACCTACCTGCTGCACTGGTCCCTCGGGGTGGATTTGTTTGTCGGTTTTGAAGGTGCTGGCTAAGGAAATGTAATGATTTACTCTGAGGCATATTGCAGATGCCATGACAAGTAATGACAAAGAATTGCATGAAATTAATAGGTGAGGAATAGGGAACCAGAGGAGCTGAACACATGGCTAAAGGGAAGATGCAGGATAGAGGTTTTGGATTCCTGGATAATTGGGTCTCTTTCTGAGGTAGATGGAAAATCTCCAAACAGGATGCTCTTCACCTGAACCAGAAGGGTACCAATAGTGAGGGAGAATTTGAAATACCCCACGGAACAGTTTAAGCTAATTTCGCAGGGGGATAGGAACCAAAATTTTAGTTCCAACATACAGGAGGTTGAGAACAGTGAGAAGAAAAATGGTTTCAACGTCGCAAGAGGGCACCATCAAGCAAGAAGCTGATTTACTGTGTGTCTACGTTAATGCAAGGAGCACGCAGAATGTCTTGGGTGAACTTGCAGCATGGGTTAGAACGTGGGAGTCGATATTGTGCCCATTTAAGAGACATTGTAGAGCAGTGATAGGAAAGGTTATTGCAGGTTTCTGTATTTAGATGTTTCAGTAAGAAGAGGGAAGACTGTAAGAGATGGGGGCGTTGGGGAAGATGGTGTGGCATTGTTGATCAAGGACAGTATTATAGTCGCAGCAAGGACGTCTGAGTGTTCGTCTGCTGAGGTAGTAAGAGCTGGTGTTAGAAACAGGGAAGGAGAGGTAACCCTGTTGGGAGTTTTCTATAGGCCTCCAAATAGTTCCAGAGATGTAGTCGAAAAGATAGCAAAAATGATTCTCGATACGAGCGAGAGTGACAGCGTAATTGTTATGGGGAACTTTAATTTTCAAAATATTGTCTGGGAACATTATTGTGCAAGTACTTTAGATGTGTCAGTTTTTGTCCAATGTGTACACGATATGTAGACAGACTAAAAAGGAGCGATGCCACATTGGATTTGGTACTGGGTAATGAATTGGGCACGATTTTAGATTTGGAGGTAAGTGAGCAAATTGGTGATAGCGATCACATTTTTATTATGTTTACTTTAGCGATGGAAAGAAATAGGTACATACGGCAGGGCAAGAGTAGTAGCTGGGAGAAAGCTTAAATAGGATGCAATGCGGCAAGATTTAGGATGTATTGGATGGGGAAGAAAACTGCAGGGATTGTGTACAATTGCAATGTGGAGCTTATTCAAGGAATAGCTACTGTGTGTCCTTTAAGAGTATATGCCTGTCAGACAGGAAGGAAGTGGTCGAGCGAGGGAGCCGTGGTTTATTAAAGAAGTTGAATATCTTGTCAAGAGGAAGAATAAGTCTGATGTTATGCTGAGACATGAAGGGCTCAGTTAGAGCGCTTAAGAGCTACGAATTAGCCAGGAAAGATCTCAAGAAAGATATGAAACGAGCCAGAAGAGGACATGTGAAGCCGTTGGAAGATAGGATCAAGGAAAATCTTAAGGATTTTTCTAGGTATTTCAGCAATGAAATAATAACTAGAGTAAGATTAGGGCCAAACAAAGATAGTAGTGGGAAGCTGTGCATTGAGGCAGACGAGATGGGAATGTGCAAAATAAATACTTTACGTCATTCTTCACTCTGGAAAAAGATGATGTTGTCGAGCAGTATACTGAGATACAGGCCA
Organism: Hemiscyllium ocellatum; assembly: GCF_020745735.1. NCBI lineage: Eukaryota > Metazoa > Chordata > Chondrichthyes > Orectolobiformes > Hemiscylliidae > Hemiscyllium > Hemiscyllium ocellatum. The sequence goes on along the minus strand of NC_083405.1, from coordinate 10,619,226 downwards.
CTAGACTAGATGGGACTGAGGTTCAAATGGAAGGGGTGTGAGCAATTCTAGAAATCGTTAAAATAAATAAGTCCCATGGGTTGTATGGGTTTATCCTACAATTCCCTGGAAAGCCAGGAAGGAGATTGCAGACTGTTTGGCTTTGATCTTTATGTCGTCATTGTCTACAGGAATCTGCTAGAAGACTAGAGGATAGCAAATGTTGTTCTCTTATTCCAGAAGGGGAGTGGAGACAACCCTGGGAATGATAGACCAGTGAGCCTTGCTTTATTTGTGGATAAAGCATTGGAAAAAGTTATAAGTTATAGGATTTAGCATCATCTAGAAAGGAATAAGTTGATAGGGCTAGTAAACATAGTTTTGTGAAGGGTAGGTCGTGCTTCAGATACCCGATGGAATATTTGAGAAGGTGGACAAACAGCTGGATGAGCGTAAAGTGGTTGATGTGGTGTAGGTGGATTTCAGTAAAGCATTTTATAAGGTTCCCCACGGTAGCCTATTTCACAAAATACGGAGGCATGGGTTTGAGGGTTGTTTAGTGATTTTGATCAGAAGTTGGCTAGTTGACAGAAGACAGAGGGTGATAGTTGATGGGAAATGTTCATCCAGGGGTTCAGTTACCACTGTGGCACTGCAAGGATTTATTTTGGTCACATGTCCTTTGTCATTTTTAAAAATGAGCTGGATGAGGGTGTAGAAAGAATCTATTTTGTAAATGAATTCATTTCTATTTCTGCCTTCTGATCCATAGATTATTCCTGAATTAGCCAATACTGACTGTTCTGTTATAACAGAGGAGTCCGCATCATCAAACTCTGCTGTGATCTCCCACCTGCGCTGACTTTATTCCTCTCTCAGCTTTTACCTGAGCCTGAACAAGTTTGTGTACAATTTCAGCATTCTATTTTAAAGTGAATGGAGTTTCTTCCTAAGTGTCATATCTGTATGGCAGCCTCGATCTGTATCCCTGCCTCAGACACTCTGCTTCTGAAAACATTCACCCATGTCTCGGTCTACTTCAGTCTCAACTGTTCTAATAATCGTTTTATTGGCGTCCCACTTTATACTCTCCATAACCTCAGTTTATCCTCAACTCTGCTGCTTGTTCATCAACACACGGAGTCTAATTCATTTACCACCCCTATAATTATTGACCTACAGTTGCTTCTGGTGTGGGAATATCTCATTTTAAAGTTCTCATTCTTATCAGTGTCTCGGGCATCACTTCTCCAATTAGTCTCATTCCTCAAATCATTTCTCATCGACCCTCAAACGTGTTTTCCCATCCAGATGTGTGCTTAAAATTAATGTGTTTCTTTCTGTTTCCCTCCTTGACCATGATTTGAGCCCCTGTACAGCTGGTGGCACTGTGTCATTGCTTGTATTTTCATTTACTTCCCAAAGCGTCACACGTGAAGCTCCCTGTCAGACAGGGATATCAGCAACTTTGACTCATGACTTTCACAATTCTTCTCTGTCAATCAATTGAAACTCCATGTTAGTCATCGTCAGCTGATCATACTTGAATCCACATGGGGAAACCCCTTGAAAGTTTGAGAAGGATCAGGCATGAATTACAGACTTTTGGACTGCAGGTACAAGGAGTGGTTAGGAAAGCAAATGTAATTCTCTCCTTCATTGCTCAAGGGGTTGAGTTGAAAAGCAGAAAGGTAATGTTGCAGTTGTACAAGGTGCTGTGAGATCACATCTGCAGTACTGTGTGTAGATTTCATTTCGGTACTTGAGAAAGGATGGCACTGGAGGGGGTGCAGCTGAGGTACATTCCGGCATTGGGTTGGGTGGTGATCTATGAGGAGAGACTGAGTAGATTGGGATTATATTGATTGGAATTCAGAACAATGAGAATTTGAGAAACATATAAAACAATGAAGAGAATGGATCATATAGAAAGAGAGAGGATGTTTCCACTGACAGGTGAAACTAGCATAAGAGGCATAGCTGCAAGATTAGAGGATTTAGGACTGAATTGGGAAAGAATGTCTTCACCCAGAGGGTTATTAATCTGTGGAATTCCTTGCCCGGGAAGTAATTGGCGCTATTCAGGAAACTGTTTTAAAATTAGGCTTTTTTTCTGACAATGGAAGAAAATAACGGATACAGTGAGAGGTTGAGTAAGTGGAGCTGAGTCCACAAAAAGATCAGCCATAATCTTATTGAATGACGGAGCAGGGTCGAAGGTACTCCTGCTCCTAGTTCTTGTGTTATTATCAACAGCTCAAGAACGTGTTGCTAACAATGAGCTGGAAAATAGACTGAAAGGAAGTTCAGTTGATAAAATTGACAGATATTTATATTAACAGTTCACAACAATCGAGCATGATTGGGAGACGACGGCCTTGTGGTATTATCGCTAAATTGTTGAATTAATAGGCTCCGATAACTTTCTAGGACCCGAGTTCAAATCCTGCCACGGCAGATAGTGAAAATTTATTTCCATGAAAACAATCTCGAGTTAAAAATCTCATGATGACCATGAATCCATTGTCAATTGTTGGGCAAACATCTCTGATTCAGTAAAGTCCTTTACGGAAGGAATCTGCCATCCTTACCTGGTCTGGCCTACATGTGACTCTAGTCCCACAGTAATATGGTTGTCTCAGAACTGCCTTCTGTGCAATTAGGGATAGGCAATTAATGCTGACCTAGCCAATGATTCCGTGAACAAATTTTAAAACATCAAAAAGGAATTGATGAGATTGTAAACTTTGTATGATAAGCAAAAATAGTCAGGGTGAGTACCTAATGACAACACAGGCGCACAAATGATGAAAATTGCTGCTAGACTAGAAGTTTGGGACTTTTTTTTAGAGGCCACCAGTTGAAAGCTGTAAAGCGAATCAAGTTGGAGACAATTGATTTAGGAAGGTCAATTGTTGCAAAGTATTAACAAAAATGACATGAGGCTCCATGTGGAAATAACGATAAGAAAAAGAAAAGAATAGCTAAAACCTTTTTTTGGAACAATTGGAAGATGACATCGTGAAATTCCCAGAGGAAAAACGGAAACTCTCAAATAACTCAAACAACTATTTTATATTGGTTGTGACACTGTTTCGACAGAGAATATCCCAAAGGATCACAGGCCTTTTTTTTCAGGAGAACTCGTTTGATAAAGGATATGATTATGAATAAACTATCGACCAAAAGCTAGTAGTCAGATTTCGAAAGAATGTGCTCCAGACATATTCCTGGCATTTGTTGAAATATCACTACTGTCCAAGGGGATTTCAGTGGATTCAAAGGTCTTACTGTGATGCCTGTCTTCAAGGAAGGAGGAAGGCATAAAGCATGGAAATAAGGGCCAGGTAGCCTTACGTCTATTATTAGGAAACTGCTTGAGTCCATTATTCAGGAAAATAAACTGTGATTTACAATAACTTAATGGAATTGAACAGACTCAATCGAGTTAAATGAAAAGGAGAAGCAGTGATAATAAAAGTGAAACCTTAGATTGTATAATTAGATTTGGTAAGCATTTTGTGAACGACCATATAAAGTATGTATTGCACAAGGTAGGAACTTGTGGGTTATTGTTCAGAGATTGACCATTTGTGCAGACACAAAGGAGTGAATCTTGATGAATATGTCTGTGTGAGTTCAGAGAGCCATAATAAGTGGAGTACCACAAATGTCAGCCCTTGGACTCCCAGTTGCTTATTCTCTGTATTAAAGGTTTTCTTTGGGGGGTGTGTGTGTGTGTGTGTGTGTGTGTGTGTGTGTGTGTGTGTGTGTGTGTGTGTGTGTGTGTGTGTGTGTGTGTGTGTGTGTGTGTGTGTGTGTGTGTGTGTGTGTGTGTGGAATGCAATCAATGCATATTCGATGCTGGTAAAGCTAGGTTGGAGTGCATAGTTTCATCAGGATATAAGTAATCTGCACTATGTAATTGGAAGATAGAGTTCATTGTAATAAAGTGTGATGTCTAGCACTTCAGAATGAATAATAAAAAAAAACAAATGATTATTTATATGGAGAGAGACTGTGAAAACAAAAGACCAGCACAGAGCGATTTCGGTGTTGTGTGCATGCAAGGTCTGAGAAACCATAAAGATTGATCAATTTCTAGAACAGGATCATGTGTATGCCAGGGCATTGTGGAAGGAAAGATATGTAGGTTGGAGAGTTGAGCTGAGAAACTGCAGATGGAGTTCAATCCTGTCAAATGCGTGGTCATGCATTTTGGAAGATACAATTCAAGAGCGAATTATACAGTAAGTGGAAATGTCAGAGGAAAATTATTGTACAGTGAGATTTCTGGTTGTTCAAGTCATTTGATCCCTGAAGGTGGCAATGCAGGTCAATAGATTTGTCAAGAAGACGTATGAAATGTTTTCCTTCATCAAACGAGGTATTGAGTACAGTATTTGGCAGGTCATATTACAGTTCAATAAGACTATGGTTCAGCGTTATATTTGGTACATTTCTGGTCGTCCACATTACCAACACGATTTGGATGATTTGCAGAGAGTGCAGAAGAGGTTCACTAGGCTATTACCTGATATGGAGGGTGCAAGCTATGAAGAGAAGTTGAGTAGATTAGGATTATTATCATTCGAAAGACAGAGATGGCGGAGGGGGAATCTGAATGAGGTCTACAAAATCATGAGAGGTATAGGTAGGGTGGATAGCAAGAAGATTTTTTTCCCAGAGTGGCGAACTGAATTTCTAGGAGCCATGAGATTGGATCTGTTGATGGGAGGTATATGTGGTAAATTCATTATGCAGAGGGTGGGGGTTCCTGGAACGCGTTGCCAGTAGTGGTATTATGGTGGACACAATAGTGTCATTTAAGACCTCTCTAGACAAATATATGAACGGGCAGGGAGTAAAGAGATACAGATCCTTAGAAAAAATGCTTTGATAGAAGAACTGGGTCGGCGCAGGCTTGCAGGGGTGAATGGCTGTTCCTGTGCTATAATATTCTTCGTTATTTTTTCATTGATCTTTGTTCTTTGAAACTATGGAAGTTTCAGCAGATATAGTTGAATCATTTATACACACAAGTAAATTACTGGAGGACTGGAGGGTGGGTAAGACTGCATCTTTAGAAAGGCTGGAAGGAAAAGCGTGGAAACGATAGTCTGTGTGTCTGACATTGGTGATGAGTAAGTTGTTGGAAGACATTCTGAAAGATAAGATTTACATGACTGGAAAGGGAATGGCTGATTTGTATTGGTCAGAAAGGTTTTGTATGAGAGGAATCATGTCTTGCAAACATGATTTTAGTTTGTTTTAAATGAAGTAAACAGAAAGATTGATTGTAGCAGAATGGTAGATGTTGTTTAAATGAACATTAGCAAAGCCTTTGATTAGGTTCTGCATGGTAGACTAATAAATAAAGTTAGAGCACATGGGATTGCGGGTAAGCTTGATAACTTGATATAAATTCGGTTTTACAGAAGGAGACAGAATAGAGGATTTTGCTTTGGCCTGGAAGCCTGCGACAAGCAGTGTTCCATAGGGATCAGTACTGGATGGACTTTCATTTGTCATTGATGTAAAAGGACAGGATGATAATATCGAAGGCATGGTTGGTACATTTACAGATGACACCAAAATTGCTGCTATATTGGGCAATGAGACAGGTGTCTGCGATTGCAAGGAGATATTGTTCAATTAGTTCAATGGATTGAGGAGTGACAGATGGAGATTAGATAAAGTAAATGTGAGGTACTGCATTTTGATAAAATAAACAAGTGCATGAAGTACATCTCATAATTATACGGCCCCAGGTAGTACTTTAGGCCAGAGAGATCGAGGGATTTTGGTACATAAGTCTTTGAACTTTATATCAAACATGGAAAAAGGATTTTAGAAGGCATTCAGTACGTTTGCCTTGGTCGACCAGACGTTTCACGATAGGTGTCGGCATTTCATACTGAGGTTGTACAGGGCATTGATAAGGCCTCTTTTGGAGTACTGAGTCCAATTCTGATCCCTCAGTCAGAGGAAGGACATTATTAAGCTGATTAGGGTTAAAATATATTTCCTGGAACGTTGCTAAGAATGGAGGGATTGGGGTATAAGGAGAGATTGGATCGGATCATATGTTTGATTCCCTAGACTGCAGAAGATCCAAGGGTAACATTATAAAGTCATGAGAAATATTGATAAAGTGCAAGGCATGTTCCTGTTCCCTCGGACGGAGGATTTCTAAATCAGCAAGAATACTTTAAAGTGAGAAGAGAAAGATTTCAAAAGTACTTGAGGGGCAATTTGTTCTTACATCGAGATATCAGTGTGTGAAATGCACTTTCAAAGGAAGTGGTGGGTGCAGGTACAGTTACAACATTTTAAAGATGTTTGGGTAGGTACAAGCATAGGAAATGTTTAGAGGTATATGGGCCAAAGTTAGGTTGGTAGTATTAGTTGAACAAAAGGTGTGCTTCCATGTTGTTCGACTCTGTGACAATGATTCTTTTGCTTTTTATAAAAAAAAGTTAATGACTTTCCAATATCTGTGTCAAAGTGAATACTTATTCTTAAAATGGATTTCCTAGTTTTAGTCTCCCATACAAGAGGGAATGTCCATCAGGTATTCACCTGATACACGGTTTTCAAGATCTTGTTTAGTAAAGGAGAAAAATCACTTATACAGAGACCTAAAATGCATATCCTTCATAATACAAGGGCTTCAACTCAGAAACAATAAAGTGAAGTACCTTTGGAAGTTTCTAAATCAAATGATTTTTTTTCCCGCAAACCAAAAGAACTTCTGATAACAGATATAAACTGATCCCTGGAGCACTCACTGGTTTCAGTTTCACAAGACGAAAATCAAAATAAAACTCTACTCACAACGTACTGCTGTAAATCAGGAACAAAAAAACAGCATCTCTTGGATGCACAGGTATCGAGCAATCTTCCAGAGCAACTAGAGCAAATAGTTTGTGAAGCCTTAGTTTTTTTTCTTAAAGTTGGCACAATACAAGCAGCCTCAATGACTACAGTCAGAGGAAACTGACACCCGGAAACGGCAAGAACATCCATCAACAGACACATCGACCTGGACCCCAGATACAAATCACTGCAGCTGAAACTGACACCCGGAAGTGGCAAGAACAAACCAATATAAATACCGGAAGAAACATCAAAGCAGCGCTTCACACGAGGCTCCCACCGCACTGATGATGTTCCCTAGCCAGGGAACGAAACGTTTGCAGCAAAAACTTACAGCTCGGCGAGCAGAACCACAACAACAGAATTGTAAGGGATAGGATTTATGAACGTCTGGATAGGAATAATGTGATCAAGAATAGTCAGCATGGTTTTGTGAAGGGCAGGTCGTGCCTCACAAACCTTATTGAGTTCTTTGAGAAGGTGACTAAGGAGGTGGACGAGGGTAAAGCAGTAGATGTGGTGTATATGGATTTTAGCAAGGCGTTCGATAAAGTACCCCATGGTAGACTAATGCAAAAACTACGGAGGTATGGCATTGAGGGTGCATTAGAGGTTTGGATTAGGAATTGGCTGGCTGGAAGGAGACAGAGGGTAGTAGTTGATGGAATAGGTTCATCTTGGAGTGCAATTACTAGCGGTGTTCCACAAGGATCTGTTTTGGGACCATTGCTGTTTGTCATCTTTATAAATGATCTAGAGGAGGGGCTTGAAAGCTGGGTAAGCAAGTTTGCGGATGACACGAAAGTCGGTGGAGTTGTGGACAGCGAATAAGGATGTGGCAGGTTACAGCGGGATATAGATAAGTTGCAGAGCTGGGCAGAAAGGTGGCAAATGGAGTTCAATGTAGCTAAGTGTGAAGTCATTCACTTTGGTAGGCGTAACAAGAAGATGGATTACTGGGCTAATGGTAGGCTACTTAGTAGTGTGGATGAGCAGAGGGATCTTGGTGTCCATGTACACAGATCTCTGAAAGTTGCCACCCAGGTAAATAGAGCTGTGAAGAAGGCATATGGTGTACTGGGCTTTATTGGTAGAGGAATTGAGTTCCAGAGTACTGAGGTCATGTTGCAGTTGGATAAGACTCTGGTGCGGCCTCATCTGGAGTATTGTGTGCAGTTTTGGTCGCCATACTATAGGAAGGATGTGGAGGCATTGGAACGAGTGCAGAGGAGGTTTACCAGGATGTTGCCTGGCATGTTAGGAAGATCGTATGAGGAAAGGCTGAGGCACTTGGCGCTGTTCTCATTTGAGAAAAGAAGGTTTAGGGGAGATTTGATAGAGGTGTACAAGATGATTAGAGGTTTAGATAGGGTAGACACTGAGAACCTTTTTCTGTTAATGGAGTCAGCTGTTACTAGGGGACACAGATTTAAATTAAGGGGTGGTAGGTATAGGACAGATGTTAGGGGTAGATTCTTTACTCAGCGGGTTGCGAGTTCATGGAATGCCCTGCCAGGAGCAGTGGTGAACTCTCCCTCTTTATGGTCATTTAAGCGAGCATTGGATAAGCATATGGAGGTTATTGGGCTCGTGTAGGTTAGGTAGACTTTGGTCGGCGCAACATCGAGGGCCGAAGGGCCTGTACTGCGCTGTATTTTTTCTATGTTCTATGTTCTAAGTTCAGGTATATTTCATCCGACAATCAAATCAGGACAATATGAGGTGATGTACTATGGAAGGAAAACAGGCTGTACAGTTATAAACGGGGTGCAGGAGCAGAAGGACCTGGGTATGTTTGAGCACAGATTATTGAAGATGTCAGGACAAGTGAGGAGAGCAGTAACTTTCACAGATTAGTTTCAGTATCTGAGCTGTTTGCAGGAGGAGTGTAGGAAGGAGCCTCCGTGCTCCCTTCCTGGGAGGTGGTGCTGATGATGTGTTATGAGCCCACCCTCCTGCCCACCAAGACCGTGGGTATTCCATTTGTACCAGCTCCATAAAAAAGCGAGATGGCATCAGGGCCAAGGTTTCTAAGTTGTGATGGGGGAAAAGGAACGGAGCTGCCAGCGGGTTTAACGTGAGAATTACCCTTCACTGAACATTGCTCCTTACTCGGTCCGTGGGACGTGGGTGTTTCAGAATCTCCACACGAGGCATCCCGTCCTCTCCGGCTCAAACCAAGGTCCTCCCCACATGGCGGGCGGGAAGGGTCTAAGGGAACAAATGTCCGGCACTCCACCACTCGGCTTGGCCTTTCCTGTCCTATTCCAGCCTTTTTCTCCTGGATTGGGAGAAAGGGAGGGAGTGAGTGAGTGTGGAGCCTGCTGATCGTACTGCTCTAGGTGGGGGGCGGGGGGGGGCGACGGAATGAAGAGGTTTTTGGTCCGGGTCTGTCCACATTGTTGTACACATGCAGCGTTCTTAATGTAGGGGGTACACTGGATTTGAGAGAAGCAGAGAGAGACAGAGAGAGGGAAGGTGTTGCACGCAATAGTGAGGGTGATGGCACATGAGCCTTGCTCGGCGTCGGTGCTATAACAGAAATACAGTGAGTCTGAGGGAGCAGAGACAATACAGTGACCCTTATACTGACAGAGCAGGGAAAGTTATTGATGCTTGTCCTGTATTGCTGGACATTTCTTCAGACCGCAGATACTACACTGAGCTGGGTGGTGAGCTCAGACCATGCTCGGTAGGTCTGGTGGTGTGGCCCCCTCTGGGAAGAGAATGGTCCTTCTCTGTGCTAGCCCATCCACGAGGACCTCCATACCCCTGTCGACAAACCGTGGTGTAATTGCCTCTTATCTGCCATGCTTGGGGTAAACTGTGCAGGGCAGCTCTGAACTGAGAAAGGTCAGCCGTGTGCCCCTTGGCCTTTTAAAGAGGGCACCAATGCCAGGGATCACGGAATATCCGTGGGCATCCAGACGATGCTGAGTCCCTCCAGCCATGATGGTTGGTAGAATCGGGCTGGTATTGAATGAGTGGGACACCATGGGGTGGGATAGGTAGTTAATGAAGTGAGTTAGATAAGTTAGCACCAGGAAACTAGCTCAGCCTCGTGTAGACGATCCCTCTGTCACGCTCAACGGAAATGCCACTGAGATAAATTATTGTTAGATTCAGCCCAATGGATCGAAGTCTGTTCTGACCCAACTCCCATTTACAAAGCTGCAGAACAAATGTTAATCCAAAACTCTCCTGAAATCACACCAATATCCTGTTCACCCATCATTCCACGAAGCACTGGCTCATGTTACAGGATACTGTCGAAATGTCGGCATTTCAGCATTCTGGAAACTGTGATCACATCCTTCCATTACGTTAGGACAAAGTGAGGACTGCATGATGAGAACGTGGGAGGCTCACTGTGTTGAATTACCTACTCTTTTCCCAATGTTTGTATGCAGTCTGTGGGAAAGCTCTGTCAGTGTTATCACAAGATCTCAGATGTTAGGAAGTGGGGTATCTGTAGGGTTGACAGGCCTGTGTTTACCTTTTCGGATGCAGAAGTTAGTGCCCAGTGTTCTGTCCGGTTTTATCCTTTAAAACCTCGAAGCAGTTTGATAAAATTGAATGCCTTGCTTGGCTGTTTCAGAGACCATTGAAACCTGTGTCTGGAGTTGCTTTCAGGTTAGACCAGGAAAACGCGGGAGATTCACTTCTTGAAAGTACATTGGGGAAACAATTGCTGTTTAAAATTGACATTGGGTTCAAGGTCATTATTACTGACACCAGATTTTAGATTTCGATATTTTATTAACTGTTATTAACGTCCACCAGCTGTCAGAGCATTAGCCTGGTCTGGATTAGTAATCTAGTGACATTTCCGTTGCCACATAGGGAGCTATCGCAAACCACGCTGAGCAGTTTATTTCTGTGCTGCTTGACAACTTTGTCAAAAAGAACACCCAACCATTTGACTTTCATGATGGAATGGAGGGGGTGATGTTGGTCATACTCTAATTATTCTCTTCTTAAGGGAGTTGTCAAAGTTGTGCAATTTTCTACATTGCCAGATAGAGGTCAGATTTGGAACTGGAATGAAACAGCTTCCCCAGAGACACGGCTTGTTGTACATTGCCTTTGTCATGTCTACTGTGTTCAGATGATTCTTCATGTCGCATAGAGTAACATACCACTGGTCACAAGCCTCCAATTTGAAAAGCAACCCTCCACTGCCATCTGTAATTCTGTGGGCATACTGATGAGGTGAGTTAAATCATTGACTCAACACTTCCAGCTGAGTATGTCGCAAATAACTACATGCTTGCCTTTTGCACTGATGTGCAGAGCTGTTCCATTATTAAGAAGGGGGACATGTATTGGGCCCTGTCCTGCAGTGAGTTATTTAATCCATTTATGATTGGATGTGGCAGGACTGTAGAGCTTCGAACTGATCTTTTGGTGTTGCAATTATTCAGCCCTCCCTATCAGATGGTAGTTCTGCTGTTTGGAATGCAAACAGTCAAGTGTGGTAGCTTTATGCTTTGTGATCAGTTTTGGGTACACATAGTTCTGCCCTGGCATGTTCACCACACTCGTCGATGAAGCATAGATTCGTTTATTGGTAATGGGAGACTGAGGGATAGTCCCAGGCAAAAAGTTACAGATTATGGTTGAATATAATTTTGCTTCTGCTGTTGTGGTCTACAGCATCAATTGGAACACGCAGTTTGAGGTACAATATCTCTAATACAGTCCTGCTGCCTGTCCTCCAGTTCACACCAAGTCCCATTCACCCACCAGCCATGTACTCAGTGACCTACTCTGGTTTCTGATGTGGCACACTTCCAATGTTATACTCTCATTCTACTGAGGGTCTCTCCATGGTGTCACACTTACAATTTGTCTCATTGCCCAACACCCTTTAACATAATCATCTGAATCCTCAGGAAAGGCTGAGGCACTTGTGGCTGTTTTCATTGGAGAAAAGAAGGTTGAGAGGTGACTTGATAGAGGTGTAGATGATTAGGGGTTTAGATAGGGTTGACCATGAGAACCTTTTTCCACGTATGGAGTCAGATATTACGAGGGGGCATAGCTTTAAGTTAAGGGGTGGTAGGTATAGGACTGATGTTAGGGGTAGATTCTTTGCTCAGCGAGTCGTGAGTTCATGGAATGCCCTGCCAGTAACAGTGGTGGACTCTCCCTCTTTATGGGCATTTAAACGGGCTTTGGATAGGCATATGGAGGAAAGTGGGCTAGTGTAGGTTAGGTGGGCTTGGATCGACGCAACATCGAGGGCCGAAGGGCCTGTACTGCGCTGTATTTTTCTATGTTCTATATTCTTTCTATGTTCTTTCCAGTATGTGCTATCTTCTGTGTTTAGAGTGAATGCATGTTACTCTGTTTCTCTCCCTGACTAACAGTAAGAACTCTGTAGTGTCAGTGATGCCAGCTTTACGTCATTTCAGAGACACGGAAATTGTGTTATCTTTCACTGCCAGGCATATGGCGCTAAAGGGTGAACAGGGCGTTCGAGCCAAGTTGACACATGTCTTTGAAACGTGGTGAAAAGCAGAAATTGCTATAGAAATTAAGCAGGTCTGGCAGCATCCGTGTAGTGAAAGCAGACTTAATCATTTGGGTGCAGTGAACATTATTCAAGGCTCATAGTTTCCTTTTTGTTCTCGTTTCAGATTTCAAGTATCCAGAGTTATTTGGTTAATTGAAAATGTGCTTTTTCCATTTCTGGAGAAACACAGCAGATCTGGCATAATCTGCGGAGAGAGAGAAACACAGTTAGCGTTTCAAGTCGAGTGTGACTCCTTTTCAGAATAGAAAAGGATTGGAAAATAGACTTTTGAATCCCTTCAGCGAGGTAGAGGAGGGGTGACGGGTAACAAGATGGTGTGGAAGATCAATGCCACTGATACGTTGACTTTTATTTCTGACAAAAGAGAGTCAAATGTAAAATGAGTATTAATTAGTTTGTGAAAGGGGGAAATAGGTTCCTTAATTAAGTGCAAGACAAATGATTCACAAACAGGGAAAGTTCATTGGGAGACCAGGAGAAAGAATGTGTGAAGAATGGAGAACAGCCATAATGCGGTCAGGATGTGGAAGTATGGAATTGAATAAAAAATCCTTCAGGATACAACGTACCAAGGTCTAAAGTGAGGTGTTACTCAAGGTTGAATTGTGCTTCATTGGAGAATTACAGCAGCCCAGGACTGAAATGTTAGCATGACAGCAAGGTACGTTATTGAAATGGGAAGCAATGAGAAGGTCCGGGTTATTCCCACAGACAGAGTGGGAGTGTTCCTCAAAACCGTTCCTGTTTGGTCTCCCCAATGTAAAGAATCCTGCATTGTGAGCAACAATGACAGGAGACTCGATTGAAAGAGTACAAATGAAATGCTGCTTCATTTGGAAGGTGTGTATTGAGTTGTTAAGAAATAATGAATGTGTCCACGCTCTTTTCAAATATCCAAATTTATTTCTTCTTATATGTAGACCACCTAGTTCCACAGCTTAGAGAGAGGAAGTACTATAGGTGCGGGAGGTAAGAGTTAATAAACTTGGAGCTGGATAAACACAACAGACCAGACAGACTTATAGGAGCAGCAAAGGCAGTATTTTGATCTTGGAACTTTCTTCAGGACTGGTGAGGGGGAGAGGAGCCCAGAAATGGAGTGATGGGATATGGAAGGGCGGCGTGTAGGTATAGTGGTGGTAGGTATATGCAGGTATGAGGTTGCTGTGATTGGTCAGTGGGAAGGATGGAACAGATAGAGGTGGGTTTGGTCAGGGAAAAGGGACAAGGGATAAGGCTCTGGGTGGAGGGCTTTTGAAGCAGCTTCAGTCAATATTGAGGACATTGGGCTATCAGTTTCAAAGGTAATCTCTCAAGTGGTGTTACTCTGACGGTGGACAGACTAAGGATGGTCATGTCGCTGGCCGAGTGGGAGTGGAAATTAAAATGAATGGTAACTGGAAAGTCGAGTTGGTTGTTTCGTGCAGAGCACCAATGCTCCACACAGAGCCTGATCCTGGCCCACCGAGCTCGTCTCCAACTTCCAACATGGTCTCCTCCATGTTGTGGAGACCAAAGGGAGACTCAGGGACATATTCATGTAGTATCTGCTCTCTGCACGCTTTAGCAAACTCAGCATTCCAGTTGTCATCCATTTCAATCACTCCCCTCCCCGTGTTCATCCGGCAACAGGTCCATCTTTGGTCTCCTCCACTGTCAGAGTGAAGCCAAACAGAAACTGGAGAACACAACTTGATATTTCAGCTGGAGACCTTACAGCTCAATGGTCTCAATATTGACTTCACTGGCTTCAAAGTCTCTCAACCCACAGCCTTACCCCATGTCCTCTTCCCTGACCTGACCAAAGTTGTCCATCTTCCAACCGTATGTCTGTTGCATCCTTCCCACTGACCAATCACAATATTTCCCTGCCTGCATCCCCCATCGCCATTCCATCTACCCTTCCAACAGCTCCACGCCCCTCCCTCTATTTACTTCCCGGTTCCCCTTCCCTCACTCCAATCCTGATGAAGTCTTTCAGCCTGAAACGTTGACTTTCCTGTTCCTAGGATGTTGTCTCACTTGCTGTGCTTTTTCAGCTTCATATGGATTGGGGACATAGTTGCACGTTGAGACCTTATCAGCAACAGATTTTATTATGCTTTTCATATTCTTTTTTGTCTGTTTACTGACAATCTTATCTGAACATTCTCACTGCAGGATCTAGGAAACATTCTTTTTGTCACTAATGCTCCTGTCTGCTTCGAACTGATTTCCTTTGTTTTAACCGGACTTTCATCTCTGCTATTCACAATGGCATTGTAAACGTAACTCTTGTTATGCTGTAGCTTAATCACACCATTTCCAATATACTTCACAACTTCCTTGTTCTTATATTCCACACATCTTTTCATAAACCCAAAGATCCAATAAGTCCTTCTATAATTTCCTGTCTTCTTGTCCCTCTCTCCTTAAACGGGAAGGTTACATTTACCAGTCCTCCCTTACTCCAACGTTTACTGAAAGATCACCAGCAATGCCACAACAATCGCCTTCTGTGTCACTGCGAGCTGTTGTCCAACTGGTCTCGCTGATTGATTCAACTTCACCTTCCCCAGCACCTCCTCCTTACTGAGGTCAGTATACTCACCTCTATACCCTGACTGTCTTGAAGTCTGGCATTTTAATGGTGTCTTCCACCGTGAAGACTGATGTAACGTATCTGTTCAATTCCTCTCCCATTCCATTGCTTCCCATAAATACCCAAGCCTTATTTTCCAACAGTCCTTTGTTTGTTTTTTACTCTGTCTTCCTTGTTATATATCTAAAAAATCGTTTTTATTATTATTTTACACGATTAAGAAGCGTAATATTATATTTCACCCTCTCCTCCCATTTGCTGTTATTAGTTATCCATGCTCGAATTTGTAAACTTCGTAATCCTTTGGATTCCCAATAATCTTCACCACATTGTGTGCATTTTCTTTTGTTTTTATGCTGTCCCTGAATTTGTTATCATTCAAGGCTGACTTGTCTTCTGATGAATATTGTTCTTCTTACTTGGGGTGAATTTCTGATGTGCTGCTGAATTATCTCCTGAAACCTCTGCCATTGCTGTTTCACCATCTTCCCGTGCTCAGCTTCCCTTCCAACTAACTCTGGCCAACTGCTCCCTCATGTCTTGTAGTTACATTACTCAATTATAAGACATCACATTCAAAAGTGAGCAATAGCTGTAAACAGAAGGAGGCAAGTCTGAGGCATAGGACGGAAAGAACGATTGGACGATGTATCAATTAGATTAAAAGAGAAATCGAGAGACAGATAGAGAGAGAATTTCGACATTGAGATATAAAAATAGAGAAGTCTACATGACTGATATATGTAGATATATTTCTGCATTTGGTTTGACAATTCCTGTGTGTTGTGGTCCTTTGTACAGTGTATGTGCAACAGAATTATATGTTGAAATGTCGGTCTGATGCCAGAACTTTGATCTCCAGCAATATGACAGGCAACAGTTGTTGACAGAACCCAGCAGGCCAATGTATATGTTTCCCGGTAGAAAATTGTTTAACTGAAATAAATTGGAGCACAAGAAGCAGGAATTTATAACATATATCCTGACAAGAATTAGAGATTAGGTCTGGGAATGCAAGGAAGAGGCAGGAGGTAGAGGGTACGTTAAAAGAAGGGGAACATAATATCTCAGCTGAAGACTAAATAACATGTTAACTTTTTATAAATTTTGTACATCACGTGCATCATTTTTGTTAACTATGTCTGTCTTGTTCATTCTGAATATGGTGCACACATATGAACATTCTTATGTATCTGCACGCTTGCACACACACACACACACTCACTCAAACAAACAGACACACACATACAGACACTCACACACACACACGCACACACACACACACAGACACCCATACACACAGATTCACACTCACACACAGAGACACACATACAGGCACCCACACACACTCACACACAGAGACACACGCACACGCACTCATACACACACAGGCACACACACAGACGCACACAGACACACACGTACTCACACAGACACACACACACACACACTCACAGGCACAGAGGCACTCTCTCTCTCTCTCTCTCTCTCTCACCCACACACAGATGCATACACTGATCAATCGTTATTCGGCCATTCCATTTCAAATTATCCTGTTTAATTTACATTGTCACTTGCAATTCCTTCTTCCAAATATATTCTGTTTCTTTCTCTACATTTGATGTTATTCTGTCTGTCAAGAAGACATTGGGGACTGGGGGGATGTCACTTTACTCCTCATCAGTCTCCACAGTCACTGTCTTCTATTCCTTTCTGTTTCTTAGCCCATTAAAAATACATTTTGTGTCTGACCCTTGAATCCCGATAAACAGGTCACTTTTTTTAAGATTACTTACAGTATGGAAACAGGCCCTTCTGCCCAACAGATCCACAAAGAACTTCCGAAGTGTAACGCACCCAGACCCATTCCCCTACCCTCTATTCATCCCTGACACTATGGGCAATTTAGCATAGTCAATTCACCTAAACTTCATATCTTTGGACTGTGGGAGGAAACCGTAACACCCGCCCACGCAGACACGGGGACAATGTGCAAACGCCACACAGACAGTTGGCCAAAGCTGTTCAGTAAACAAAACATTTACTTTTTGGGTAAGGCTACAAAGAAATCTAAAAAAGAAAAGGCATACAAACTGTGCAATTAGATGTTTGCACCTTTGCAAACAAATTATTGAATTGCATTGTGTAAACGATAATTGACTGATAAAAGATATGAGAGTATAATCCTGCGAAATACGTAGCACAGTGAGAGAATAACAAGCGATTACATTTAAACTTGAGGATGATGGACTAACATTTATTATGTCCAGAAAAAAAGATGGTGATTTGTGAGAAATTGCATTTTCCCCATGATATGTAATTCCAAGTAGCACACGTACCAGTGTGGAGACCCCATGTTGATTGAGAGGGAGCTCCAGGCTCGGAATGAATTCTCACCGTCTAAATGTGCAGTTGATGCGTGTCTCTGCACTGTTCATAAATCTACCAGTAGCTTTAATGCCTTACTCCTGAAATAGTTCGCCATTCCCACCAGCTTCTAACCTCTATAGGAGTGCAATAATGTCTTCTCGGAGATAGAAGGCATTTCCTTGAGACTTGGCACAAATCATTCACTTTTCCTTCTCACGTTCAGCAAACCAAGTTAAAGTGACACATATGTACCACGAGTAAAGTACCAGGAGGAACAACATAGAACAGTCTATCTGTTTAGGCTCTGCTTCACTCTTTGTTATGTTGGGGCATCAAATACATCTTCCTATTTCTGAATGGCCACCTCGTGGTCATCTGGAAGGAGCTCAAGGACCTGACTTGGCGACTCCGGTGTTCCTGTTTAATATCTCGATGTGCTGACTACGCTCCTTCCCTCCTTATGTAATAGGCAGGAGTATGTAATAACCTTATGTAATAACCAAGCATCTAAATTGAGAATTACTGCCTCACATCTAGTCTGAAGCGGATTTTGAAAATAGACCCAGAGGAAGGTCAGTGAGGATACATGAGCAGACATTCAAGCAGATATCCTGAACCGCTCAGTAATTATTGTTTCTGTTCAAAAGAAGAACTCCATAAGCATGTGAAACACCATCGTTCACAAAAGCTCTCAAGAATACTAGTGATGAGCATTAGTGGAGGGCCAGATTTATAATGTTTATTTCAGGGACCATAAGCTGATGTTAAGCATGAATTTCAGCTGTGCTTCCTGATTTACCCCGTCCCGCCCCTCCCCCCACCCCGAAAACACTGCCATTGCTGCTCCATCCTCTTCCCTGCTCGTCTCCCCTTCCTAATTCCAGGTTCTTCTTCTCAAATTACAGAGTACATTCTCTCACATTATGGTCCCTACCCATTTCACCTGAGCTCTTTAATCAAGTCTACCTACTCTGCAGTAGTATCAAGCTGCGTTTTGTGCTGCCACTTTACCTTTGGTCTCAGTGTGGCTCGGCCTCTCCATTCATGCTGTTTTACACCTCCCACTCACATCTCATTCTGGAAAGTTTCCTTCTTGGCGTAAACCTTATTGAAAACACCTCTCCCCCTTTGCACTGAATTCACACTGTGATCCAAATTTCAAAAAGTATACTCAGCCTTCATCTCACTCTGCGAAAGGGAGCTGCACTCTGACTGTGTGGTACAAGAATTCCCCTTCTTATATGGTTCAGGCCAGAGATGCGCTTTCACTTTAGAGATCATCACACGATTGGAGAAAGCAATTCAGGTGTTTGACCTCTTCTTGGTACTCGTAAGAGTTTCCTGTTGCCTTAGTGTTGTAACATGGAGGAAAACAAATCACAGTATGAAGCTTGGGCTGAGTGTTATTTATCTGTCATTTGAACACTGTTTCTAAATTTGCAGTGTTTATCTAGGGCGGCACGGTGGCACAGTTTAGCACTGCTGCCTCACAGCGCCTGAGACCCGGGTTCAATTCCCGATCAGGCGACAGACTGTGTGGAGTTTGCACGTTCTCCCCGTGTCTGCGTGGGTTTCCTCCGGGTGCTCCAGTTTCCTCCCACAGTCCAAAGATGTGCGGGTCAGGTGAATTGGCCATGCTAAATTGTAGTGTTCGGTAAGGGGTAAATGTAGGGGTATGGGTGGGTTTCGGTGTGGACTTGTTGAAGGGCCTGTTTCCACACTGTAGTCTAATCTAATCTAATCTTTAAATGCTTGTTCGTAAAATTAGTGTCAGATAGCGTGTAGGACGTTGAGGGATGACATTGTAGAAGTTTATAAAATCATGAGAAGTATGAATAGAGTGAATAACCAAGGGATTTTCCACGGAATGGGGGAGTTCATAGAAGGAATAGGTTTAAGGTGAAAGAGGGAATATTTGAAATGGACGAAGCGTCAATGTTTTCACACAGAGGGTGATGTGTGTATATGGAATGAGTTGTCAGAGGAAGAGTGGGAGATGCAAGTACGGCTATAACATTTAAAACTCATTCGGACAAACATATGAATGGGAAAAGTTTAGAGGCATATGTACAAAATGTAATCAGATGGGACTAGTTTACTTTGGAAAACCTGGTCAGCATGGACAAGTTGGACCAAGGGTTCTGTTTTTGCGCTATATGACTATGAATCTAGAAAGGGAGGAAAAGAGAAAAATCATATGGTGTAGTCAATTGGCAAGAAATACAAAAAACAAGCAGCACGAGCTTTTCCGAGCATATAAAAAAAGTTCAAGATGAGTGTGTGACCTTAGGTGAAATTAAGTCAGGAAAGTATACTGATGTTAATTGGAGGGTGTGACTGAATAATTGCCCATAGGGAGCAGACAGATAACTTAAACCCGTGTTTTACATCTTTCCTCACAGGGGAAAGCACAGTAAGTATTTCAATGGTGTAAACAAAATGGTAATATGAGAGAAGTTCTTGAACTGTCTCTAACAAAAGGAAAAAGGATTTTTCTAACAGATAAGAGTAAGAGTAGACAGGTCAGCAGTAATTCATAGCTGGTTTTGAAAGAAGTGGCCACAGTCTTGGAGTCATTCCGCCCTCTCTCTCAGATGTTAGTTCTGCTGTTTGTTAATGTAAGCAGTAAGTGCGGTAGCTTGAATGGGTTGTCATCAGGTTTAGGTACACACTGTTCTGACATGGCATGTTCACCCACACTCATCCCTGATTTGGAGATCGGCTTTATGGTAATGGTAGACTGAGAGATTATATTGTTGTTGAATATAATTCTGCTGCTGCTGCTACTACAGTTGCTATGATTTGCAGCATCACATGAATGTCCAGTTTGAGCAGCAATATCTGCAATACAATTCTGCTGCCTGTCCTCAATTCGCACGGGGACCCGGTCACCCTTCTCCCCTGTACACAGTGCCCTATCCCGGTTTCTGATGTGGGAACGCTTCCTTTCTGAAAAATTCTCATCCTGTTAGGGTCTCTCCATGATGCCATGCCTCGAATTTGTACATTCCTCAAAAGCAGTTAACGTTTTACTCTGAATCTTTCCCCCTCCAGTAATGCCATCTTCTGTTTAAAGCGAATGTGTTTCCCTCGGTTTCTCTCCATGATCATGATTCAGAGCTCTGTCGTGTCAGTGATTCCTGCCTTATGTAGTTTCAGAACAAATGAATTTGTATACCTTGCGTTATCATTCGCTTCCCGGTATATGGCGCTCCCTGTTGGACAGGGACGTGTGAGCAGCTTTGACACACATGTTTGAAACTTGTTCAAAAACAGAAATTGCTGAAGACACTGACAAGTCTGACAGCACCTGTGGAATGAAAGCAGAGGTAATCTTTCGGGTTCGGTGACTGTTCCTCAAAGCATCTAGTAAGTCCAACAATTTTTGGTTTTGTTTCAGATTTCCTGTATCCAATGATCTTTGCTAAATTGAAAATGCGTTCTGTAACTTTTCATTTTTGAAGGAAATCAGTGAGTCAGAGAAACAATGTTAATCTTTCAAGTCCAGTGTAAATCTTCTTCAAACGTGTAAAGGATTGAAAGACGAGCGTTTTAGTATCTTGGCAGAGGTGGGAAATAGTGTTTGTAGGCCCAGTGCGAAAGATAAATGGGCTTTAAATTGTGGTGAAAGAGACACAGATATATAATGGTTGTAAATTAATGTGTAAATAATATAAATAATAGAATGCAACATAAACAAGACACGAACTTAGGGAGCCCAGGAGGGAGAGTGTATGGAAAAGGGAGAACAGCCATAATGGGTTCAGACAGTGAATTTATGGAATTGAATATTAACTCCTACAGACTGTAACGTACCAAAGTGTAAAGTGAGGTGTTACTCGAGCTTGGGTTGTGCTTCATTGGAATATTGCAGCAGCCTGCATTTTCTTAGAATCCCTACAGTGTGGAAACAGGCCCTTCAGCCCAACAGGTTTATACTGACCCTGCAAAGAGTATTACACCTAACATCAACATCCCTGAACACAATCGACAATTCAGCATGGCCAGTTCACCTAACCTGCACAACTTGGAACTGTGACAGGAAGCTGAAAGCTACGCACCCCTCAACTCACTGCTATCCATGTGCATGTCCAAAAGTCACATAAATATCCCCAATGACACTGCTTCCACCACCACCTCTGGCAATGCATTCCATGCATTCACAACTCTCTGCGTAAAGAACCTACCTACATCTGACATCTCTCTTTTACCTTCCTCCTAATATTTTCAAACTATGACTTCACGTACTAGTCAATGCTGCCCTGGGGAAAAGTCTCTGGATGTTGACTCTATCTATTCCTCTCATTATTTTGTACACCTCGATCAGATCTCCTCTCTCCTCCTTCTCTCCAGAGAGAAAGGTCCAAGCTTGTTCAAACTTTCTTCATAAAGCAAGCCTTCCAGTCCAGGCAGCATCGTGGTAAACCTTCTTTGCACCCACTCCAAAGCCTCTGTATCTTTCCTATAGGAGGGCGTCCACAACTGGACACAATATTCCAAGTGTGGTCTCACCAGGGACAGGTCGTGCTGCAGCAAAACTTTGCAGCTCTTAAACTCGATCCCGCTGTTAATGAAAGCCGAAACACCATATACTTTCTTGACACCCTATCCACTTGGATGGCAACTTTGAAGGGATCTGTGCACTTGTGCACCCAGATCCCTCTAGTTCCACCACACTGCCAAGAATCCTGTATTTAATGCTATATTCAGGATTCGAAATTGACCTTCCAAAATGCATCACTTCGCATTTATCCAGGTTGAACTTCATCTGCCATTTCTCAGCCCAGCTCTGCATCCTGTCTGTGTCGCGCTGCAGCCTACAGAAGCCCCCTATACTATTGACGACACCTCCAACCATTGTGTCATCAGCAAATTTACTAACCCAACACATAACCTCCTCATCCAAGTCATTTATAAAAACTACAAAGATCAGAGGCCCAAGAACTTAGCCCTGTTGGATCCCTCTCAACACTGTCCTCCAAGCAGAATACTTTCCATCTACAACCACTGTCTGCCTTCTGCCAGCCAGCCAAGTCTGAATCCAGATAGCCTAATCTCCCTGTATCCCATACTTCCAGACTTTATGAATGAGCCATCAATGGGGAACCCTCTCAAATACCTTGCTGAAGTCAACATGCACCACATCCACTGCTTGACCGTAGTCAACCTGTCTTGACACCTCAAAGAAATCAAGAAGATTTTTGAGGAACGACTGCCTCTCACAAAGCCATGCTGACTGCCCTTTAGTCACACTATGCTTTGCCAGATAGTCATAAATCCTATCCCTCGGAACTTTTTCCAAACTTTGCTGACCACAGACATAAGACTGACTGGTCTCTAATTGCCAGGGATTTCCCTATTACCCTTCTTGAAATAAGGAACAACTTTCGCCTCCTTCCAATCCTCCGGTACGACTCCAGTGGAGAGTGAGGAGGAAAATATCATCATGAGTGACTTTGAAACCTCCTTTCTTGCTTCCCGGAGCAGTGTAGGATAAATCTGGTCTGGCCCTGGGGACGTATCCATCTCAATGTTTTCCAAAATTGCTAGCACATCAACTTCATCAATCTTGACCTGGTCAAGACTGATCTGGCCCAGCTCCTCTAAGTTTTCATTTACTACACGTTCTCTTTGCTTGGTGAAAATCGAAGCAAAAAACTCATTTAGGGCTTCCCCTATCTGCTCAGACTCCATGCAGAAGTTCCCTACGCTATCCCTGATCGGCCTTACCTTCTCCCTGATTATTCCCTTATTCCTCACGTATGAGAAAAATGCTTTTGGATTCTCTCTAATACTTCTTGCCAAGCCTTTTTTCGTGCCCCATCATGGCTCGCCTCGTTCCATTTATGAGCTCCTTTCTAGCAAGACTGTAATCCTCTAAAGATGTGCTAGATTCTTGCTTCCTCCATCTTCCATAAGCTGCCTGCTTCTTTTTGTCGAGAAGTTTCTCTGTTCTCATCATCCAAGGTTCCTTAATCTTACCCCTTCTTACCTGTCTCAGAGGAACAAATTTGTGTATCACTCGCAACAACTGCTTCTTAAACAGTCTCCACATATCTGCTGTGCCCTTTCTGTGGAACAATTGCTCCCAGTCTGTACTTCCCAACTCCTGTCTGATAGCATCATAATTTCCTTTTCCACAATTAAACATCTTCCCTCGGAAACTGCACCTTTCACTCTCGCAGACTATGCTACATGTGAGGCAGTTGTGATCACTTTCAACAAAGTGCTCTCCCACCGTGAGTTCTGACACCTGTCCTGGCTCGTTGCTGAGCACCAAATCCAAAATAGCCTCTCCCCTCGTCGGTCTATCTACATACTGAGCAAGGAAACGGTCTTGAACACACCTGACAAAAACGGCTTCATCCACACCATCTGCACTTAGGAGGTTCCAGGCGATATTGGAAAAGTTGAAATCACCCATAACAATAACCCTGCTACGTTTGCATTTTTCTAGAATCTGCCCGCCTATGAGATCTTCAATCTCTCTACTGCTATTAGGTGATCTGTAGAAAACCCCCAAATGCCGTGTCTGTTCCCTTGCTGTTCCTAAATTCCACCCATACTGACTCAGGAGACAAACCTTCCTCAACAACCTTCATTTCTGTAGCTGTGACGCACTCTCTGATTAGCAATGTTACACCCTTTCCTCATTTTCCACCCATCCTGTTCTTTTTTAGATAAAATTAGATTACTTGCAGTGTGGAAACAGGCCCTAGGGCCCAACAAGTCCACACCAACCCTCCATAGAGCAACCCATCCAGAACCAGTCCCCTACATTTACCCCTTCATCTAACACTATGGGCAATTTAGCATGGCCAATTTACCAAAACTGCACATCTTTGAATTATGGAAGGAAACCGGAACTCACCCACGGGGAATATTTGCAAACTCCACACAGACAGTCCCCTCAGTTGGGAATTGAACCCGAGTCTCTGGCGCTGTGAGGCAGCAGTACTAACCATTGAGACACTGTGCCGCCCCGAAACATTTTTAAACGTTTTAAACCCTGGAACATCAAGCAACCATCCCTGCCCCTGTGAAACCTACATCTCTGTTATGGCCACGACATCGTAGCCCCAAGTACTGATCCATGCTCTAAGTTTGTCACTCTTATTTCAGACATTCCTTGCATTAAAGTAGACACACTTCAACTTATCCCTTTGTTTCATCGCGTGAGAAACCTTCCTGAAAGATTAAATATATCCTGTCACTGTCCCGTCTGCAACTAACCCCCTCTCAGACATGTGGTCTTATTCCTACCCCCCTGCCAAACTCATTTAAACCGGCCTGAACCACACGAGCATACCTCCAAAACAGTACATTTGTGCCCTTCCAGTTCATGTGCAACCCGTCTTTCGTGTATAGGTCCCACCTTAACCAGAAGGTATACGGATGGTCTAGGTAACTGAAGCCCTCCCTCCTGCACCACCCTCGAAGTCACGTGTGAAGCTGCATTCGCTGACTATTCCTCATCTCACTAGCTCGTGCCACTGGTAGCAAACCTGAGATCACTACTCTACTCGTCCTGCTCTTCAGCTTCCAAACTAACTCTCTGGAGTCACTTTTCAGATCCTCACTCCCTTTCCTGGCTATATCGTTGGTGCCAAATGATCTGGTTTCCACAGCCTTCTGTGGTAAGGAATTCCACAATTTCACCACTCTGTGGCTAAAGACGTTTCATCTTTTCTCCGTTCTAATGGGTTTTTCCTTTTCTCTACGCCTGTGTCCTCCTGCCAGTGCCAACGTCCTCCCAATTTTGTCTGTATCCAGATCATTCAATATTCCGTAAGTTTCAATTAGATCCCCCCTCATCCTTCTAATCTCCATCGAGTAAAAACCCAGAGTCCTCCAATGTTCCTCATGTGTTAAGCTTTTCATTTCTGGTGAACCTTCTCTTGACACACACCAAGTCTAATACATCCTTCCTGAGGTATGAGGCACAAAATACTGGAAATGTGGTCTGATTAGAGCCTTAGAAAGCCTCAGAATCCCCAGCATTATATCCTACTCCTCTCAAGATGAATGACAACATTGTATCTGCCTTCTTAACTACTGACTCAACCAGCAAGTTTATCTAAGGCGAATCCTGCGCTTGGAATCCCAAGTCCCTTTGTTACTCAGATTTGTGATTTTTTTTTCCCATTTAGTAAATAGTCCATGCCTATATTCTTCATAAGAAAGTGCATGACCTCACACTCTCCCACATTGTATTCAATCTGCTGCTCCTTTTCCCACTCACCTCAACTGTCGAAATCTTTCTGTAGGCTCCCTACCTCCTCAATATTAGGTGCCCCTCTACCTATCTTTGCTTCATCTGCAAACGTAGCCAGAATGCCTTCTGTCCAGCCACTCAGATCATTAACCTATAAAGTGAAATTTTGTGATCCAAACACTGACTCTTGTGGAATACTGCTAGTCACCGGCTGCCATCCTGAGAGAGACAATTTCTTTCCTCACTCTGCATCCTGTAAGAGAGCCAACCTTTTATCCATGCTAGTACCTCTCCTCTGACACCATGGGTCCTTATCTTACTCTGCAGCCTCCTGTGGGGTACCATATCAGAGGCTTCCTGGAAGTTCAGATCAGTAACTCTCTCTGGTCCAACCCGTCGTTACCTCCTCAAAGAATTCTCATTATCTTGAGAGCAATGTAGGTAATTGAAATTGGGAGCAATCAGAATGTCAGGGTCATTCCTACAGACAGAGTGGAGATGTTCATCAAAGCAGTTTCTGTTTAGCTCAGTAATGTAAAGGAGACTGCATTGTGAGCGGCAATGACAGGAGATTGGATTGAAAGCGTAAAAGTGAAATGCTGCTACACCTGGAAGGTGTGTTTAGAGCCTTGGACAGTGAAGAGGGAAGAGATGAATTGGCAAAAGTTGCAGCTTCTGCATTTACATGGGAAGGTGCCATGGGGGTGAGGGGAAATGTTCGGGGTAATGGAGCGTGCCACAGAAGGAATGGTCCCTGTGAATTTCTGACAGTGGACGGGAGGGGAAGATGTGTTTGATGGTGCTGTACTGCTGGAGGTGGTGGAAGTGGCGGAGGATGATTCTGTGAATGCAGATTCTAGTGCAGCAGGAAGTGAGGACAAGGGTAGAACTATCATTGTTCTGGGAAGGAGGGGACGGAGTGAGGGCAGAAGTGAGGGAGATGGGACAGACACAGCTGAAAGCTCGGTCCATCAGATTTAGGGGATTTCTCGTTTGAGAGAAAAGGATGACATGTAGGAAGCTTCCCAAAGGAACGTGGCATCATCGAACAGAAATGACAGACAGGGAAACTGGGAGAATGGAGTCACCCTCCGCTGATCATGTGTTCAGCACCAAACGTAGGTTCCCCCTGAATGATTGAAAAGGGCCAGGCATTTCAAATGCAGATTTATGTCTTATACCTGGTCAAACACGGAGTGTGAAAATAGACACAGATGAAGGTCAGCAGATGTGTGTGTATGTGGGGATGGGGGGTGGGAGGGTGAAGGTGTGGGAACATTTAAGCAAGTACTGATTAATAACTCTCAGTAATGTTTGGCTCTGGTGAAAAAGAAGATGATATGAAGATGTGAAGATGAACCACCCTTGATGCACAAAGGCCTTGAAGGATACTAATCAATCACAAACTAAAGAATTCAGATTGGTGAGCTCGAGCGTCGGCCACATTTGTGAAGTTTACTTTTGGAACAAGAAGCAGATGGTATAAAACAAAATACAAAGAAAAAACATTTCAAAACTGGCAAGAAATATGAAAAGAAACTAGCCGCAAGAGTTTTCCGATATCGAATAAAAAACATTCATGATGTGTGTGTGACCCTTGGAAGGAAGGCAGGAAAGTATATGTGGGATACCTGGAGGATGTGACTGGGGAAATGGTTTCAGGGAACAGGCAGAGAATTTAAAACAGTATTTTACATCGTTCCTCACAGGGGAAGGCACGAAGAGTTCCAATATTATAAACAAAATTGAAAGTTTTGTACTGTCTCTAACAAAATGAACAAAGCTTTTCTCAAACAGAAAAGACCAAAGGTAAACAGCTCATCATCAATTCATAGCTTGTTTTAATAGAAGTGGTTACAGAGTGACTGGCGGCACTGTGTGAAATATTCCATACCTCTCGGGATTACAGGAGTGTTCCAGTGAAACTGGCGAAACTGCAAAGTGGCGCCTGTCTTCAAGAAGAGAGTGAGTCTTCAAGTGTTTAGGTGCTCCCTTTGTCTGAATCGTGGAGCATATTTGAGAGGCTTAATGGCCTCATGATGCACTTTCATCCTGAGTGATATATAAAAAAAGTAAAACTCTACTCCTTCCTCTGATGCGTTACATGCTGGGGGATGAACATTTTGCTGAAGTTGAATTATTTTGAAAATTATCTGGAACATTGTACAACCGACATCATCCAGAGAATTCTAGAAACTGCACTCATAAGAACATTTTATAACCATGTGGGGGTATTGCATAGGTGAGAGAGAGAGAGAGAGAGAGAGAGAGAGAGACAGTACTGCATTGCAGTGGTGAGAGTATTGGAGCCTTATTCTGGGGAAGGCGCTAACAGATATACAATGAGTGTGAGAGAGTAGAGAGAATACGGTCACGCTTATCCTGACAGAACGGGGAAGGTTATTGATGCTTTCCTGTATTGCTGGACTTTTCTTCGGACCGCAGATACTGCACTGAGCTGGGTGGTGTGCTCAGACCATGCTCTGGGAAGAGAATGGTCCCCCTCCGTACTAGAACAATCACCAGGACCTCCGTGCCCCTGTCGACAAGCTGTGGTGTAATTTTCCCTTATCTGCCATGCTCGGATAAACTGTGCAGGGCAGCTCCAAACAGAAAGCTCAACTGTGTGCCCATTGGCCTTTTAATAATGGCAGCAGTACCAGGGATCAATGAATATCCATGGGCATCCGGGCGATAGTGAGCACTGCCAGCCATAATGGGTGGGAAAATCGGGCTGGCGTTGAATGAGAGGGACACCATGGGGAGGAATGGGTAGTTAATCAGTTGTGTTCGATAAGATAACACCAGGAAACTAGCTCTGCCTCGTGCAGATTTTCCTTCAGTCACATTCAATGAAAATGGCACTGAGACAAATTATTGTACGATTCAGCCCAATGAGTCGAAGATTCTGCTGATCCTACTCCCAGTTACAACGCTGCAGGACAATTGCTTATCCAAAACTCTCAATCACCTTAACTTACACCAATATCCTGCTCACCCATCATTCCTAGAAACAGTGGCTTATATTGCAAGATGCTATCGAAATGTTCTCATTTCACAATTTTTAATCCTACCATCAGATCCTCCTCCCCCTCTCTTTTAACCAAGTTCCTCCCATTTGTTGGTATTTAAACTGATTCCCCCGCCATCTCTGTCTGGCAGTGAATTTCACACCCACAGCACTCCAGTGTCATGCCACAATGGAGATATGGAGCTGTAAATGGAGAGGTGCTGCACATCCTGTCACTTCCAGCATGAGCTACAAGTTTCCCCACGCTGGGCAGTGATCTAGCATAGTGTTACATAGCAATTCAGCGATTGGTGCACACAGCTGCGTATGCTGGGAAGGTAACTGCTCCAGATTAAAAGATAAATTCACTGCTATTCACTGCACAGCTCCCCATGCTGCACAGATATCCAGTCCGTGTGTATAGAACAATGCCTTTGTGTGTTCTGCACAGCGCCCTGTGCTGAACAGATCATCGAGTCCAAGTTTATAGATCAGTGCACTGTTGGACACAGAAGTAGTGAACATGTGAGCTCTAAACAGTGTTCGATCCTGAACTGATTGCTGAGCAGTACACTAGCCTGGTCTACGCAGTGCTTTATGTTGAGGAGGTACCTCATCTGGGCTTGTACGGGTCCGGGCTGGATCTGAGAGGTGGATTGGGTATCCGATATAATTCCTGACATGATTATCACTCCTCCAGCTCGGCCCATTCCGCTGGTAAATGTGAGGTGCTGTGTTTGAGATAGAATTTACTTTGTCGAAATATTCGACATTAAGCAAAACACAATTTATTCGAAGACTGTCGATAAAAGACAACAAAAGGAAGAGGAACTTGCAAAACTTAATTCTGTTGGAAAACTTAGCAGAATAATAGTTTATTTAACTACTATACAGTAACTGCTCCAATATGGTATCATCGGATAAGCACACAAATGTCAAAAAACAAATGCAGGAAACAGATTGTCTGACATGCAGTTCTCCAATCCAGGAGGAAAGAACATCAAAAAACACTTCAGAGAGAAATCTCAGAGACAATGTGTAGCACCCGGGAGAGATTTACTGCCTTCCAACCCTGCTGAGGCTCCAGCAATAACTGGCGAAAGGTAAAACTAAGAATCCTGGTTCTGCAAGAGTTTGACCATCACTCCACAGGACAAGGCCGCGGCTGCAAGAACATAAGGAATGGACTGCATTTACATCGTCTATGGCTCTGTAGGTGTCTCTTAAAAATGCCTAAACCCACCTCAGCCATTTAATGCTGGACAGACAAAAGTCAAAGTTAAACATATATAAATAAAGCAAAAAGATGCAGCAGGCCTGGTGATCAGACACAGACGGCCTCGGGAGCCCAGCAATTCCTATATTGCCAAAACACAGCAGAATCATCGAGCTTGTGAAGAGAAAGAATTATGTCTCTCCTTTACCTCGATGTTTACAACTGGAGATGTGCCATTAGCCCAATAATCATCGATATCAAAATCCCACACAACCAAGTATTATTGTGATATATCAGAGTTGCCGTGAAATGGGTTAACTACAGCTGTTTGTTCAGTGACTGTGATTAATATCAGTCTTCCTGGACCTAACTGGGTCACTGGAGGATATCGCTCTTCCATAATTAGGGACTTCTTTCAACTTGTTATGCCATAGTATTCGGCGCAGAGTCAACCTCAACAAGATTGGGATCAGCAGCTGCAGAGAAAGAGAGAGAGATCAGAATCTGAGAACATTAGAATGTTCCAACAATGGATTTTAATCTGAGAACATTAGCCTGGAATGTTCCAACAATGGATCAGAATCTGAGAACATTAGGCTGGAATGTTCTAACAATGGACAGGAGTTTATCCTCGGGTCTTTACTGGCTTTCTCAGGATTGGCCATGGTTACAGTTGCGGATACGAGCCGTACTGATGATTATTCAAGCTGGGTACTATCCCATCCTCGCTATCATTGGTGTGCCTGGTAAGTCTATCTCTATCAATTCTATGAATGATGCTGAATGTTATTGCTATTCTGGTTGATTATATTTAACAAAAACATAAACTTTCAGTCACAAACGCCACTTCATTCTCATGCATTTCCAAACTGCTTACTCATAAACATCTGAGAAGGTAAAAGACTGTTCGGAACCTTGAGTCTCCTCTTTACCGTGAACTGTTTTATATCTCCATATTCTCTCTGTCATCAAACCTGCCGACGCCCCCCTTCATAATATCCCCAATCTCCAGACTTGCCTGAGTTCTGTTGCTGACTTCGCCATCATGTACCCCTTCGTTAACGACAGATTTTGTGGCTCCAGTTCTCTTCTGACCTCTCCTCCAGTTACAAATATTTTGACCACAAACGTGTTCTTTTCTCTACAGTTATTTCATAACAGGGACTCTTAAACAGAGTAATAATTACACTGACTGTGTAATTCAGAGGCGCAAGTCATGACTCTAAAAGCATTGTCAGAAATCCTACGACAGCCGATGATTAAATTTAAGTTCCAATATCAAAAATTGGAATGAAACCTACTTTCACTCATGGCAAGCATAAACCATCAGGATTTCTTTTCTTATTTAATTGATAAGCTTTGGTAAAGAAACCTAACATTATTGCACTGTCTGAACTAAGTGTCACCTCAGATCCACAACAATATGGTTGCCTCCATATTGCCATGACAAATGGCCGCGTGGTCAAGGGTAGTTGTGATGGACAACAAATACTGCCCTTGCCAGTGGTTCTGGCATCCCGCGAAACAACAACAACACCAAATGTGGATGCTGGCGATCTGAAATAAAATTCTCCACCGTCTGAAAGAATGTTGGAGAATCTCAGCAGGTATGGCAGTCTGTCGGAAAAAAAAACACAAATAACGTTTCGAGTTCAGTGAAACTATCAAAACTGAATGCAACTGAGAAATAATATTATTATATCAGGGATGGATGGAAGGGTGAGCGGGAGGTTTGTGTCGAGTGGATGATGTCCAGCAAGAGAGAGAATGTGAGAGAGAAAGAGAGAGAGATGGAGAGAGAGAGAGAGAGAGAGAGAGAGAGAGAGAGAGAGAGAGAGAGAGAGAGAGAGAGAGAGAGAGAGAGAGAGAGAGAGAGGAAAAGCAAGCAAAAGGATTGCTGATGATGGACTGGAAGGAAAACAGAATGGGAAGTTATTCTACCATTTCCACTTTTCACACATTCCTGAATATCATATTTATTATGGGATGTCCCTGCTTACCGTGAGTTATGTTCCCTCTATCTCTCGTCTCTGAGTGTGGTGATCAACTCCATCAGCAATACTTATAGTCGCTGAGATATAGAGAAACCTAATGTTCCATTGTCAACTGCTTCTTTGGTGAGAGGAACTGTTACTGTGCGACTGTGTGGAGATGTAAGAGCTTTCTCAGCCAGGAAGAGAAACTGAGGAGCTGAAAAATGTATTGCTGGAAAAGCACAGCATGTCAGGCAGCATGAAAAGATCAGGATAATCGACGTTTCGGGCATGAGCCCTTCTTCAGGAAAGAGGAAAGTGTGCCAAGTAGGCTAAGATAAAAGGTAGGGAGGAGGGACTTGGGGGAGGGGAGTTGGAAATGCTATAGGAGGAAAGAGGTTAAGGTGAGGGTGTTAGGCTGGAGAGGGGGTGGGGGCGGAGAGGTCAGGAAGAAAATTGCAGGTCTTGAAGGTGGTGCTGAGTTTGAGAGTTGGGATTGAGACAAGGTGGGGGGAGGGGAAATGAGGAAGCTCGAGAAATCTGAATTCATCCCTTTGGTTGGAGGGTTCCTAGGCGGAAGATTCTTGGCAGTGTGGAGGAACAGAGGGTTCTTGGGGTCCGTGCCCACAGACTCCTCAAAGTTGCTATCCAAGTTGATTGGGTTGTTAAGAGGCGCATGGTGTTTTGGCTATCAGTTGCAGGGGGATTGAGTTTAAGAGACACGAGGTTATGCTGCAGTTCGATAGAGCCCTGCTCAGACCGCGCAGGGAATATTGTGTTCAGTTCTGGTATCCTCATTATAGGAAGGATAAGAAAGCTTTAGAGAGGGTAAAGAGGAGATTTACCATGATGCTGCCTCGACGGGGGGGCAGGTCTTATGAAGAAACCGTCAGGGAGCGAGGGCTTTTCTCACTGGAGGAAAAAATAGATGAGAGGTGACTTGATAGAGATGTACAAGATGATGAGAGGCATAGAACATAGAACATTATAGCGCGGTACGGCCCTTAGGCCCTCGATGTTGCGCCGCCCTGTCACACTCAGATGAAACCCATCCCACCTACATTCTTCCATGTCCGTCCATTTGCCTGTCCAACGACGTCTTAAATGCACATAAACATGGCGAATCTATGACAGATGCAGGCAAAGCATTCCGTACCTTCCGAAACTACCTCTAACATCCGTCTTATACCTATCTCCCCTCACTTTCAAGTTGTGTCCCCTCGTGTTTGCCGTCCCCATACTTGGTAAAAAGAGAGAGTGATTGGCCAGAAACATTTCCCGAGGGCAGAAATGTCTATCTCTAGGTGGCATAAATTTAAGGTAATTGGAGGAAGGTTTAGGGGAGATATCAAAGGTAGATTATTTACACAGAGAGTGTTGGGTGTGTGGAATGCACTGCCAGCGGTGGTAGTGAAGTCAAATACTTGAGGGAAATTTAAGAGACTCTAGGGTAGGCACATGGAACAAAGTGAACTGAAGCATGTAGGTTAGTCTGATCTTAGAGTAAGGCAAACAGCACAACGTCGAGGGCTGAAGGTCCTACCTGCATGCATTCATGTAGAACTCTCAGCTCAAAAACTGCATGAATTCATGTAAAACTCCTTTATCTCAATTTTTAGATTAGAATCAATATAAACATCATGGCATAGACAGACAACACAGGGGGCACCACTTTCAACATATTGTCTAGCTATCACCATTATTAACAGCTAACCTGAGAATGCAATTTTTTAAAACAAAGTTTTGTGATTTACATATGAAGAAGTGAAACTATCATGGTATTCTAACAGATTAAAGGCTTAACAGACAATCAATTTTTCAATGTATAATTTCAGTTAAATCACACTGTAAATTTCTGCTCTAAATTCTGTGTTAGGCTTGAGCACTTCACTATCACCTGATGAAGGAGCGACACTCTGAAATCTAGCGTGCTTCAAATTAAATCTGTTTGATTATAAACTGGTTTTGTGTGATTTTTAACTTTGTACACCCCAGTCCAACACCAGCATCTCCAAATCAATATTGTTCTTTGTTCTGTGTTCGATGGAAGTGCTCAGGAAAACTTGAACATTAAGGGAGATTTGAGACTTAGAGCAGGTCAGTCTTGATCTTAGGGAAGGGCAAGGCAGGCTTCGGATGTGAATGTCCTCCCCCTGTTTCTGATGTTCTCCCAATCTGTTTTTGGAAAGTTAGTAGGTGTTATTTTTTTGGAAGGTCTTTTATGGAATGTTGCAATCAGGGAGACCAGCGGATTTTATGAGCCATTGCTGGGTGAGATTTGGGGGCTGTATTCACAGTGAATCTGGTTCTCAAATATGATCAATAAATGAAGCAGAATTTACAGAGAGAGAAAGCACTGTAAAAAGAGATGAGCAACCTTTTTCATATCCAGTCTGGGCCTTCCAATTATATTGTCCAAATCTCCCAAACCGTGTGGGACAGTCTTGGTGGACGAAATGATCTCCTCTGTTTCTGTGCACTATGCTATAACAGTAAGTGGACTCCAGCTACTCCTGTCTAGCAGGCTGGAGGGGTTGAATGGAACACAGAAACTTGGGACAGAGGAGCAGGAGTGGGTCATTAGAGAATTTGAGCCTTCTCCACCAGGCATTAAGATTATGGCTGATCAGATTGTGGTCTCAGCCTCATCTTCCTCTCTGTGTCCCATTATCCGTGACTCACTTCTCTGTCAAATCTTTAACTAACTCAGCTGTGAATACTTGAAATCAGAGAAGCATCACAAACTTCTGGCGAAGTGAATTCCCATTCGCATGGCACTTTTGGAATTTTTCCTCATATCGCTGTGAGAATAAGAGAGACATACAGAGTGGAAGCAGTTCCTTTTGCCCAAATTGTCCTTGCCAATCAAGCAGCTTAATCAGATCTTGTCCCACTTGCCACCTCCCTCTGAACCATTCCTATTTATGTACCTATCCAGATACATTACACACGTTTAATTGTACCCGCTTTCACCAATTCCTCTGACAGTACACCCACCAGCCTCTGTATCAAGGAGTTTCCCCTCAGGTCCCTTCTAAGTCTTTGCCCTGTCACCTTCACCCTATGCCGTCTAGTTCTGGACGCCACTACACTGGGAAAAAGATCTTGCCCATTCAGACTATCCATGCCCCTCAGGAATTTTTAAACCACTGTCATGTCACCATTCAGCCTCTGACAATCCAGGAGGAAAAGCCTCAACCTGTTCATCATTTTCCTGTAGCTCAAACCCTCAGGTTCCAGGAAATGTTTCTAAATCTTTTCTGAAACCTTTCAAGTTTAACAACATTCACCCTTTAGCACAGTCGACTGACATGTACGCAGTATTCTTACAGTGGCCTCACCAACGTCCTGTACACGCGCAACACGCTATCCAACTCCTGTACTCAATGTTCTGACCGATTAAGGCAAGCATGCCAACTACGTTCCTCACCACTCTACCGACCTAAACACCATTTTCAAGGAACTATGAATCTTTAACCGTAGGTATCTTTGTTCAGCAACATTCCCCAGGGCATTAACCTGCTTTAACTTACCAAAATGCCAAACCTCACAATTATACAATTAAACTCCATCTGCCAGTCCTTGGCTCATTGATGGTCAAGGATCCCGTTATATTCTGAGATAATCTTATTCACTGTCCACTGCGCCACGTTGTTGATGTTATCTGTAAACCTACTAACCATGCCTCCGATAATCACATCAAAGTTGTTTATATCCGTGATGAAAAGCAGTGAGCTCAGCACTGATTCTTTCAGCACACCACTGGCCACAGGTCTTCAGTCTGGAAAACAATCCATTACATTCAATCCAATTTTGTATCCAATTGGCTAGCTTTTCCTAGATTACATATAACCTAATTTTATTAATCCGTCTATGATGGGGAACCTTACTAAATGCCTTGCTGAAATCTGTGTAAACAATGTACACCACAGTGTCTTCTTCAATCTTCTTTGTCACCTCTGCGTAATACTCAATCACATTAATTAAACATGATTTCCATCACACAAATCCATATTGACTGCCCCTAATCAGTCGTTGTCTTTCTAAATAGATGTAAATCCTATCGCTGAGAATCCCCTCCATAGAACTCCTCGACACTGACGTTGGCTGATTGAGTCGATCATTCCCTGTGTTTTTTTTAAAATTACTGCTCCCTTTTCTCGCCCCACTCCTCCACTGGCAACAAAAAATAATGATAACTAGGTTGGTGATATGGCCAATGATATAGTTCTCAGAGTGTGTCAGGGTCAGTGTTAGGAACAACTCAGGCAGATTTATTTAGGGGAGAAAGTGAGCACTGCAGATGCTGGAGATCAGAGCTGAAAATGTGTTGCTGGAAAAGCGCAGCAGGTCAGGCAGCATCCAAAGAGCAGGTGAAGAAGGGTTCATGCCCGAAACGTCGATTCGCCTGCTCTTTGGATGCTGCCTGACCTGCTGCGCTTTTCCAGCAACACATTTTCAGGTAGATTTATTTGATCCACTAAAAAAATGTCTATGAACAAAACAAAGTTGCTCAAACTATGATGGAAAGAGGAATGACGAGAAGATATTGCAAATATGTACATTGATATTTCTCTTTGAAAAATGCTGAGAAACACACACACACAAACACACACACACACACACAGACACGACACACACACACACATACACACACACACACACACACACACACACACACACACACACAAACACGCATGTATTGTCGAGAACAAACTGAAAAGAAAAATATCTGCAAGGTTAACATGAAAGAACATTGTCCGAATATGATTTGAACTCATGATCAAAGGGAAAATGAGAGTTTGACCCAAATGCTGTTCTCTTTGTAGAGTCATTAAGTCTTACAGCATGGATAGTGGCAGAGAGGCTCTTTTGCCCAAACTCGTCCATGCTGACCCAAATATCCAACAACATTAACCTCATTTCCCAGCACTTGGCCCATAGCATTCTCGTCCTTTCCTGTCCATGTACTTGTCCAAATGCCGGTTAAATATCGTTAATATAAATGCTTCAACCACTTCCGTTGGCAACTCATTCCTTTTGTGTACCACTCTCTGTGTGAAACAGTTCCAATCAGTTTCTTTTTTATTCTTTCCCCTCTCACCTTAAACTGATGCCCTCTCTTCCTCGATTCCCCAACTCTAGGGAAAAAAAAACTGGATCCATTCACCCTATCAATGTAAACTTCTATAAAATCCCTCTCAGTCTTCTATTCTCGAAATAAAAAAGGCCTCACTTGTCCAACCTCTCCCTATAATTCATACTATTGAGTTCTGGCAACATTTTTGTAAATTCTGTCTGCGCACATTCCAAATTAAAAACACTCTTCTGATCGCAATGTGACTAAAACTGAACACAGCACTACTAATGCAGCCTCATCAACTTCCTGAATAACTTCAACATTACTTCCCAACTGTTCACCTCCATATCCTGACCGATGCTTGCTAGTGTGGCAAAACCTTCTTCACTACCATGTCTAAATATGACACCACTTTCATAGAACGGTGGACCTAAATTCCATGTTCACTCTGCTCAACTGCACTCCTTAAGGTCCTAACAATCACCACGAAACTCCTACCTTGATCTAACGTTGCCAAAATATTCCTTGGCCCACTTCTCCAGTTTGAACAAGGCCCTGCTGCAATTTATGATATACTTCCTCACTGTGCATGATACCACCTATTTCAGTGTCATCTTCAAGTTTCCTAATCATGCCATGAACATTCGCAAGAACATCATTGTTACAGATAACAAACAACATTGGGCCCAGCACTGACCCCTGAGACACTTCATGTGTCACAGTCCTCCAGTCCGAGAGCATCCTTCCACTAGTACTCATTGCTTACAACCATGAAGCCAATTGTGTGTCTAATTTGCGAGCTCCCTCTGCGATTTGCCATCCGATTCTAACATTTCAGGCGAGCCTATCAATGGTAACCTTGTCAAAGGCCTTACTGAAAACTATACAGACTACGTCTACTGCCCTACCCCCATCAACATTCCTGGTCACTTCATCAATGAACTCAAACAAATTTGAGAGACATGATCTCCCACTCACAAAGCCATGCAATATTTCCAGTCTAAAAACAGCTATTAATAATAATTATTAAAATTAATAATAACAAACTAATAAATAATAAGATGAAATTTTCAATGGATAATAAACTATCCATGGTATGTGATATTGGAACGTGTATCATGGCAGAATAGAGTTTGTACCTGTGTCATTGAACTGCATTGAAAAAAACAAGGGTGGCATGTTGGTTCAGTGGCGAGTACTGCTGCCTCATAGTGCCAGGGATCCGGGTTTGGTTCCAGCTTCGGGTGACTCTCTGTGTGGAGTTTGCACATTCTCACTGTGCTTGTGTCTGTTTCGTCTGAGTGCTCCATTTTCGTTTCACATCCAAAGATGGAAAGCACAGGTGAATTCGCCATGCTAAGTTACCCATAGTGTTATGTGCATCCGTCAGTGGTAAATATAAGTGTGGCTTTGTTGGGCCAAATAGCCTGTTTCCATACTGTAGGGAATCTGTCAAAAATACTATGTCTAAACAAACGTTATCTTTCCAAATGCATGCATATCTCATCCCTCAGAGACTTCTCAAGTTACCTAGCTACCACGGATGTTAGGTTTCCTAGTCTTTGGATTCCAGATTTTTCTTTGCTACCCTTCTTGAATAATGGCACAACATTTGCTAATCTCCAATGTTCTGGAACCTAAACTGTAGCTACCGATGATACAAAAATCTCAACCAGGGTCCCTGTAGTTTCTTCTGTAGCCTCTTGCAGAGTTCTTGGATGCATCTGTTTAGGACCAAGAGATTTATCAACCTTCATATATTCTAATGCATCCAACACGTCTTCTCCTGTGAGATTGACTTCTACGACCTTTGTTCACCTCCCAAATCATCATATATTTCTCTACGGTTAAGGCAGAAGAGAAATATTCATTGAGAATCTCACACATATCCTATGGTTCTAGACATGCATGTCCACTTTGGACCTTGTTGGGTCATATTCTCATTTAGTTATTCCTTTTACTTTAATATACTTAAAGAACCTTTTTGGATTCACCATAGTCTTCTCAGCCAAAGCTATCTTGTTCCCCCTTTTCGCCCTCCTGATTTCCTTCTTCAGTAAATTTCTGTATCCCCTGTATACCTCCAGGGATTCCCTTGATCCCAGTTGCCAGGACCTGAGCCACGCCTCCTTTTTGCTGGTCAAAGCCTCAATACCTCCTGACATTCATGCTTCCCACTTCCTGCGAACCTTGCCCTTTACCCTCACAGGAACATATAGACCTTGAACTCTAGACGTTTCACTTTTAAAGGCCTCCCACTTGCCGGAGATCCCATCGCCTGTAAACAAACTCCTCCAACCAATCCCTACAAGCTCCTGTCTAATTCCATCAAAATTTGCCTTGTC
Source organism: Hemiscyllium ocellatum (assembly GCF_020745735.1). Lineage (NCBI taxonomy): Eukaryota > Metazoa > Chordata > Chondrichthyes > Orectolobiformes > Hemiscylliidae > Hemiscyllium > Hemiscyllium ocellatum. The sequence continues at coordinate 10,580,039 of NC_083405.1, read as the reverse complement.
TCAATTTAGAACTTGAACATGTGGACCTGTTTTGTACTTTTTCATAACTATTTTAAAATTAATATAACTATTGTCACTAATCCCAGAGTGCTCCACTTCCCCAGTTGCACCCTCTACATACTGCTTGAGGAAGCTTTTCTGAACACACTTAATAGATGCACCCCGTCTCAGTCCTTAATTCTATGTCATTACCAGACTATGTTTGGAAAATTAAAATTTCCTGCTAATACAATCCCATTGGCCCTGCAAGTCTCCCCAATCGCTCTACATGTTTTTGTTCCGCTAATTTCTCGTTTATATTTGGGGGCTTATGGAACAACACAAATAATATCACCATTCCCTTCTTATTTCTAAGCTCCCTCACAAATCCTCACTGGATGTTCCTTCAGTTATTTTATCTCTGATTACTGCTGTGATACTCGCCTTAATTCAAAATGAAACTCACCCTCCCCTCCTTCTTCCATCTCTGTCCCGCATAAAGCAACTTTACCCTGGTACATTAGGCTGCCAATCTTGTCCTTCCCTTAGCCATGTTTCTGTAATGGCTATAATATCCCAGTTCCACGTGCATATCCACGCCCTGGGTTCATCGGTCTTATCTGTCAGCCATGTCGCATTGAAACAATTGCAATTTAATCCAGCAGGCATTCCTTGCTCCCTGTCGTGTTCCAGCCTGACCTGTCTCTTCACTTTACTGTTTCTGATTACTTTATCTCCTTCCAGCCTCGCACTTGCCTCCCTGCTGTTGAGGATCCCACCCCTCCCCAAACCCAGCCAATCGAGTTGAAATCCGCCCTTGCAGCACTAGCAAACCTGCCGGCCAGGATATTGGACCCCTCCCAGTTCAAATACAACCCACCCTTCCTGAACAGGTCACCTCTGCCCCAAAAAAGATCCCAGTGACCCAAAAGTCTCTGCCCCCTGCACCAATTCTTTCGCCACACATTCATCTGCCATATCCTCTGGTTCTTACCCTCACTAACACAGAGCCCTGAAAGTAAACCAGATATTACCCACTGTCGTGGTCCAGTCTTCTACCCTTTTTCCTAGCTCTATAATCACTCTGCAGGATCTCATCACTATTTCTACACATGTCATTTCTACTCATGTGCACAAAGACTTCTGGCTGCTCCCTGACCCGGTGAGAACGTTCTGCAGCCGCTCCGAGACATCCTGGACCCTGGCAGGTTGGAGGCTTTACACCATCCTGGATTCCTATTTGCAGCCACAGAATCTCTTGCCTGTTCCCTACACTATCGAGTCTGAATAACTCCTTCTGAAGTTATTCTGCTCGTACAACCTTCTGACAATGGGATTTCTTCCTGAAACAGTTGGATTTGGTTGAATTGCATTGCTTCAAGGAATTGGGAAATTCTAATGAATCATCATCAGGAATTCTCTATGAGTGGGAAAGGCGACTAGGCTTTCAATTTCACTCCAACACATTGCTGTGTTGAGCGGCAGGAAACAGAAAAGCAGTAATAGACTGTTCCTTCACAGATAGGCTACATTTTTCCATCTGAAAGTTAAATCAGTAACATTATCAGACCCTAAACTGGGCTGTGTGAGCTTTCCGTAAACATTGTCCGAACTATATGACTCCATCACATTCTCGATTCCAGCATTATTGTTGCTGTCGTACACAGAATCAATTCATTAACATTAAATGACCCTACTTGTTTTGAATATGTGCTAGTATGTGCCTGCATAATGTAAAAATAAGCGTTTCGTTTCTTCATAATATCTGTGCTCAGATGAGAATGTTTTATACTTAAATAAATACAGAAATTGCTGGAAAAGCTCGGCCTGTCTGACAGCGTATATGAAGAGAAATCAGACTTCAATTTTTCGGTCCAATGACCTTTCCTTTGAACATGTCGAATTCTTAAATTACTTCCCCAGTGTTATTCTTCCACACAAGAAGAAATAACCATCCGTTATTCACCAAATACACTCTTCTCAAGATCTTATATGGTCAATAAAACATCTCTCATTCGCAGGCTGAACTGTTAATGCTTCATAACGGAATGCCTTCATCCCAAGAACGAGTAAAGGGCAACATCTTTGAAACGTTTCTAAACCTTTTATTTTTCAGTTTAGGCTATCATAACTACATAAAGTGCATCAGATGCGATCTCAGCAATGCCCTGCACTGATGCAAAAAACATGGCTTAGATCATACCTAACACTCTTGCACGAAACAGCATCATTCCATTTCTCTTCCAAATCACTTGCAATATATTCAGAGTAATTTCATGTGATTCATGTACGAAGACACGCAAATCCCCCTGTACCACTGACTTCTGCATTCTCCCTGCATTTAAATAATATTCTGCTGTTTTGTCTTTTCCACGAAACAAAAAGTTCCCATCGCCTACATTGCACTGATTTATTTATTTTTTGCTGAAGGTTTGCTCACAGCCGTCTTCTGACTGTATGCCATTGCAGATGCACCCGTCTCCCCCTCTCTGTATCCCATTGCAGACGCGCTGCCGTTATCCTGTCTGTATCCCATTGTATACTCTCTGCCGCCCACTGTATGTGTCGAATTGCAGATGCTTAGCCCTCCCCCGTCTGTATCCCATTGCAGACTCTCTGCCCCTTCCCTTTCTGTAACCCATTGCAGTCGATCTACTAACCCCTGTCTGTATCCCATTGCAGACTCTCTGCCATCCCCTGTCTGTCTCTCATTGCAGACGCTATGCTCTCCAATACCTGTATCCCATTGCAGACGCTCTGCCCTCCCCTGTCTGTCTCCCATTGTAGACGCTATGCCCTCCAACTTCTATATCCAATTGCAGACGCTCTGCCCTCAACTGCCTGTCTCCTATTGCAGACCCAAGCCCTCCAATGTCTATATCCCATTGCAGACGCTCTCCCACGGCAGATGCCATGTCCTCCCCTTGTCTGTATCCCATTGCAGACGCTTGGCCCTCCCCCGTCTGTATTCCATTGCAGGTGCTCTGTCTTCCTTTGCCTGTATCCCATTGCAGACGCCCTGCCCTTCCCCTCTCTGTATTTAATTGCAGGCGGTCTGCCCTCCCCTGTCTGTATCTCATTTCAGATGTTCTGCCCTCCTCTGTCTGTAACCCATTGCAGACTCTCCGCCGGCCCCGTGTCTCTATCCCATTGCAGATGCTCTGCCCTTCTCGACTGTGTCCCATTGCAGACGCTCTGCCCTCCTCCTGTCTGTACCCCATTCCAGACGCTCTGCCTTCCCTAGGTCTGTATCCCATTGTCGACGCTCTGCCCCTCCCCTGTCTGAATCTCATCGCAGACGCTCCGCCCTCCGGCTGTCTGTGTCCCATTTCAGACGCTCTGTCTCCATTTAACATCTTATTGAATGACTATCCTGGTCCATGAGCAAACTGAGCTCCATCCCTTTCATCCAATTTATTTATTTGGATTGAAATTTTTGATGACCTCACATAGATCCTTGAAGTATTCTACCAGTTACAGCTTTCCAAACACAAAATGCATAATGATCTCTACTCTGTATTTCCTGACAGCTATCCAGGGTGCCCCTGCTCTTGCTTAACAGCCTGGGATGGTTATATGGCGTCCTCTTATTCTGTATAATTTACTGAAATGACTTGAGTACTTCATTCTATTCTTATCTAACACCATGGATGGGCATAATGGCATTCTCCTGCTGCGTTGTCACGATGCTGACTAGCTGAATGGAATCATTTTCTCCCTCTGTCACAGTCTTGAGGGTAAATTGACAGAACAACGTGTGAGTTAGGAGCAGCAGTTGGCCATTCGGACCCTCCAGCCTGTTGCTTAATTTAGAAACATCACGGCTGGTCTGACCATCAAAGGTCAGTCAAGGTCAGCCTTGAATATCCCGGGAGACTTCACTATTCCCGCGTCTGAGAAAGTCACAGATCACACAATCCAACGGAGAAAGGAATAATGGTATCTCAAATGGAAATGGGAGACCCCTTTCATTTTAAACTGTCTTAACCTCACAGCAAGTCACCTCCTCTTTTCAGAAACAAAGCAAATAGTAACAAGAAATGCCATTCAGCCCCTCAATCGTATCCCACAGTCCTGTTGACTGTTCAGTCAAGTATTTATCAAACTTAGCTTCTCCTGCACCCTTGAAAAATAATCCTGACACCTTAAGGTCACAGAGCATAAAAATTGGACTTAGGCCATTTGGCCCAAAAGATCTATTTTGCAGTTTGATCCTGTCTGGTGTGTTTCTCAACACAATTTCCCCGCCTTCTCACTGTAACTCTTGATCGTTGTTTTAATCTAACCTTTGTCTTAAAGACATGGTTGCATCGATGTCTCTGTATGTGTGTGTGATTGCGTGTGTGTTTCTGTGTATATCTGTTTAATGGCAGGAGACAGGGTGGTGGTGAACGGTTGTTTTTTGAACTTGAAGCCTGTGGGCAGCGATGATCCAGAGGCAAAATTGTTGGGTACACTTTTGTTTGTCATTTATATAAATGACTTAGATGCGAGTTATAGAAGGCATATTTCGCAAATTTGTGGATAACATCGAGTTTGGGTGTACAGTGGACAGTGTTTGTAATATGAAGAACCACTGAAGATGACAAAGAGACCTTCAGTAATTAAGTCAATGATTCATAGAGATGTACAACAGGGAAACAGACTCTTCAACTCGCTTATGCCATCCAAATATTCGAGATTAATCCGCTCCCATTTGCCAGCATTTGGCCCATGTCCCACTAATCATAAAGCCACCCAGTTGCCCTTTAAATGCTGTAATTGTTCCAGCCTCCACCAGTTTCTCTGGCAGCTTATTCCATAGAAGCACCACCCTCTGCAGCAAAAAAAAAGTTGCTCTTCATTGTCTTTCAAATATTTCTCTTCCCACCTTAAACCTATGACTACTAGTTTTACACTCTCCTACCTTGGGGAGAAGGAACCTTGACCACTCAACCTATCCATGCCCGTCATAATTTTATAAAGCTCTAGGAAGTGTAAATGTGACTCCAATCAAGACAGTTGGCTATGCTTTCAGACATCCTGGTCTAAATTCTCAAATTCAGTAGTCGCACCTCTTCCTTGTCCATCAAGGCACAATTCCAAAAAAGATTAATCAACTTGTTCAGATATATTATGAAACAGCTCTGTGAGATTTGGAACTACAATTTTCGGTGCAGTTACAGGGACACTACCGAAATTCAGCATTAGCTCCTAAACCTGCAACATGATGCTCCTGTGTGTTTGTTCATCAGCCTGTTGTAACACGCTGTGACACACTTCCACAGAACATGAGTTCACTCCACCTTCTCCAGAGATAGGGGCACTATCAGACATTCATGGACTGGAATCGAATCAAGAGCCCCGGCTCACAAACGTGGGCAGCATCCATTAACCAATGCCTAAATCACGCCCAGATTTCGAGTCATATTTAAAATGTAATGGATTGATTAAATGCTGGTTAACATTACCAAATTATGCAGAGGCCATTTATAAATGAAAAATAAACAAGTTATTACCCTCAACTAAAGGATTTTGAGTGCATTCGCTGTGCCATTGAGACAACCAATGAACATCTTCAATTACTTGGCTATAATTTCTGGTTTAAGTGGCTATTACCAGTAGTCGGCTATATTAGGGAAAGAAATCCTGCAGGCACACTCTGCACTATGAAGGTTCTCGAGTAGATATCAATACTGAATACGAGAAACGACGAATGAGCACAATTCTGGGCCCAAAACACCGGTCACTATTTCAAATCTCTAGCATGTGGCTCCCCTCTTCCAAAAATCATTAATTGATTTAAGGCAACTGCCTCCTTGCCAGCTTCTCCTTACCGACTCCTCCCTCTGCCTGCGCAAGGCAAACCAAGCTCTGGGTCTTTGGGAAACTTAAGACTGGTGTCCGGAGGCCTTCTGGAGAGGGGATTGTCGTTTTAATCCGAAGGGGGAACGTGAGGGGGCAGTAATAACATTCACTGAGCTGAGGTGTGGCAGATGGGGTTTAACATGGATACATGTGAGGCATTGCATTTTGATAAAACAAACAAGGGGAGGACTTACACAATTAATGCTGGGCGTTGGTAGTTATGTAGAAAAGAAGGACCCAGGGGGACAGGCATAATTCATTGAAGTTTTTGGCGCAGTGTGTTTAAGGTTACTTCATTGTTCATACCTTTGATGTTAGAAGTTGGGAAGACATGCTGAGATTGTGCAGAATATTGATAAAGCCTTTTCTGAAGTACTGTGTGCAGTTCTGTAAAAGGAAGGAGATTATTAACCCGGAGATGGTTGAGAAGAGATTTACCAGAACGTTACCAGTAACACCTCATCTTCTGCCTCGGAAGCCAACAAACACACGGCATGAACATTGGATTCACTGATTTACAAATCTCCCCTGGTCAACCCATTTCCCAGATCCAGCCCCCGGACTCACATCTGCCCTCCTGAGGAGACCTAATCTCCACCTTCCCTCCCACCACTCCGTTCCACACTCCTCGTCGATCTATCACTATCACCTCCTACCTTCGCTCACCTATTACTTATGTTTCCCCCAGCCTCACCCCATTATCCATTTTCTCTTAGCCCCCTTTCCCCTCGCCAGTCCTGAAGAAGGGTCCAGCTGAAACGTCTACTTTCTTGCTCCTCGGATGTTGCCTGACTTACTGTGCCTTTTCCACCACCATGCTTTACCTACACTGAATTATAAAACAGCTGCAGTCTCCATTATGTCTTCGGTACAATTCTCTGTTAACATAACCATATCGTTGTCTGTTATAACCGCATGTAGTGTTAGGGACATTTTCTTCTCAGATCATGGACGATAAAAGTTTTCTCAACGTTTTACTGATATTGTAATGCCTGATCAGTAGTTAAAGAACATAGTTTCAATTTATAAACAGAGAAGCATGCTTATGTTCTGATAAACCTCTGGCAAAGCTCCCATATCCAAGGTAGATTGAATGCTTACACATGATTGATCTACCAGCCCAAACATTTGTTCCCTCAGTTCCCCCACATATCCCATCCAGAATGTGTAAAGTTTAATCATTTTTTTTTTAATTTTAGTTACAATGTATTGAATTGAAATGGGTTAACTGGAGACATTTCTGCAGCGACTGCGATTGATGTCAGTCTTAGTGGATCCTAAATGTGTCACTGCAGGGCCTTTCTCTTCTATTAATTAGGGTCTCGGTTCAATGTGTTATCCCACAGTATCAGTGGGAGCATCACCGAGAGCACTAACAGGGACCAGAAGACCCAGAGAGTGGGGGAGGACAGATCAGAATCTGAGAACATTAGGCTGAAATGTTCCAACAATGGATCAGAATCTGAGAATATTATATTCCAACAATGGACTGGAGTTTATCCGAGGGTCTTTACTGGCTTTCTCAACCTTATATCTTATTAGTTTTGCGAACCTATGATGAATTGATGGTTATTCAAGCTGTTTACTGTCCTATTCTCGCTATAGTTGGTGTTCCTGGTAACTCATTCTATTTGTTCTTAAAGCCAGGTTAGGCTGAATTATTTAGGCTCGTATTATTTAAAATTTACAAAGCTGGACGTCAATATTTTCAACTCCAATGAAATATTCAATTCCTCACAAATTATAACAAGCAAATTACTCATGTGAAATTGCTCACCAATATGTGAAGATGAAACAGACTATTCTTAAACTTCATAATCCTTCTAGCTCTGCACAGATCTACATTTCTATATCCTCCCCACTCACTAATCCTGTCCAATACCACCTTCATGATATCCTCGTCTTCTCGTCAGCCTCAGTGCATCTTCTGAATAAACCATCAATTATGCCTTTGTTAAATCTGGACACATGTTATTAAGTCCCTTCTAACCACATGTTAGTTGCAGAATAATTGATCTTGAGTATGTTTAACTTGTTCACTGCACAGAACCTGTCAGACAGGCAATACTGCATGCTGCTTAATTCATTGACACATAATCTAGTGGCACGGAATAATAATCTGTTGATATCTCATGAAGGAAATTGATGTAATTGAAGTGAAACTATCGTCATTTGTGATTTTAAAAAGGCCCAGCTGCTTGCTTCATGTCCTTCAGAAAAGTCAATGGGTTATACTTCCCCATTCATGTCTGTGAAAGCCCACCACAATGTGTTTTACTTTTTATGGTCCTGTGGAACAGCTGAACCAGCCACTCAGTTCAAGATCCATATAACATGATGGCCTTATCAGGACTGCATACCTCACATGGGGGAAGAACAAAAGTAAAGTTAGCTCCCTTCCTCCGTCTGTTTTCCTTATTCCTATACTTCATTTTCATTCAGGTAGGTGACCATTCCCTATTTCAAGTGCAATCTTTCTGACTGAGTCTCTCCCCAAGAGTGATGTCCATCTCCACAGGCACCTCTGGTGCTGGCTTTACTGATGCTGACATACAGAGGTAAGGAACTTTTAAATTCGACATCGATGGCAGTACATAGCGAAGGAATGGGTTTTTACATCATAATAATGATACAGCGACATTAAGTGAGGGAAAGGAATTATTGTGATCATTGCTGAGAGTGTTATAGAGGCTGTATTTGAGGTATTATGGATATATTTGTTATCCTTTAAAACGAATGATCTGATTGCAATAGAGACAGTGTAAAGGAATTTCACCAGAATAATCAGTGGGCTGATGGTAAAAGAGGAGTGAGTGAAGGTTAATCTGTAGCACTGTCAGAGAAAAAGAGATCATTGCATTGAAACTTGATGGTGATGGACAATCACTCGTTATGTTGTACACAGACACTGAGAAGATGATAAATTCCATGGCTTGTATTTTTTATTTTAGTCGGGGTGTATGATTCTTGGTATTTAAGTGCCTCTGAGGATAAAATTTTCAGCCACATCCTGCCTTGATACCGGGATAAATCCCTCTTACCTGAGCTGGTCAGTTAACCACCATTGTTGATGTTAATACGTGATGGTATCTGTGTGGAGAATGTTTTCTTCTTATAGAGGGTAATGAATGTCAGGAATTTTCAGGTGTAGAAACGTAGGGAAGTTAGATCACTGAAAGTATTTAAAGTGGATGTAGATGGATTTTTGACCTCTCAGAGAGCTGAGGGTGGGAAGAACTGATCATTAACGAGGAGTTAATGCCAACGGTAGATCAGCCATGATCGCTTACAATGGCTTAATCATCCCTATTACCTACTCCTGTTTCTTTGGTTCTCATTCTGTCATTGGAAAATGAATGGTTGCAATAGACCTAGAAGTGCTGTTATTGAATGTTGAGGACAGTGAGAGAAAAGTTTCTGGTGAGCCATCTGTGGGCGAGATAATGGTCCTATATTCAAAGTGAATCTGGGACTACAACATGACCAACAAATGAAACACCAGCTCAGCGAGGAGACACTCTGTAAAGAGGTGAGAGGTCACTTCGGTATCCGGTCTGGATTTCCCATCACATGTTTCAATCCACATCAAATCACACAGTGTTGAGGGACTGAATCACATCCTGTAACATTGCGGACCAGGTATTTGGAGCAAGTGGTCACTATCTGCTCCTGCTCAGGTGGTTTTAAGGACTGAATAGAACCTACGAACATCGGACTGAGGAGCAGGAGTGGTTCATTAGACACTTTGTCATTGCTCGACCAGACAGGAAGATCTGAATGTGGTCTCCGCAGCACTTTTGTGTCTGTCCACAATTTTCCTCCATGTCTGTTAAATGTTGAACAAACCCAATTTTGAATAAATGCAAGCACCCAGTCACAATGCTAGGGAACTGCACAAAGTTAAACTACACAGGCAGCACAGTTCTGCAAGGCACCAGGCATTTGTCTAACAGTTTTGTTCCCATCCAATTAATTCTGCTGCAGTTCATCATTTTTTATTTATTCATTGAATGTGGATGTTGTTGATAGGCCAACATGTATGGGCCATGTTTAATTACGCTGGAAGTAGTGGTGCTGAGCTGCATCTTGGGAATAAACTTATTGGGAAGAGAATTCCCATTTGAACAGCCCCGTGAGAATTGCTCATTTCTGTTCCGACCAATGTTGGAGGGTCACTTTTCATTTTCCAGCCCCACTTCTCCACTGGTTACAACAAATGTGAAGTGTAACCTCGGCCATTTACTCGAAAAATGTGAGACACAGAGTCACACACATACAGACACACACACCAACGCACATGTCTGAAGACGATAAAGAATAACGAATGGTTTTCAGAGTTTCATAGTATTTTTACTCATATCAAATGGAAAAGAGATAACGTCTCCCAATTGCTATTCTGTCTCCGACGTGATTCTACTCAAACAAGCTGCTGGTATGAAACTTCTTCCCGGAACAGTTCGATTTGGCAGAATTTCCTTTCCTTCAAGCAGTGGAGCGATTCCCATGAATCCTCAATAGGAATCCTTTACATTTGTTAAAGATGACTCAGGAATTTTTTAATCTCACACTTTGCTGTCTGGAGGGACAAAGTAAGAGAACGGGAGCATCGGACTGCAGCTTACGACCATAAGATCATCGAACATAGGAACAGAAATGAGACCATTGAGCCCATCGAGTCTGATCTGCCATCCAATTACGCTGACAAGTTTCTCAACCCCATTCTCCTGCTTTCTCCCTGTAACCCTTGATCCCTTTGATACTCCAGAAGCAAACTATCTCTATCTAAAATATACACAATGACCTGACCTCCACTGCCTTCTGTGAAAATGAATTCCATAGGGTGTCCACTCTCTGGCTGAAGACATTTCCCCTTACCTCCTTACTAAATGGATTTCCCTGTGCTCTAAGGTTGTATCCTTGGGTCCTAGAGTCTCCTAGCACTGAAAGCCTTCTCAACATCCACACAGTGCATGCCATTCACTATTCTGTATGTTTCAATTAGATCCACCCACATCCTTCTGAACTCCATCAAGAACAGATCCAAAGTCTTCAAACCTTCTCATATGTTAAGCTTTTCATTGCTGGGACCATTCTCGTGTACCTGCTGTGAACCAATGCCAAGGTCAGCACATCCTTCCTGAGACATGGGGCTCAAAATAGCGTATAATACTCCACATGTGGTCTGAACAGATCTTGATAGAGCCTTAGAAGTACATCCCTGTTTTTACATTCAAATCCTTTCAAAATAAATTCCATCACTGCATTTGCCTTCCTAACTACTGACTTAACCTGCAAATGCACATTGAGAGACCCTGGAGTTGGATTCCTAAGTCTCTTTGCACTTCAGACATCTGAATTTCTCGGTAGTCCATGTTTTTATTCTTCCTACCAAAGTGCATGTTCCCACAATTTCCCAGTTTGTACTCCATCTACCACTTCTTTGCCCATTATCCAAACCTATCTACATCCTTCTTGAGCCTCTTCGACGTTACCTGTCCCAATACCTATCTTTGTATCACCTTCAAACTTAACCACAATGCCTTCAGTTCCTTCATCTGGATCGTGAATGCATAAAGTGAAATGTTGTGGTCCCGACACTGAGCCTTATGGAATACCACTTGTCACTTGCTGTCATCCTGAGAAGGACACTTTTATCGACGCTCTCTGCTTCCTGCCAGACAGCCAAATTTCTATCCATGCTAGCATATTGCCTCTAATACAATGGGCCCTTGCCTTATCAGTAGCCATTGTCAAAGACCTTCTGGAAGTCCAGGTGGATGACATCCATTGGCTCTCTTTATTGTAAGCTGCTCGTTACGTCCTCAAGGTTTTCTAGCAGATTTTCCAGGCATGACCTCCCCTCGATGAAACCATGCTAACTTTGTCCTACTTTTCCATCTACATCCAACTATTCAGAAATCTCATCCTTCACAATGGATTCCAGGATCTTACCCAGAGCCAAGTTTAGATTAGACAATCTGAGATTTTCCGTTTTTTGCTTTACTCCTTTTTAAACAGGGGTATCACGTTAGCAATTTTCCAGTCCACTGGGAATCTCCCTGATTCGAGAGATTCCTGAAAGTTCACCACCAACGCCTCCCCTGTCTCATCAGCTATCTGCCTTAGAAATTTGGAGTGGAGTCCATCTGGTCCAGTTGATTTATCTTACCTTCAGACCATTCCGTTTTTACAGCACCTTCTTCTAGGTGATGGCCACCTTACTCAAGTATGTCCACTAAGTCTTTTCAATTTTTGGGATATTACTCATGTTTTCAACCGTGAAGACTGACACGAAGTAATTTTTCATCTCCTCAGCCATTTCCTTGTTCCACATTACTATCTCTCCTGTGTCAATTTCTAGCAATCAGATGCCCATTTTTGCCTCTCATTTGCCCTTTCCATATCGAAAGAAGCTCTTACAGTCTTTCTTTATATTTAATCTTCTAACTCCTTACTCCTGTTTTTTTTTTTGCTCTCTATTGGTCTTTACAAATGTTGCAACATGGTAGTGAACACCTCTATTAATTAAAGCAAACACCCAGGAAAGTTCAACTCACCTAGAAATCTGTTAGAATTGAATAACAGAGAACTCCCAAATTCCAGTATTTAAAGAAAATAACGCCAATTTATTTTTAACTGTAAAAGTGAACATTATGCCACAACTATTTACAACTTTAACCAACACCCCTCCCCATCACCACACAACTGCCCCCAACTGTATAACAATATGCTGTTTCAATTAGACACTCATGAAGATTACATCAACTTGATTTCAAAACCACACAGCCACTGCCGTCCTCTGTGATGTTACTCTACCGTCTGCTGAATTCCCTGTGTCGTCGTATTTTTGTTTACTGTGAATATGTTTCATATGAAAAATTATCTATGATAGTGAGTATTTCCTAATTTCTTGCGGAGCAAGATGGTTGATGCCCAGGCTTCTTCCGTCTCGATGGCATCTGCTCTCTTCCAAATTTTGAAAATGTTTGCATCTTTATATCCCCAGCATCAAATTATCTCACTGGTTCAACGTTGGCAAAACAATAAATTCAATCTCGATTTGCATTCAGTGACAGAGAAAGTGAAGGAAAGAGAGTGTTGCATGCAACAGTGTGACTGGTGGAGCAAGAGCCTTGTTCGGGGGTAGGTGCTGTAACAGATATACAGAGAGTGTGAGGAAGTAGAGAGAATAGGGAGACATTTGTCTTTGCAGAGCGGGGAAGGTTATTGATGTTGTCCTGAATTGATGGGCATTTCTTCAGATCATCTCACCATCGGGGTGGGCCTTCCCATGTCTTGTCCACGTCTATCATTAATAACATCACAGAGCACATCCCTCAGCTTCTTCTGAATATGTTTGTATGGATCTTGAAAACAACAAGGAGGAACAAACGTTGGTGCCTTACATATCTAAACCAAAACTGTTGATCATCCGATTCTCTGAAAATAAGATATGCAAATATCGTGGGTGTGCAGTAATACTGGATGATCTAAAATTGCATCGAAACTGCGTTAACTAAATGATTACTAATGCTGTGAAAAATACATTTCATAAGTGTATATGAGGTAGGCTGAAGAGTATGTTGTGAACCAAAGTAGAGAGCAGGTTATTTCAGGCGTGGTGTTGCGTGGTCAGAAGGACTAATTACCTACCGTGCTCTGAGGAAGCTATTGGGCAATGGTGACATTAATATGCTGCATTTTACACGGCAATATAGAATGTTTGAACATTACACTCAAATATCATGGAAACCCGAAGGCTAGAGGGCCAAGTGAATTGGAAAAATACAAATGACATTTAGTGTGAGACAAACAATGGTTTTCAGTGTAAAGTCTGAAAAATATGTATATATCACTAAGTTACAAACATCAAAGAAAGGGAAGCGGACTCATTGAAGGTTTAGGTAAGAAATTAATGATTGCGTTAAATCTAATGAAGCAGCTTCAGAAGAATTCCAGATTTTATGCAAATCTAAACATTCTGAGAGATTTACTTTTCTGAAATTAAGGACAAAGAAAGTGTTAGGAAATCAAAAAGAACATGAATACAAACAAGCAGGAAACACAAAGGCTGCTCAAATCTATGATCCATGTACCAAAGAAAACGAAAGTAAGGCCAAGGTGGAAATTTGTGAGGTATAGGAGAATTTATTGTGGGGAACAAGGAAATGGCAGAGAAACTAAACAGCTATTTTGCATCTGTCTTCATGGAGAAAGCGTCAGGAAATCTCCGTGTAAAGCAAGTAATCACCTGGGACTTGTGGAACTAAAGACATGAAATCAATTCATATCAGTAACAAGGTAGTACTTGAAAATGGCGCTAGATTGATCATTGTTAAGTTTGATGGGCCAGATATACTTCATATAAAAATGTCAGAAATAAAACAGCATATTAATTGAACTGTCAGTGATTGTGTTTTATTGTACTATAGATCCTGCAAAGACCATAAGCCCTTGTAGATAACTGAAAGGTAGTAAACATGATCCATCTATGTACACAGGGAGGAAGAGATAATGTGGAGGACTGCAGACCAATTAATTTGACATATGTAGGGAAACATTTAGATTCCATTATATAAGAAATGATATTGGGAACTTAGAAATGAACAGCGAAATTGCACGAATCACAATGCATTTCTGACACAGAAATCATGCCTGACAAACTTCGGAATTCGGAGTTATTTCTTGCAGCATAGACCACGGACAACCAGTGGAAGTACTTTATTTGGATTTTCAGAAGTCTGGGCGGGAAAAATTTCTGGCTCTAACAGCTGCTCCTTTTTTGAGGCATTTTAGGTGTTGAAGGTGATTTCCTCGAATTCCAGGAGCAGCAATTACTGCTTTGTATGCTGTTGCATTATTTTGGAACTTTGGGGAAAAAAATCAAAGCAACAGTGGTTTTAAGAGGGAAAGGAACAGACAAAGGAAGCACATGGTGAGGGGGAGAAACTGACAGGACAGTGTACCTGCGCAGTTACTGCCAAAACAGTTTGAATTCATGTATCGCTCGATATTGGAGTGTGTCTAGTAAAATTAACAAACAGTGAAATTTACAACTGGTTTGGAGGAAGTGTTTGGGCAATGTCCCCAGCCAGATAAGTGAATTGTTTTAACCGTGTCCTACAGAAAATCTGCAGAATTCAGTAGAGTGGGTTCTTCCTTAATTATATGTTTTCTGAGATATATCTCTTGATTAATCTTAAAATATAAATCATAAATATTAATTTAACCTGGGGCAGTGTTTTGTAGAGGAATAAGACAGTTTTGTTTTCTGGGTCTGTAGGTTGTGAAAGAGCACAAATGGCCTTAGTAGAATCATATGCGCTTGTCAGATGTGGGAGTTAAAGAGGATTTAAGGGTTACTGCGGATTATATCTGCAATAAATGCTTCTAGTTGCGACTCCTATCAGATCGAATGGATCGGTTAGAGAGACAGTTAGTGACAATGAAGAATTTATAGCAGCAACAGTATGTGATGGATGGCAGTTATAGGAAGGAGAGAATGTCTCAGATGCAGTCACAGAGATGGGTTAACTCCAAGAAACGTAAGAGAGGTAAGCAGCTAGTGCAGCAGTCTTCTGGGGCTGCTGCACATTTCAAATAAATATGCTGTTTTGGAAAATGTCGGGGTGAGGGATTGGATTCACAGGGGAATGTAGCACGACAGGCAAGTTTCTGGTATTGGGACTGTGTCTAATGCAACAAGGAGTACGTCAGATTCCACGAGGTCAATTGCGGTCGGGGTCTCCCTAGTCTGAGGTGCAGACAGATGTTTCTGTGACCAGCAGAGAAAAAGCAGAATGGTTTGTTGCTTCCCTGGTGCCAGGATCAAGGATGTCTCAGAAAGGGTGCAGAATATTCTCACGGGGGAGAGGGGCCGTTCAGAGGTCATTGTCCACATTGGAACCAACGACATAGGAAGGAAAAAGTTTGAGATTCTGGAAGGAGATTGCAGGGTGTGAGGCAGAAATTTAAACAGGAGGTTCTCGAGAGTAGTAATATCTGTATTACTCCTGGCGCTACGAGCTAGTGAGAGCAGGCATAGGAGTATAGAGCAGATGAATGCATGGCTGTGGAGCTGGTGTATGAGGGAAGGATTCACATTTTTGGATCATTGGAATCTATTTTGGGGTGGAAGGGACCTATGCCAGAAGGACGGATTGCACCTAAATTGGAAGGGGACGAATATACTGGCAGGGAGATTTGCTAGAGCTGCTCGGGATGGTTTAATCTAGTAAAGGGGGAGGGGGCCAGGGAGATAGTGAGGAAATAGATCAATCTGAGATTGGTACAACTGAGAACAGAAAAGAGTCGAACAGTCAGGGCAGGCAGGGACAAGGTAGGACTAATAAAGTAAACTGTATTATTTCAATGCAAGGACCTAACAGGGAAGGCAGATGAACTCAGGGCATGGTTAGGAACATGGGACTGGGATATCATAGCAATCTCAGAAACATGGCTCAGGGATGGGCAGGACTGGCAGCTAAATGTTCCAGGATACAAATGCTATAGGAAAGATAGAAAGGGAGGCAGGAGAGGAGGGGGGTGGCATTTTTGATCAGGGATAGCATTACAGTTGTACTGAGGGAGGATATTCCTGGAAATACATCCAGGGAAGTTATTTGGGTAGAACTGAGAAATAAGAACGGGATGATCACCTTATTGGGATTGTATTATAGACCTCCTAATAGTCAGAGGGAAATTGAGAAACAAACTTGTAAGTTGATCTCCGTTATCTATCAGAAAGTAGGATGATTATGGTAGGAGAGTTTACCTTTCCAAACATAGACTGGGCCTGCCATAGCGTTAAGGGTCTAGATGGAGAGCAATTTGTTAAGTGTGTACAGGAAAATTTTCTGATTCATTATGTGGATGAATGTACTAGAGAAGGTGCAAAACTTGACCCGCCCGAGGGAAATAAGGCAGGGCAGGTGACTGAGGTGTCAGTGGAGGTGCACTTTGGGCCAGCTACCATAATTCTGTTAGATTTAAAATAATTATGGAAAAGGATAGGCCAGATCTAAAAGTTGAAGTTCCAAATTGGAGAAAGGCCAATTTTGACGGTATTAGGCAAGAACTTTCAAAACCTGATTGGGGGCAGATATTCACAGGTAAACGGACGGCTGGAAAATGGGGAGTCTTCAGAAATGAGATAACAAGAATCCTGAGAAAGTATATTCCAGTTAGGATGAAAGGAAAGGCTGGTAGGTATAGGGAATGCTGGATAACTAAAGGGTTTGGTTAAGAAAAAGAAGGAAGCATATGTCAGGTATAGACAGGATAGATCGAGCCAATCCTTAGAAGAGTATAAAGGCAGTAGGAGTATACTTAAGAGGGAAATCAAGAGGGCAAAAAGGGGACATGAGATAGCTTTAACAAGTAGAATTAAGGAGAATCCAAAGGGTTTTTACAAATACATTAATGACAAAATCATAACTAGGGAGAGAATATGGCCCCTCAAAGATCAACAAGGCGCCTTTGTGTGGAGCCGCAGAAAATGGGGAGATACTAAACGAGTATTTCGCATCAGTATTTACTGTGGAAACGAATATGGACGATATAGAATATCATGATTTAGATGGTTACACGTTGAAAAATGTCCATATTACAGAGGAGGAAGTGCTGGATGTCTTGAAACGGGTAAAGGTGGATAAATCCCAAGGAACTGAACAGGTGCACCCTAGAACTCTGTGGTAAGCTAGAGAAGTGATTGCTGGGCTTCTTGCTGAGATATTTGTACCGTTGAT
Organism: Hemiscyllium ocellatum; assembly: GCF_020745735.1. Classification (NCBI taxonomy): domain Eukaryota; kingdom Metazoa; phylum Chordata; class Chondrichthyes; order Orectolobiformes; family Hemiscylliidae; genus Hemiscyllium; species Hemiscyllium ocellatum. Next base: position 10,562,466 of record NC_083405.1, on the reverse strand, counting down.
AGTCACAGGACAGGTGCCAGAAGACTGGAGTTTGGCAAACGTGGTGCCACTGTTTAAGAAGGGTGGTACGGACAAGCCAGGTAACTATAGGCCAGTGAATCTGACGTCGGTGTTGGCAAGTTGTTGGAGGGAATCCTGAAGGACAGAATGTAGATGTATTTGGAAAGACAAAGACTGATTAGGCATAGTCAATATGGCTTTGTGCGTGGGAAATCATATCTCACAATCTTGATTGAGAGTTTTTTAAAGAAGTAACGAAGAGGATTGATGAGGGAAGAGCAGTCGATGTGATTGATGTGGACTTCAGTAACGCGTTCGACAAGATTCTCCATGGGAGACTGGTGAGCAAGTTTAGGTCTCACGGAATACAGGGACAACTAGCCAATTGGATACAGAACTGGCTCAAAGTTTGAATACAGAGGGTGGAGGTGGAGGGTTGTTTTTCAGACTGGAGTCCTGTGACAAGTGGAGTACCACAAGGATCAGTGTTGGATCCCTTTTTCGTCATTAACATAAATGATTTGGATGCGAGCGTAAGAGGTACAGTTAGTAAGTTTGCAGATGATACCAAAATTGGAGGTGTAGTGGACAGCGAAGAGGGTTACCTCAGATTACAACAGGATCTAGACCAGATGGGCCAATGGGCTGAGAAGTGGCAGATGGATTTTATTCAGATAAATGCGAGATGCTGCATTTTGGGATAACAAATTTTAGCAGGACTTTTACCATTTAATTATAAGATTAATGGGAATGTTGCTGAACAAAGAGACCTTGGAGTGCAGGTTCATAGCTCCTTGAAAGTGGAGTCGCAGGTAGATAGGATAGTGAAGAAGGCGTTTGGTATGCTTTCCTTTATTGATCAGAATATTGTGCATTGGAGTTGTGAGGTCATGTTGCGGCTGTACGGGGCACTGGTTAGGCCACTGTTGGAATATTGCGTGCAATTCTGGTCTCCTTCCATTTGGAAATATGTCGTGAAACTTGAAAGGGTTCAGGAAAGATTTATAAGAATGTTGCTAGGTGGGAGGATTTGAGCTATAGGAAGAGGCTGTCTAGGCTGTGACTGGTTTCCCTTGAGCGTCGGAGGCTGAGGGGTGACCTTATAGAGATGAATAAAATTATGAGGGGCATGGACAGGGTAAATAGACAAAATGTTTTTCCCTGGGTTCGGGGAGTCCAGAACTAAAGGGTTTAGGTTGAGAGGAGAAAGATGTTGTGCGGCACGATGGCACAGTGGTTAGCACTGCTGCCTCACAATTCCCGCCACGGTCGACTCTCTGTGTAGAGTTTGCACATTTTCCCCGTGTCGTCGTGGGTTTCCTCCCACAATCCAAAAATGTGCAGGTTAGGTAAATTGGCTATGCTAATTTGCCCACAGAGTTTGGTGAAGGGGAATGGGTCTGGGTGGGTTGCGCTTCAGCGGATCGGTGTGGATTTGTTTCCACACTGTGAGCAATCTGATCTAAATGTAAAAGATACCTAAGGGGGGCAACATTTTCACACAGACAGTGGTACGAGTATGAAATGAGCTGCCAGAGAATGTGGTGGAGGCTGGTATAATTGCTGCATTTAAAAGGCATTTGGATGGTTATATGAATAGGAAGGGTTTGGGGGATATAGGCTGGTGCGGGCAGGTGGGACTAGACTGCTAGATATGGACAGATTGGACTAAAAGGTAATTTTCCATACTGTATATCTCTATGACTCTATAACTCACACAGTGAGTTCGTAAATGCAATTAGTTTGTATGGTAATTGGAGGAATACGTGTAATTGGAAAGTTAAAGTTAGGTTGGATATTGTTTAAGCGAATCAGAATATTCACAAAGACATCATAAAGCCTTTCCATAGAGTGTTGGTGAGAGTGTACCTGAGGTATTGAGTGCAGTGTTGGTGACCTAATCTAGAAAGAGTACACTGATCATAGAGGACGTCCAATGGACATTCTCCAGATTAATTCCTCTGATGACAAGATTTTCTGATGGGGAGATTTTTCTTGCGAACTCTCCAGTTTCAAAGCATAAAAGGTGATCGCAGTGAAATTTCAACAATCTATGATACATGTGATGAGGTGGAAATGAATAGGATGTTTCTCTAGCTATCTACTCGATATTTAAGGGAAATAATGACAAGATAAGGGATATTACATTTAAGACGTAATAAGGAAGAAATTCTTCCCTCGGAGGGGACTGACTAACAGAGGTGCATGGAAGCCTGCTGGCAGGGCAAGATTAAGGAGAATCCCCAGATATTCTTCACGTATATCAAGTGGAACAGAACAACCAGAGAACATGTAGGGCCTATTAGTGACTTATCAAGTTGCATCCAAACTCAACTTCATGGTAGAATGTTGTTTTTGTGACGGGAGCCCAATTTCCCCTGGTGTACCGCAGAGATCAGTGCTGTTTCCCTTATTATTTGTGATATTCATAATTGATATGAATGTGAATTGGGTAGAGGGAATGTGATAAGTAAGATTGTGTTTGACACAAAGATTGGCCGGGTGGTTGGCAGTGAGGAGGAAGGTCTTATGTTACAGGAAGATACAGATGGAATGGTCAGATGGTCAGATCAATGGCAGATGGAATGTAACCCTGATAAATATGAGGTGATACACTTTGCAAGAAGGAACCAGACAGAGGAATACTCAAAGAATAGCACCACACAAGGAAGCTCACAGGGTGCTTCTCCACACATTTCTGAATGCGACTGAATATGATAATTGATGTGTTCAGCATGGCTGTAGATAAAGCCTTTATTCATTGACCCAAGATTATACGAATTTTATATGGTTAGGCCAAATGAAATATTGTGTGCAGTTCTGGGAGTCACATTACAGGAAAGATGTGATTGCACTGGATGAGGAGCAGAGGAGATTCACCAGGATGTTCCCTGGGATGGAGCTTATGAGCTGTGGAGAGAGGCTGGATAAGCTTGAGTTATTTATTTTGAGCCAGGAAGTTGAGTGGGTAAGTAATTCAGGTTTAATATTACAAGGGACATGGACATGGTGAATAGACAACAGCTGTTCTTTTTAGTCAAAGTTTCAGCTTCCTTACAGTCTGAAAACAGGAAATGGAGAATGGAGAACAGAGAAACCATGACACAACTACTTTACTTCTGTCTTCACAGTAAAATATATAAATAAAGCCTTCCATAATAGGAGAAAACCTGAGTCTGATGAGAAATGATATTGAATGAAATTAGTAAATCAACTAATTTGGTGAAATTACTGGAACTGATGAAAATAATGGGCGTAGAAACAAAAAACACACATTGATAAAATGGGAAACATATTTCAGAAACTGACTGGTAGATTAATTACAGGAAAAAAAAACACAGAGGCACTAAACTTGGATTTTCAGCAAGACATTTAATAGAGTCCCAATCCTCGTGTGCAAAGTAAAAGCACATGAGTTGGGGGGAAATGTATGAACATGGTTTTAAAATGGGAGTGTTGACAGGAAACAATGAGTAGGAACAAATGGATGTTTTTCAGTTTGTAAGGCTCATGAGGCATCTCAATGATTGGTGCTGAGTCGCCAATATTCACAATACATCTCAAACATCTCTTTGAGGGAATCACATGCAAAGTTTCCAAGTCTGCTGACGGAACTAGGATGTTGGAAAGTGAGGAGGATGTGAAAAAACTTCAAGGTGATTGAAACAAATGGAGTGAAGAGTAAACATGTGACAGATGAAGAGCAGTGTGGTGTTGTTCCCTTATCCATATTGAGGCTGGGGCTGGGTGTTCTGTCTGGTTTTATACTTTAAGACTCGGAGAGGTTTGATACAATAGAGTGTTCTTGCTTGGCCTTTTCAGAGGACATTGTAGATTTGATCACATCTCTCTGTGTCCGGTGTCACGTTTGGCAACCAGACAGGAAACACAGGAGATTCACTTCCTGAAAGTACATTGGAAAAGCAATTGTTGTTTACAAACTACATTGACTTCAAGGTCACTGTTACTGACACCAGATTTGAGATCTCGATATTTTATTAAGTGTTTTTAACTTCCACAGCTGCCAGAGTATTAGCCTGGTCTGAATTATTAATCCAGTGACAGTTCCACAGCAGCATCATCTCCACAGGGGAACTATTAGAAAACCACACTGCGCAAGTTATGTCTGTGCCGTTTGACAGCTCTGTCAAAAAGAACTCCAATTTGTTATCGTGATGAGACTTAGGGGGTTGTAATTGGTCAGAATTATAAATTATTTCCCTCTTATAAAATGGACATAGCTGAGTTATTTTCCACATTGCTGGGTGGTGTCAGAGTTAGAGTTAGAAGAAAACAGCTTCCCAGGGTCACGGCTTGTTGTGCAGCACAAGTCTTCAGTCCTTTTGCAGGATTGAGGGTCAGAGCCCATTGCTTTGTATCTGCTTGTGTTCAGCTGTTTCTTCATGTCAATACAGCGAATCAAAATTAGTTTTAGACTGGCATCTGTGATTTCTGTGAGCATCACGATGACAGTTAGTTGAATCATCCACTCAACACCGCTGGATAGGATAGTACAGATACTATTTCCTTGTTTTTTACACGGATGTGCAGAGCTTGATGCATTGGTAGAATGGGAATAATTGTGGAGCCCACTCCACCAGTTAGTTGCTTCATCGTCTATCACGATTTTTGGACGTTGTGGAAGGCTGCAGAGGTTTCATCTGGAGTGTTGACTTTGAGACAATTTCTCTCTCTCGATCATAAGATTTGGTTACATTTGGGTTTGATAGGATAAATGTCGATGTATCAAAGTAGAGTGACAATCTTTGTTTATATACAGTT